>NW_027530529.1:2624208-2931284 GCF_008692635.1 Crocuta crocuta | reverse complement strand
GAAACAGGCTCCAGGCTCTGAGCTGGCAGTCAGCACAGAGCCCGACGCGGGGCTTGAACCCACAACCGCGAGATCATGACCCAAGCGAAAGTCGGACGCTTAACCGACTAAGCCACCCAGGCGCCCCATAGATTGCCATCTTGAAATTACTCATACTGAAATTTATGAAAGCCCGAAGTATCAAACTGATGTTTTGTCTAAAGTATATGACATCTGTCTACTCCTAAAGGAATCATGTGGAGTGGATTAGACTGTAGAGGGCTATACTTTACCTTGACCATATCTGTCGAGGCCCTCTGCTGAATTGACTTTAATTGTACATCCATAACATTTCCACTTTATGAAATTATTCATTTTTAAAATCCAGTTAAACATGGTACCTGAACCACAAGCCTTCCTTGATCTCTTCAGTGAAACTCCCCCAGTCACCTGCTTTTATCTCTGTTTAATGTACTTAATTCTTCCTTTTTATATACTTAATGGTAATCATTAGTGAAGTAAAGTAGTTTTAGAACTTTAACTTTTAAGCACCTACTCTGCATCAGGTACTAGGAAAGATAAGGTTCCTGTATTTCCCTTAATGTTCACAGAAATTCTTTAGAGATAGTTAATATTGCATCCATGTATAGAAAAAGAAACTGAGGTTCAGAGAATCTAAGTCATTTTATCTAGAGTTACACACTTAATAGTTTCTTATAAGATTCGGGCTTCAACCTTTAGTTGAATTTAGTAGATGTTATAGTGTATTGAATCGTGTCCTCCACAAATTCATGTCCCCTTGGGACCTTACAATGGGACCTTGTTTGAAAATAGGATCTTTGAAGGTATAATTAAAATAAAGGTTGAGATGAGTTCATACTGGATTAAGGTGGGCTTGAAATCCAATGAGAATAAGTCAGAAAAAAAAACCCTCAAAAAGACACAGAGGGAAGAAGGCCATGGAGAGATAGAGGCAGAGACTGTAGTTATGCTGTCATAAGCCAAAAACTGCTAAGATCTGCCAGAAGTGGGAAGGGATAAGGAAGGTGTTTCCCCTGGAGGCTTTAGAGGAATTGTCACCATACTGACAATTTTGTTTTGTATTATTTGGCCTGGAGAACTCAGAGGACAAATGGCTGTCATGTCAAACCACCCAGCTTATTCAACTTTGTTATGGTGGCTCTAAAGCCCATACTCTTTTCCTTAAACCTCTTTCTACTCCAGGATTGTACCATTCTTTGTCCAAGGATATTAGGGTAATCAGTTAACTTTCACTTTGGACTTTCAAAAATGCCACCCCCTGCCCCTGCAACTCCCTCCTGAAAAGCGGTAGGAATGACAGAGGGAAAAACTTCAGAATAATTTTGGTCCCAGGTTGCAGACATTCAACTTAAACTAGAATATGTAGAAGGGGGAATTTATTGACTCCTATCACCAGATGAAAGAAGAACAGGGAGTTAGGGAAGCCCCTAATATGACAGGAACCAGGGTCTGGAGCTCCACCAGGTTTCTCTCTCCATCTCCCATCCCTCCTTTCCTTTGCAGCTAGCCTTCATCTCAGCCAATGGAGAGGCAGGAAATATCTCTGGCTCCCGTCTTGCCACGTTAAATACCATGTAGAAAGAGATTTTTTCCCCCTTACTTCCACCTTAAAACTTCCTTGGGAAGGTTTGCGATTGGCCCAACCTGGATCACATGCTCACACTCATGTCAAAGAGGCAGAGCTCTGAGAACTACTCTTCCCACTAGGACCATAGCAGACACAAGGAACATTTTTCCANTCATCTCAGCCAATGGAAAGGCAGGAAATATCTCTGGCTCCCGTCTTGCCACGTTAAATACCATGTAGAAAGAGATTTTTTCCCCCTTACTTCCACCTTAAAACTTCCTTGGGAAGGTTTGCGATTGGCCCAACCTGGATCACATGCTCACACTCATGTCAAAGAGGCAGACCTCTGAGAACTACTCTTCCCACTAGGACCATGCAGTCATAGCAGACACAAGGAACATTTTTCCCAAGAAGTAGGATGTTATCATCCTGAGGCAGGTATAGACATAGATATCAGTATAGATCATTTCTACATAAATTGTACTCAGCTAGATTCTTGGATAAGACTTTTTCTTGCAAGAGACCAAAAAGAGTGAGGCCAAAATATAGACTTAGTGACTATATGTTTCCAAGCCACTCAATATGAGTGTCAATAAAGATGTTAAAATCTAATATAAGCTTTTTTTCCCCCAAAAGGGCCAGTGTAGATGTGGAAATGCAAGCAGTAGAATTTTCATTATCCTGATTATATCACTGAGATTTACACAGAAGAGCTGTGCCAATAAATAACAGTGATCTGATCTTTTTTTTCAAATATTGCAGATTGCAGTATCTTCAGAGCTAACTTCCTCTCTGATTGCAAAGAAAGCCCCGAACATAACAAAGGAGAGAAAAGAAGGGGCTAGTGTGAGTGAGGGTGAACTGTCTCTCCTGCTGTGTCTGCTCCTCCCTGGAACAGGGCAGACTGGCTGGGCCAGCAGTAGAATTGCAGGGTCACTTAACTGCTTTCCCTGGAGGGCCATCCCAGTCTTCCTTTTGCCACATTGAGGACAAATCTCCAAACATGTGCTTCTCAGGTGGATCTGGTCATCCTTTAAGAAGATAGTTGGTGTCCAGAATCAAATCAACTTTAGGTGGGTCCTCTCTCCAGCATGCAAGCATAGGTGCCCCACACTGAAAAGAAGCAGCCCTGGATGACCTTATTTTGGAGCACAAAGGACATTAGGCCGGCTCATGTGTCACTTCCCCAGGGAAGTGTTCCTTTGCAATATCCCTATCCTAATTCACCTCAAAACACAACTGTGTGCACAGACATTTGTTTCTCGCCATTGGGCTGAGGGTCTTCAGGTTAGGGATCTCCCTACCCCTCTTCATGTTTGTGTCCCAGGGTCTGGCACTGGGTTCTGTGTGCAATGGTGGCCAATGCATTTGTTTCAGTACAAAGCTATAAGCGGCAAGGAGCAGAGGGAAGATGAAGAAAGGAAGTTAATTTTTCTTTTTCTCACTAGAAAAGGGAAATAAAATGAGCAAAGAGAGGACTAACAGGAAGTGATTGTGTATCTCACTCCAGATACTTTGATAGGCAGTTTGCGTTCTTTGTTTTATCATCTCCATAGCGCCTCTATTTCCTAAATTCTTTCTGTAGTAAGACAGGGTATTAATATGTAATCCATTGAAGTATATACTATTATCTCCTACTTTGCATATGAGGAAACTTAGGCCCAGGGAAGTTAAGAAAATAAGACAAGGTCATGATAAATACTGTTTTTCCTCTGTCTCAGTCCACTGAAGATTTGAGACAAATTATAAGACTAAATACGGTGTCACATAATATTGGCCAATGCCTAGACCAGCCACCTTTTAGTTAAAATGGGCCTGGGTTGGGGTGCCTGGGTGGCTCAGTTAGTTGAATGTCCAACTTCAGCTCAGGTCATGGTCTCACAGTTCGCAGGTTCGAGCCCCGAGTAGGGCTCTGTGCTGACAGCTCAGAGCCTGGAGCCTGCTTTGGATTCCGTGTCTCCCTCTCTCTCTGCCTCTCCCCTGCTTACACTCTGTCTCCTCTCTCTGTCTCAAAAATAAACATTAAGTTATTTTTTCTTTTAAAAAGTGGGCCTGGGTTTCATGCCCAGCTCTGACAGGCTCTGAAGGCCCTTCTCTTTGCCAGCACCACACTGAGAGCAGTGTAAACTGTGGGTCCTACATTATGGAGGGCAACATGATAGAATAGGAGCATAAAAAACAGGCACGTAGGAGTATGAAATTAACCATGTGTTTTCCTTGTTTTGTTGATACCTACTTGGATGTTTGAATGATTTTCAGTAATTGAGAACTTAGATTGTATTCACATGTGGATGAATTCTCACAATGAGGAATGTTAGCATCAGTCTAATAGCACAAACCCCGCTCTGAGCCCCATCCCAGTTCTTGGCTATGGAAAGGCAATCAACCATTCCTCACTGATCTCATGATTACTGCTGGAGCTGGATGAATGGCTCCGAGACCAGCATCTCTTGGCTTCTACCAGCTGGTCCCGGAGTTGCTGCTTTCTCTCCTTAACGTCTTTGCCAGGTCCAGGGAGCCACTGCCAGAATGAAGTCCCTTAGATGGTAGTTTTCATTTATAGGAATACTGGCCTTAGAGGGAATGAATAGATGGGAAAAAATATGTATGTATATGTGTGTGTGTGTGTGTGTGTGTGTGTGTATGCACATATGTAAATATGCATATATCCATATATACACATACAACATTTTCTGTAGCTCAGGCCCTTCTTTAACCACCTGCTCTGGGCCACACCACAGCTTGGCACCACTGAGAGTTCCTCCACCTCAAAGGTTTAGCACTCCTCAGAACTTACTTCTTTCATAGCCTCCTCCCCTTCAGGCTCTGACTCCACGCTCCACTCCCTCCCCGACACACACACACACACACACACACACACACACACACACACACACAGAGTATACATTCCTACTGTAAGAGTTATTGACTCTATATCCAATTCTAAATTTACTCCCTCGATTAATGCTGGAAGACTCTGAAAAATTTCTGAAAAGCTGATTTCTAACCATACTATATAACTTCTTATGTTTTGCTTTTGACATTTCACTGAGATAGATAGTGGGTGGTTGCCTCATTTATAACAATCTCATCCACTTATTTTTATACACATTTCCACAGGCCCTTCATTTCACAGAATAAAGTGATTATTGTGGTAAGGATGATAATACTAGTGATCATAACAAGTAAAAATATAAAAGTTATTGAACTGCTCTGTGCCAGGCACTGCACTAGGTGCTTTTAGTATTTTATATCACACAATCCTCCATAAATCTTGTGAAGCAGTAATGCTATTTTCATTTTTTTAAGTTTATTTATTTATTTTGAGAGAGAGAGAGACAGAGACAGAGAGAGAGAGAGACCACGAGCAGGGAAGGGGCATAGAGAGAGGGAGAGCGTGGATCACAAGCAGGATCCATGCTGTCAGCACAGAGCCTAATGCAGGGCTCCATCTCATGACCATGAGATTATGACCTGAGCCGAAATCAAGAGTCGGATGCTTAACCAACTGAGCCAACCAGGTGCCCCCTACTTTCATTTTAAGGACAGAATCTGAGGTTCTCACAGGTTAAGTCACTTGCTTATGCTGCCTTTGTCTTAAAGATGATGAGCTGGGTTTAAACCTATGTGATCTAATTCTAGATGGCATATCCCTTCAGCCTCCTCACAGTCGTGTCATAGGTTGTGTACATTTCATGGAACTTCCTACTTAGAAGCAAGAAATAGAGCAAAATCCTCACTTCTTCCCATTTCTTATAGGAATCAGACCTCTAGAACAAAACGATGAACTTGATTGAGGTTAGGACGTCATCTTGGGCCCTGAACACTTATGCGGTGATAGAGAATGCGGTGGTGAACAAGGTGTCCATATTCTTGCTATCATAAGACTTCCTCTTTAGGAGTAGGGGAGGGGCACCTGGGTGGCTCAGGTCATGATGTCATGGTTCGTGAGTTCAAGCCCCACACTGGGCTGTCTGCTCTCATCACAGAGCCTGTTTCAGATCTTCTTCCTCCCTCTCTGTCTCTGCCTCTCCCTTACCATATGCACTTGTGCTCTCTCTCTCTCCCTCTTAAAAATAAGTAAACATTAAAATAAATACATAGACATTAAAAAAAAAAAAGAGTGGGGGAAACATATCAGTGAATGAATGCCAAGAATTCCACTGCAAAGAGGAATACGTACTCTATACCTGTGACAGGGATCCTGGCTAGCTGGAAGCATTGGGAAGCAAATGGGCTAGGGAAAAATAAGTGCTCGCACATAACAAATGACAGGTGGAGTGAGAACGTGGTGTTTATAAGAATGAAAGCAAGACCACCGTGGCCGTAATTCAGCCAGTAACTCAGAATGCCTCGAGATGGGCACAGAGATGAGCAGGCACTAACCTAGGTGGGCCTCCATACTGTAGTCCTGATTCCAAGAACACTGAGTTCCAAGATCCCGGCATCGTAACCAAGAGAGGGACACGATGCCTCCCTAGGTGGGCTACAGACGGGGCGTTGAAGTTTGGCAAAGCGGAGGCAGGGAGATAAGGTACGAGAGTGTTACTACTGTGCAGGTAAGGTGACAGAGACTGTGGCTAATGTGATGGTAAGGAGGGTAAGACAGAATCCGTCTTGTTTACCCTTGTGTTCCCAGTACTTAGTATTGGCAGCATGCTCAGGAAATGTTCGATAAGTGAATGAATGAACTCATGATGCATTTTAGGCTTTCAGGAAGCCTGTCAGTGCTCACTTTGTCACGTATCTCTGTAACTGGTTTGGGTGACCGTATCAAATCAGGTATCCTTTTTATTACTCTTATTACTACTATTCTGACTGAATACTTGTTAAGTGTTTATTTTATGTGAAGAACCTGCCATGTGTTCTAATAAGCCTGGTACCTATATTATTTGGTTTACTCATCCAGTAACCCTATGTTTTAAGGCATTCTATTCCCATTTTATAGGTGAGGAAATCCTAACTGAGGAGAGGTTAAGAACAGCAATTTAAATTTATTTAGTCAATGATATCAATCAATAAATGAATGCATACTTTAACGCAAAGAGGGTTCAATGTGAAGGTGACTTATTGTAAAAGTATAGATAAAATAGAAGACGACCACAAAGGACAGTGTAGAAACTCAGGGGTGGCGGAAGGAAAGCTGATAACTAATTTCGAAAGGTTTAGTGGGGGGTGGGGAAGAGGTTTCTGGGCCTTAAATGAGAGAGGCACATAGAGTAGCCTATCTTGAAAAGAACAGTGACCCTTAATTAAGGCACACAGACAGTCCCAGAGGATCTTCCAGGGAGACCGACAGAAAAATAAACACTCTGACCTCACTTTCTTCCCTCCCACTCTTCTCCCCTTGGGGCTCCCCATTGGCTGAGTCCACTGGAAGTGAGAAGGCACAAGAGCCCTGTTAATATTGAACATACAAGAGAGCTTCCTAGGACAGCAACAGGGTTAGAAAGGATATGATTGAGAAGCAAACAGAACCTATCTGGCATGTAAACCGATATTTACTGAGAGCCTATGGTGATGGTAAATTTTATATATATATCAGCTTGGCTAGGCTGTGTTGCCCAGATGTTTGGTCAAACTCCAGTCTACATATTGCTGTGAAGGTATTTTTTAGATGTTAGGAACATTTAAATGTGTAGGCTTTGAGTAAAACAGGTCACAATCCATAAAATGGGTGGGCCACATTTAATCAGTTGACAGCTCTAAGAGAAAAAAACTTCTCTGGAGAAAGGAATTCTTCCTCCAGACTACCTTTAGGATCAAGACTACAATATCAGTTCTTCCATGGGTTTCTAGCTTGCCAGCACACCCTGCTGATTTTAGACTTCCTAGCCCCAACAATCATATAAACCATCCTTAATTTCTCTCTCTCCACTTTCCTCCCTTCCTTCTTTCTTCTTTCCCTCTTTGTCTTCCTCCTCCTTTCTCCCCCTATACAGAGAGAGAGATGGACTATGTTTCTCTGGAGAACACTGGCCAATAGACTACCATACATTAAGCACTATGCTAGGCCTTGGTGATACAAGTGCAAATATTCCCAGCCCCTGTCCTTAAAAAACTCCCTTTCTGGTACTTGATAAATCATATGACAAGGGTAATATAGGACACTTTATGGGCAGGAAGAGGGACCTCCTTACACTCTCATGGCAGGGATGCGGAGGAAGGCAAAGGGAGGTCAGGAAAGGATTCCTGGTGTTAAGTCTCTGAAGCACACGGTTAATAGGTGAAGCCCAGATACTCACCTTGATGGTCTAATTCTAAAACCCAGACTATTTGGATCACTGAGATTGTGCCCTCTGGCATCTCGCCTTCACCCTCAGCCATCTGGGCTAGTTGTTGCTATCTACAAACCACGTGTATCTCTGCCACATTTGCAGGAATAATGATTTTCTTTTCTTTTTAATTTTTAAAAAAATGTTTATTTATTTTTGAAAGAGAGAGACAGAGTGTGAGTGGGGAAGGGGCGGACACAGAATCAGAAGCAGGCTCCAGGCTCCGAGCTGTCAGCACAGAGCCCAATGTGAGGCTCGAACTCACGAACTTTGAGATCATGACTTGAGCTGAAGTCTGATGCTTCACTGACTGAGCCACCCAGGCGCCCCAATGATTTTCAAATGAAGGTACACATTTCTGCATCTGATATAAGAGAATACCGCATCTATTTATTTTTATGAACAATGAGATCACCCCATACCCCATTAGCAAAAACACACGTGTTCTTCGGAGCCATGCAATGGGAAGAAAAAGCCTCCAAATTAGGGCAGGGCACCTGGGTTCAAATCCTAACTGCGCCGCTTCCCAGCTTTGTACTTATGGGCAAGCCAATTAACCTCTCTTATTCTTATCAAAGGCTGTTCTGAAGAAGGACGAATACTTTGTAAACTTTAAAGTTCCTTACATGAAGAAATAAAAATTAATATTGAAGATTATTTTTACTTGAAATTCCTAAAAGATCCTCATTTTAATATCTCAGTTCCTTTCACTTTACTATAAAACTACCTGAGCCCAAAATATTGATCATTTGATTCTTTAAGACCCAGGATTTGTTTGTGATCAGCAGCCTTGAGCTGTAAATTTCATTGTATTTTTTTTCTGCGATGCTTTTTCCAAGGATCATTTTGTTTGGACAGATTTGTCCGGTTAACCTGCATTTAGTCACGCACTTATGGGTCATTTCCAACAAAGACCAAAATAATTTCTCATGTTGGGTCGTCCGCTTTGAGGAGAAAAGCAAAGGGCTGGATCACTGTTGGAATCCAGGCTCTGGTCCCAGATGTCTCCGAGCTGCCTCCTCCTAACAGGTTGAGTTGCCTGGCAGACAGGCAAGTTTATGAGGCCAGGCCTGGGTGGCTCAGTCAGGTAAGCGTCTGACTCTTGGTTTCAGCTCGGGTCATGATCTCATAGTTCGTGAGTTCGAGCCTCGTGTCCAGGTTCTGCACTGACAGTGAGGAGCCTACTTGGGATTTTCTCTCTCATTCTTTCTTTCTCTCCCCTCTCTCTGCTCCTCCCCACCTCTTTCTCTCTCTTCTCTCCCTCTCGCTCTCTCTCTCTCTCTCTCTCAAAATAAATAAACTTAAAAGAAATTACTTCTCACCTACTTGTCTCTCAGGGTGACTGTTTCAAGCTGTATTTCCTTGTTAATACCCATCTTGCTTGACCCAAGACTAACACGCAGACTTTGGCTCTTACACTGGTTGTGCTTAAATTTTTCATCACTTTGGTATATTTTCTTTGCGCTTGACCACATCTGACTCCCTTTCTGTCCTGTTTCACTCTCCCGGCCCTGGCCCTACAGCTCAGGCTTCACACTTAGATTTCAGCCATGATGCCCTCTCTGAAGCTGTGTCCTAACGACACATCACTGAACATGCGATCTGGTACTCCTAAACCTACCTGAGACTCCATTTCTTCCCTATGATGGAAGTAAGGTCTTTCCGTCTCTGAGCCTGTGAATCTATTCTTGCAATCACCCTCCTTCTTGCCAGACCCCAAAGGGTGGTTTTCCTAGTGCATAGGGAGCAGGGAGCCGCTACTGACCTCCGCTGACAAGAATGCTCTCCACCTTGCCCCCTGGACCTGGACCTGTCATCCTGTCATCAAACTCTATCTCTGACTCAACAGCAGAAATAACCCACTTGTAGCTGTGCCAGACTAATGCATATTAGTTTATCTCATTTGAATGAGGCACTTGTTTGTTTTCGAACCAGGAAGGCAAACGCAGGTAATAAAAAAGCCCCAACTACTGCTGTTTTACATTTTTCACTGTATCCTCTGCCTACAAAGTCAAAAGTGCATTAAAAAGTAATATTGTGCTGAGCTCAGACATATGCAAACGTCTCTAGATATCTTGTCTCAATAAAGTTTATAGGATGCATTCCCAAAGGTCTGACAACAAAACAGAATAAATCGCAAGGCTCATAAAAATATAATGCATGCTTTTTTTTTTTTTTTTTTTTGCTTACATAAACACTGGCAGATGCAGTGAGAAAGGGAGTGTCTGGGCTTAGGAGGCGGCTCCTGCTCATAGCAGTCCTTTTTATCATTAGCCACCAACATAGAATGAAGTAGCTCGGAAAGCCACACAAACATGGAAACTTACGGAAAGAGAAAGGGTTTGAATATGTTGCAAATGGTTAGACTCTTCCAGGCATCCTTTGCTTCATTCATAAAATTACCGGGTCGATTTCTTTACTCAACCTTTTAAACATATTTTGTTGACTGCCTGCTATGCCAGACCTGAGTCAGGCGCTCTGAATACAGAAGAACATGATGTAGGGGTGCCTAGGCGCTCCGTTGGTTAAGCGTCTAACTCTTGATTTCATCTTAGGTCCTGTTCCCAGGGTTGTGGGATAGAGCCCCACATCAGGCTCCATGCTGACAGTGAGGAGCCTGCTTAGGCTTCTCTCCCACTCACTCTTCCCCTCCCCTGCTCACACTCTTTCTTTCTCTCAAAATAAATAAATAAACTAAAAAAAAAGAAAAGAAAAGAAAACCATACAGATGCTGTCCTCAAGGAATCCACAATCGTGTAATAAACAAGCATGGGCAGAAAAACAAACCACAATTAAGTGCTATAATAAAAATAGCATTTCTTCAAATTTCCCATACATTGATCAGTTGTGCATATTTGGCCAATGCCAAAAGAATTACACCCAATTTGATGAGCCACATTTTATTATTGTGTTTAAGACTAGAAGTCTAACAGGTTTGGAGACATGATTGTCAATATTTATGAAACATTTGCAATGTGACAGGCTCTTTTCAAAGCGATTTATATTATGGGTTTCAGAGCAACCCTAAAGGTTGGGCACTGTTATCTTTTCCAGGTTTACAGGTTGAGGAAACTGAGGCTGAGGAAAGTTAAATGACTGACCCAAAGTCACATGGCTCCTAAGGGGCAGAGCTAGGATTTGAACCTTGGTAATTCAGCCCCGGAAACTGCACTCATAACCACTACACTGCACCATTTCTCAGGCATGTGCTGTGCACCATCCTGAGTTTATGGGTAATATATCCCCCTGTCTTGCTCAGTCTCTTGCCTGATAAAGGGTAGAGCCAAGGTTTGATATGGCATCTATAGTCATTGAGGACGTTGCCATCTTCTATACTGAACCTCTTGGAGGTGGAAGGTGGGAGCCCATTCATTCGCTTAACCTGCATCCTTTTTCTTAGCAGGTCGATTCTCAGACAGAACTCATACTGAGGCAGAAACGTCATATGGCTTTATTATGTTAGCAATTGCACATCATGTTATATCAGGATCTCCCTGTATTAATTTTGCTTTTCTTTGGAAGATCACATTACTGCTTGTTTCCATCAAAGAAAACTCAGTTTCCTGTAAGCACAGCTCCTGAGTTAACTGCAGTCTTGCAGGAGCACAGCAGTGTCCTTGCTGAAATAATGCACGTGCAGGAAGCCCTAGACTGGATTTTCCGTAGGTCGGCAGCACTTATAGGATCACAGATACTTACAAATTGGAAGAACAACAAATATGGAGATAAAGGAACACTCGCCAATACTTCTATCCAATGAGAGGGACTTAATGCATGGCGGGTAACTATAAGATATCAGGTATAAGCTTTTAACCTGCATTTCCTTATTTAATGCTGAGAAATACTTCAAAGGGTCCATGAAGTATGCCCGTTTGATAAAGAAATGCATCAACTAATATCAAGACAAGTTGAAAGATGGGGCACCTGGGTGGCTCAGTCAGTTGAGCATCCGACTTCAGCTCAGGTCATGATCTCACGGTTTGTGGATTCGAGCCCTGCGTCGGGCTCTGTGCTGACAGCCAGCTCAAAGCCTGGAGCCTGTTTTCAGATTCTGTGTCTCCCTCTCTCTCTGACCCTCCCTGCTCACACTGTCTCTCTCTCTCTCTCAGAAATAAATAAAACATTTAAAAAAAACTTTAAAAAACAAAGAAAAGTTGAGGGATTTGCCTAATTTCACACAGCTACGAGATCCAAGGCCCGTGCTCTATCTCTGAAAGTCTATAATTCAGATCCACTCTATACCAGCCTAATTGTTAAATACACACTCTAGACCACAAGGCCTGCAACAAGTGCGAAGCCATCACCATTTGATTAAGCATCAGCACCTGCCATTATGAACAATGGGCAGAAGCTGTAGACAGATATGTTCTGCAATGGCTCAGCCTCAGAAGCAATGATGTGTGAGAGTAAGGGTAGGGTTGACTCTTCCTCTCCAAATATACTGCATTCAGACAAAAGAGTTGAATATCCAACCCCAATCCTTTCGGTGTGCAATTCAGTTTGTTTAGTAAGGGGTGTTTAAGCCTCCATCCTTCCGTGGACTTCTCACAGAGTTCTATGGGACCAGGAGGAAGATGCCTGCTGGGAAAATCAAAGCCAGGGCTTTACAGCCCTCACCACGTAGAATCCCATGCCAAGGCCTGCTCCAGAGAATACTTCTGATAAGCCAGTAAATTGACACCTTTCATTAGGGATTATTGGAATTTTATGCCCATAGTATGAGTTTTATGTGTCAAGTAAACCTAAATAAGTAAAAGGAGAGTTAAACAAAGGCAAAAGTGATAAGGTAAATTCTTTTGATACGTGGAAATAAATTTATAATGCTGTCCAGGTCCATATAGCAGGAGAAAGAAAAAGGAAGGAAATCTCAAGTACTAGGTCTACTTTGGATTCTGTCCCATCTCTAGCCAGAAGCCACATGTTTCTACAAGATGCTAGAAGGTTTGACTAGAGCTCACAGACTTACAACTGCCATTATCATAAGTAATGAAATCATTACAATGGCAGGCAGTGTGGGTTTTCGTGGGAATTTAATTTGCATATTCTTTGTAATTCCCAGACTCCTGCAGGCATTTAAAGTTAAATTATAGGGTAGTTGTGAGTATGTCAATAGGCTGGTGGGGCCTGTTGTAACACCTGTGTGCTGGATAAGATACCTTGACGTAATTTAGTTTTTAGGGTTCCCATAATCCATTCTAGAAAGTCACATGCACACAGGATTTGATGGTATATAGACACATTGGCAAATATTCCTAAATACGGAGGCACAGCCATATAAAGGGCTATTGGAAAGAAGTTTCACTAAAGAGAAGGAGAATTGGGAAGAATTTGAATGGTGTAGGATGGCAGGACAAAGCTTAGGCTTTGACTTCAGGCAACCTAAGCTCGAATGCTGGCTGCAACTGTTCACCGTTTCATTGGCTCGGGTATTTAGAGTTGATAAGCCTTTGTTTTACTGTCTTAAAAAGTGTATTTGTCTTCTAAGTGTATTTTGCAGTGAAATTTATAATACAATAGGGTTAGAAAAATTCAAGAAATGTATATTCTATTCCTTTCTTGATATATGTAATTTAGTTTGTTTCAAAAAAAAATTTTTAAGATACTTTTAAAGCCATTTATAAAAAAAAGAAACCAAGAAATCTAAAAACATTTTGGCCAGCTTGCAAGGCTGGGATAGTATAGACTCATATTTTTACATAAGACCATTTCTCAATGGACAGGGTCTCTAGGCAAGTCATTTTTGTGTAACTAACTCTTCTCTGTAGAAATGTTTGAGTCACTTCACATCAACATGCCCACACAATTCCAGCCGTTCAAACTCCAAAAGTCCTACTCAATTAATAATGCCTTGTTAGAAACATGTCCTTTTCTAAATTTATCAGTATCCCAGTGAGTTATTCTCCCCATTGTACAGTTAAGAAAACTAAGGCTGGAGCGCCTGGGTGGCTTAGTGGCTTAAGGGTCCGACTTTCGCTTAGGTCATGATCTCACAGTTTGTGGGTTCGAGCCCCACGTCGGGCTCTGTGCTGACTGCCAGCTCAGAGCCTGAAGCCTGTTTCAGAGTCTGTGACTCCCTCTCTCTCTGACCCTCCCCTGCTCACGCTGTCTCTCTCTCTCTCTTTCCTAGAAATAAATAAAACATTAAAAAAAAAAAAAAGAAGAAAACTAAGGTTATATTGCATATTATACAGCAGAACCAGGACCAGAATCTGGATCTTCCACCTCCTAGACTACCACATTCTGTGAGACCATTTGGGATTTAAATCCTAGAGGAGTTATTTTCCAACCATGAGACTTTCATA
Organism: Crocuta crocuta; assembly: GCF_008692635.1. Taxonomy (NCBI): domain Eukaryota; kingdom Metazoa; phylum Chordata; class Mammalia; order Carnivora; family Hyaenidae; genus Crocuta; species Crocuta crocuta. The sequence continues at coordinate 2,917,119 of NW_027530529.1, read as the reverse complement.
TTTTATAGCCCTTAACTCTATTCAATGCTTGGTCTGTTATATGGCTCAATGTACTTTCATTAGACCCCTTATTGGGGTAGAGATAGAGAGTGAAGAAGGACAGTCACATAATAAAGTGTGTCAAGTCAAGGAGAAGAACTCTTCTGTGCTAATTGAGTACAATTCTTTGACTTTGAACAAGCCCTGGGGACTTTCTTTGACCTCAAAATTTAGAACCCTTCTACTGGACTGGGGATGTAGGCAGAAATCACTATATTTTTCTGAGCCTCTGTTTTATTCATTAGCATAATCATAATGGTTATTGAAACTTATTCTCAAAAGCAAGACAAGTAAGTATCTGGCATATAGTAAAAGCTCAATTAATGATAATTGTTACTAGTGGCAAAAGCAGTAGAGATATCTTCCTTTTCTTCTTCCTCAGGTAATTGTGAAGATGAAACCCACTAGTAATAATCAGGAGAGTTGCAAAAATGTTAAATATCTAAAACAATGCAAGTTATTCTGCCACTATATTTTTTAATATCTCCTCACAATAGCTGAGTAAGTTCTTTCCTTTCTTCAGCATAATGCCTACAATTTATAGTTGGCACAAATCTCCGCAGAACAGAGATGGATGGTTAGGAATCGTAAGGCACCATTTTGCTTTTTAATTTTTTTAATGTTTATTTTTATTTCTGAGAGAGAGAGAAAGACAGAGCATGAGTGGAACAGGGACGGAGACAGAGGGAGACACAGAATCCAAAGCAGGCTCCAGGCTCTGCGCTGTCAGCACAGAGCCCGACACTGGGCTCTATTCACAAACTGCAGGACCATGACCTGAACTGAAGTCAGACACTTAACTGACTGAGCCACCCAGGCACCCCAAGGTGGTATTTCTCAAACTGTGCTCTAGAGACACGAATCCAGTCATATATTCCATTAACATTAAGTGAAAAACATATAAAAGGTAAGCAGTCAAATAATATACCGATCTGTATATTAGCATGATCAAAACTACAAAATGAATAGTTTTGCAATAAAGAAACATTTACATGAGACTCGTATTGGGTTTTCCAACCACAAATAAGCAAAACAAAGGGACACAAGGAAATTCTGGGAGTGTTGAATATGGCCATTACCTTGAGTATAAGTGACGGAGTCATGAGAATTTGCATATGTTCAGACTCACCCAACTGTGCACATTAAGAATGTTCAGTCCTTTTTATATCAGTTATAGCTCAATAATGTTGTTTTTAAAAAGGGACACACTTAGGGCACCTGGCTGGCCCAGTCAAAAGAACATGTGACTCTTGATCTCATGCTGGTGAGTTTGAGCACCATGTTGGGTGTAGAGAATACTAAAAAATAAATAAAGAATTATTTCAAAGTACCTTCCATTTAAAAATTTCTTAAAAAATTAAAGGAGGAAGAGTTAACACAAATTTAGCTGAGACTCCATATTTATTGAGCCCTAGAGTCACTTGACTGTAGAATGGTTGTTATATGCCACTGGAACACTGTTTAGTCACATGGCAATACCTGGGCTTGTGGCCCACCAACACCACGCTGGTTTTGAACAGACACTCAGCAGAAGACAAACATGTTGTTTACCCAATTTTTTGTTTTATTAAAGTCAAGTTATAATGATTTTCTTACGTGGCCAGGAAACCAAGAATTTCCTTGAGTAGTCATTTTGCAGGCTGAAGGTATGACAGCACAGGAAATGTGTGTGTAAAGAATAAGCAGGACATTTGAGGGTCACTTGAATATGACACCTGTCATCCCCTTATCACCAGGATATCTCAGACATGACTGGCCAGGCCAGAATCCTCTCTCTGTTAATGGCCAGTAAAGGGGGAGAGGAAGAACAGACAGGGAGAGAAGGAAGGGTATTAAACTTTGGGAACTTGTATGAGACTTTAACAAAACCATGATATTTTTCTATTAGTTAAATTGTTTGAATAGAATGTTTATATATTATAAAGTATGGGTGATTGTTTATATATTTCCTCAGCATAAAATGATCTAGTTAACCTGTACTGCCTCTTCCTGTTTAAAGGAATATCTAACAGTAAAAGAGTTAAGAGAAGAAAAAGAGAGGAGTGAGGGGGAGGAGAAAATGAGGTATTGATTTTGGTCCAACTGAAATTAGCCTTCAGAGTAACTGAGAAGGAAAGCAACAATAACCTCAGTCCTTTTCAAAGTTTTCCAAATGTCCTTCTTCCCTACTGGACATCCAGTTCTGGTCTTACCTTCTGAATTAACCAAGTCCCAGCTCTATCAGAGTGTCACATTGGATCAGAGCTCTTGGGTTTGAGTCTCAAGTTTTCTGAATGGTGTGCATGCTGTAGAGATCTTACAAAGATTATTATTAAAATGAAAACTTTAAGGGTTTTTTAAAAATCAGTTTGTTTATTTTTAAATGTAGTACCAAATAGTTACTGTAGAACTTGGAAATATTTTAGCATTTTCCTTTGGACAATAAGAGCTTAAATTCTGTCAATATCACTTGTTAAATGAGACTATTGGAAAATTACTTTGGATCTCAGAATTCACTGTTCTAATCAGTGTTCTAATCAATTAACTGAGATAATACCTACTTTATAGGGTAGTTTGGAGGATTAAAGACTAATGTATATAAAGAGTCCAACCTCAGGTCTGTTACATAATAAACCCTATACATACCTATTTCCCCATTTCTCCAATTTCCTAAGCATTGCTACCCTTTCCTCTCTTGTTGGTTACTAATGACAGATGCTCATGATCATGTCCAGTAAGTAAAAAATTGAGTAGATTTACCTCTGTATATATATCCCATGCTGTAATTCCAAGGAACATCCAGCCTGTTACCTCCTTCCTTTTACTCCCCTCCCTCTAGTCTCCTCCTTCCTGTCTCTCCCCTTTCTTTATTTCTCTCTCCCTATTCTCTGTCTCTGTCTGTCTGTCTGTCTGTCTGTCTCTCTCCCTCCCTCTTTGTCCTAACCCTAAAAAAGGACTTGATGGAGCAAGTAGTTTAGCAGAGAAGTTTTACGAAGAAGATATGGTAACATAGTGTCTGGGGACTCCTGATGCTTGTGATCAGTCTTGCCTCTGTTTACTTCCTGTCTTTGTGAAACCATCCAGGGTCGCAGTTGCAGTGCTAACCCTGGTTCAGACAATCCTGATTTTAGCCCCCATGATCTCTATATCTTCAGTTCTGAAGTTTAAAGGAAACTATAGAAAAATATCTAAGAATAGAAAAAGAAAATGTGATACACACACACACACACACACACACACACACACACACACTGGAATATTACTGAGCAATCAAAAAGAATGAAATCTTTCCATTTGCAACAATGTGGATGGAACTAGAGTGTATTATGCTAAATGAAATAAGTCAGAGAAAGACAACTGTAATATGATTTCACTCATATGTGGAATTTAAGAAACAAAACAGATGAATGTAGGGAAAGAGAAGAAAAAATAAGATAAAAACAGAGGGAAGCAAACCATAAGAAGCAGAGACTTGTTTTATAATATATTGTCAAGTTAGCTAACATAACAGTATATACATTGTATACAATGTAGTCTTGGCTTCAGATTAGATTCGCATGATTCATCACTTAGATACAACACCCAGTGCTCATCCCAACAAGTGCCCTCCTTAATGTCTGTCACCCATTTTCCCCAAACCCCCCAACCCTTGACCTCCACTAACCCTCAGTCTGTTCTCTGTATTTAAGAGTCTCTTATGGTTTGCTTCCCTCTCTAGAAACAGAGACTCTTAATACAGAGAACTAACTAAGGATTCCTGGAGGGGAATTGGGTGGGGGGGATGGGCTAAATGGGTGAAGGCATCAAGGAGGACACTGGCTGGAATGAGCAGTAGGTGTTATATGTAACTGATGAATCACTAAATTCTACTCCTGTAACCATTACTACGTTATATGTTAACTAACTTGAATGGAAGGAAGGAAGGAAGGAAGGAAGGAAGGAAGGAAGGATGGAAGGAAGGAAGGAAAGAAGAAAGGAAGGAAGGAAGGAAGGAGGAGGAGGAAGGAAGGGAGGGAGGGGGGAGAAATTGTGAGACTCAGCAAGGAGTGGGTGGCCCTTGGCTGTTTTCCATGCCAGATTGTAGATACGTAGAAACTATAAAATTCATCTACAGAGGGAAAATTTAAAAAACAACAAGAGTATGATCCCTGATATCAGAATCCAGGTCTACATGTTACTACCTGGTAGACAACCAGCCTTGATTTACATTTCTGGCTGCGCTCTAGAAGTTGGGTTCCTGGCCATGTGAGAGTATGTGCTTAGGGAAGCCAACACATGGGCTCATAAGTACTGGGAGTTCATCTCCACAGAGCAAGCATAATAAAACCATTATAAAAGACATCATTTTTGCAAAAGAGCAATATATTCCCATATGTTTAAGTAAGAGTAGGTGGTATTGTTACTTTACATTTTGACAGATTCCTTGTGAAAAAATTCAGCCCACACCGCATTATCTAAAGAGCAGAGAATACATCTAATAGTTGGACTAGGACCTATCCTTTGGTACTGGGCTACTGTTAGAAGAAAAGCATAGGCATTTACGAGCCCATCTGTGACCCACTGGCAAATGCAATGTCCTTTTAAAGCTTTTCTGTCTTCTCGAACATCTTACACTTTAATTTCTTGTGCTTACACACAACGCTAAATAAAAGGTAAATGTCAGTGTATCTCACCATGAAAAATAAGAAATAGAGAAAAGAAAGCTTCGCACTTCTCAAATCTTATTAGTAAAAAAAAAAAAAAACCTGTTATATTTTGTATTTTTCCATGGAGGAGCCAACTCACATATTAACATATGAATTCTTTTTCTTGCCAAGACGAGATGGAAGCATTCATTTGAGTAACAATACATTAATATTGCATTTTTAAAATACATTATACATGTGAGTATTATTCCCCAAAACAAAAATAAAAGGAGACAAAAATAATATTTATTCTAGTCCGACATGGCAGCTTCTTTTCTGCATTTAGGGGAAATGGGATATCTTAAAAGTCGGTAGGTAATCTTAGAATATGAAACTTAATTTAATCATACACAAAATCCCATTTTGGGCATTTGCATCCACCTAATTTGGTTATACCTACCTCCCCAACCTTGCCTTTTATTCCCCATAATCCACATCACCAGGCTTTTGATAAGGTTTCTTAGAGAAAAGGGGAAAATTGTAGGAACAAGAGAGTCTAATTCTAGAGTAAAAGTTTTATAGACTGATTCGAAAGTGATAGAAGATGAACCAATGATAGCAATGGCAGTGTGTCCGTGAATTAAGCCACAGAGTTCAGAAAGGGGCCTCTGGATGATGACACTGACCTATAGATAAGAAGGGCAGCAAAGGCTTTGATGGCCATGTTCAGACTCCTGCCTCCCAGTCATGGGCTCAGTGCAATGCTGGAAGAGCATGTGGACACACATATGGTAACCAGGTAGACCTACATGGGGGTGAGGGTCATAGTGGGTACTTAAGGCCATGCTGGTTTACATGGCACAGCTCTTACTCTCTTGGCAGTCCTGGATCTTAGAGCAAATGAAATTGATCTAATGAACCTTTTCTTTGAACGTCTACATGACTCCAGTGAGTTGCGGGGCCACAATACCCTAGAGAAGAGAGCAGCGCAGAAATGGACCTCATCCCCAGACACAAATGCTCTTTCCTCTACAGCCAGCCTTCTCAATGAATGAATAATGAGGGAGGAGGAAATTCTGCCTTCTAGGAATGTATATTTATCTAAGCTTATAAATATGAATGGTATGTTTGGTAATAGAGGAGAAACATGTTTTGAATAAACTTTTTACAATTTGAGAACACTTTTACTTTCACAGAATTACTCTGAAGATGGCACAGAGATTTCTCACATACCCCACGCCCTCTACACCCAGTTTCTTCCACTATTAATATCTTACATCTATACGGTATATTTGTCACAATTCATGAACTGATATATTATTTTTAACTGGCATCCATTCTTTATTGAGATTTTCTCATTTTTCCCAAATGTCTTTTAACTGTCACAGGATCCCATATGAGATACCACTTTACATTTAGAAGGCATGCTTCCCAGGCTCCTCTTGATTGTGACAGTCTCTCCACCTCCTTGGTGTCAGTAACTTTGACAATTTCAAGGATTACTGGTCAGGGATTTTTAAAAGTTAAAAAAATTTTTTTTAAATTTATTTCTGAGAGGGAGAGAGCGAGACAGTGTGAGCAGGGGAGGGTCAGAGAGAGAGGGAGACACAGAATCTGAAGCAGGCTCCAGACTCTGAGCTGTCAGCACAGAGCCCAATGTGGGGCTTGAACCCACAAACCTGAACTGAAGTCGGACACTTAACCAGCTGAGCCACACTGGTCAGGGATTTTGTAGAAAGCTCCTCAAGTGGGGTGTGTGTGTGTGTGTGTATCCATAATTAAAGTCAGTTAATGGCTTTTGTAAAAGAGAACCACAAAGTAAAGAACTATTTACATCACATCTTCTCAAGGGTACGTACTCTATCACTGTTATTAGTCTTGATGATGTGGCACAAGATAGTATTTGCCAGGCTTAACTACTTTGAAGTTATTTTTCTTCCTCTTTCTGCCTTTTACTCTTTAAAAGAAAGTCACTGTGTGTAGTTCACACTTACAGAGTGAGGAATTGTGGATACACCTCTTTAAGACATAGGTATCTACATAAATTATTTGGGAGCCTTCTGCCTGTAATATGTGCCCACTCCCATTTATTTATTCAGTCATAGATTTAAATCAGTATGGACTCATGGATGTTTAATTTATACTTTGGGTTAAAATCCACTACTACCTTATATATTTTTTTTGTTCAAAGCGTCCCAGCTTTGACCATTAGGAATTCTTCCATTTGGCCCTTGTGTCCAGTATTGAGATTTTGACATTCACTCAATATTGAGATTTGTTCGGTGTGTGTGTGTGTGTGTGTGTGTGTGTGTGTGTGTGTGTGTGAGAGAGAGAGAGAGAGAGAGAGAGCTTTGAGGATTACTGTATTTTCTGGCACTGTAAGATGCTCTAACCTCATCTTGTGTATTTCCTACCCTAGTCCTTGAATCAACCATTTCTCCAAGGAGCTCTGGTTCCTTTTATTGGATAATGGTGTTAGAAACCAAGATCTAGGTGCTACTTTTGTTTATAGTTGGCAGGATATCCTTGCTTCTGGGCCCTGTCAGCTACCAGAGCAAACAAATACATGTGTGTATATCACAGTACCTAGCACATACTGAAGGGCAATTATAAATAACTGCTTTTATTGTGTTTTTCAAAATTTATACTATGACAAGAATTTTTACTTAAATATAAATGGTTCATCAGTAACTCCACATGACTTAAAGATTCTGATTTATAAGACCAGAAAATCACTGGATACCTATACAGAGGACCGGGCATTGATGTATACACACACACACACACACACACACACACACCACATCCACACAAAGTTGTCCCACTGGATGCCGATAGCCTACAACAAATAAAAGTTAAATTATAATTGCCTTGTAATAATTGTAGGTGATCCTGAAAAATTTCTAGGCATCATGAGTACTAAATACAAATTAATTTTATAATGTTCACTAAGATGTATAAAATGCATAAGATTTTTTAATTTACAATTTTGACTTTTTCTTTTTGAAACTTAAATATTTGTGTTTTTAGTGTGTTGTTATGTTCACTTGGTACCTATAATAAGCTTCTCTGCTGGGAAGAGTATTTTTAAAATTATTATTCTGCTTATTTTTATTTTTTGAATACATGATACTTGTGCTGGTAAAAGAGATATATTTTTCTAGTCAAAATTTAGAACTGATAATGGAAGAAGGTTGAAGAAAAAAGAATGAGAAAAATAGAGTGATCAAAATTTTAGCCTCAGATGTGAATAATAGAATCTAAGTGTTTTTAGAGAAGATATTTTACAAATTCTTTTGTTCTCTTTAACATAGCAGATGCTGAGTGTAGGGGACCCGCTTGGGGTCCACCATAGTGAGCCCTCTTTTTACCTGTGGCAAGGCCAGGAGCTCTACTGCTCTAGGGCCTGAGAGGGATGTGATATAAAGGAAGGTAAAGAAAAGACTGCTGCTTTTTGACTAGGGTGTGTTAGAAAGGAAAAGAGAACGTTTGTCTGCCTCTTCCTCTTCTCTGGGCGTAAGCTGAGGAAGGAGTCCATGTATTAGGTATATCCAGCTTCCCATTTGGGAACCACCTTAGAATGTGGTTGGGCAGACGGAGACTCTGAAGCTTAGCTTTCAAGATTGTTCTTGGTTCCCATGTGGTGTAGACTCAGAGATATTTGAGCTAAGCACCCTGTCAGAAAGAGGCAGCTTATCCATGTTATTGTAACTTTTGCTAGAGTTTTAGATTAAATTTTTTTTCTCAATATTCTAAGAATTTGAGCAGTTTGAAGTCTTAGGCCCATTTATGAAGTCATATGAAAGGGATAAAGACTATGGGATTTATATTTAAAGGGAATTACTTTTGGAAAGCATAGAGTTGTGTCATCTTCTTTATTCTATTCAGGTGAGCAGGGCCTTTTTCTTAAAATGTTTAGTCCATTTAAATTTAATGTAATGCTAATATGGCTAATTTATGCCTACCATTTTATTATTTGTTTTCTATTTGTCTTATCTATTTGTTTTGTTTCTTTTTCTGTCCCTTCTGACTAATGTTTTGTTAACTAAAATAATATTTTAGAATTTCATTTTATTGTTTTTATTTATAAGCTATACCTTTTAATATTTTAGTGGTTGTTCTAGGAATTAAAACATGCATCTTTAACATTTCTAGTCTACTTAGAGTTACAATTGTTCTACATTATGTAAAGGCCATGTAACTATGTAGTTCTACTTAACACCTTAATTTCCTCTATGCTGAAGTCATCATATGTAGTGCATCTATGTATGTTATAAAATCCACAACCAATGCTATGTTTTCCCCCTGTTGAATAGTCATATGTATTTCAGAGGATATATAGTCTTTGTGTTCATCTACAAATTTTCCATTTCCAGTGCTCTTAATTCCTTTCAGAGTTTTCCAACTGTCATAATTCCACTTCAATCTTGAACAATACCCTTCAATATTTCCTATGACACAGGTCTGCTGATAGCAAACCCTGTCAATTTTATTTATCTTCTATGTCTCTTTTCAGCCTCATTTTGAAGAGGATATTGTTGTTCTCTGGATTACAAGTTCTTGGGGTCCCCCTCCCCAATGTGCCTTGAACATTGTGGTTCATACATTGTAGAAACTCTAGATGCTGTTATGTTCCTTTGACGTGTTTATTTAACTGACAGTTAACTTGACTGAACCCAAAGTCCACATTCTGGCTTTCCTCTGGTACCCTTATAGTGAAATCTCTGTTTGTTTCTTTTACCTTGTTTGGGAACTGGGATCTACCTTATGTTAGCATAGTTTGGAGGGCAGCCGGAAATTTGGACAAACTTCATATGCAGAACTTAGCAGTCTGTTTCTTTGCCTTTTTTTCTTTCTTGGATTTCCTCCCTCATTTTTCCATTTCTGTCATGACAATAACCTCTCTCCACTGGGTCTTCAAGCCACCAAACTACATGTTTTCCAACCGAGTTTTACTCACCTGCTGTGGTACTAACTGGGGGCTGCTCTTAGACAAAAAGCCATTTAAAAATGGCTCAAGAATAAACACCCATTCCTGTTTCTGAGTCCTTTTGGTTGTTATTGTGTGCTTTCAGGGTATTGTTTCCAGAGTTTATAGTTATTATGTAATAATATTTATCTGATATGAGCTATTCCTTGATTATCAGCAGTGGGTGTTGTCCCTTGCCATTGTTTTAATGTGTATGACTGTTTCTAGATACATCTTATTATGATTTCCATGTAGGACACATTTTGAAGAAAAATTTTAAACACTAAAATCCAAGGAAAGAATAAAAGGAGTTAATGTAGAGGGGTCAGAGGATGTCCACATCCCTGGAGAGGGTAGAGCAGTATGTATCTGTGCAGAGCCATGGGTTGCTACGGTGAGATGCATAGAGCTCTAGGCCAGGGAACTGCCAGTGCCAAGGACAACATTCTTATAGTTAGGACATCTGAAACAGCAGAGATTCCAGTGGGACAGAGTGGTTAGAGGGTGATGGATGATAAGAGATTTGGAAGATGAGGTTCATTACATAAGCAGGGTCTCAGATTGTGCAAAGAATTTAAACTCTTCCTGAAGAGTTCTACTTATATTCGCAGATCCATTGGAAAGTTTAAACCTACGGAGTAGCAAGGTTCCATGAGCATTTTTGTAAGTTTGCTTTGGCAGATTTACAAATGGAGAAAGACAGAATGAGAGTAAGACCAATGGTAGAGAGCAGCCAGAAGATTTCCATGTCCAAAAAAAAAGGAGCAATCTGGTGAGTTCTAAGCATAGATATTTGTAAAGTGCAATGGAGCCCAAATGAGAGAGACATTAAGTCTAAGGGCAAGAATCAGGGAATAAGTCAGAGTAAAGACAACACTCAAGCTAAAATTGAATTATGTGAAGTTATGAACTGAACTGTGTCCCTGCAAATTCATAAGTCGAATGTGACCATATTTGAAAACAGGGCTTTTTAAAAAAAAATTATTTATTTTGAGAGTGAGAGCGTGAGCAAGTGGGGAAGGGGCGGAGAGAGAATTCCAAGGAGGCCAGATCCAGATGTGGGTCTCAAACCCACAAACCATGAGACCAGGATGATCTGAAATCAAAGGTCAGACACTTACCTGACTGAGCCACCCAAGCACCCCTGGAGACAGGGCTTTTAAGAAGGTAAATACATTAGCGGAAATCATGCAGTGGGGCCTTAATCCAGTAGAACTGTCCTTATATGAAAAGCAAAAGACACCAGGGATGTGTGTGCCCAGAGAAAAAGACCATGTGAGGACACAGTGAGCAGACAGACAGTCCCCTGCAAGCCAAGGAGAGTGGCCTCAGGAGGAATCAACCCAACCAGCCCCTTGATCTTGGACATCCATCTTTCAGAACTGTGACAAAATAAACGTGTGTTGTTGAAGCCATCTAGACTATGGTATTTGTTAGGGCAGCTCTAGCAGACTAAGACATGTATTTCTTAATTTTTAGTCATCTATCCATCAATCCATAAGTCCTTCCATGCATTCAATAATTCTTTATTTTAGGATTAGTTATTTGCCAGAAACTGTGCTACATACTGGGCACATAAATCAAGAAGACATAAAAATAAATCNCCTATACGTGCAAACATATGATATTTGTCCTTCTCTGCCTGACCCAGCAATAGCACCTTATTTACCTTCTTAAAGGCCCTGTATCCAAATGTAGTTACATTGGGAGTTATGGATTGAACCTGTAAATTTGGGGGACACAATTCAGTTCATAACATCATATAATTCAATTTTAGTTTTAGTGTTATCTTTACTGTGGATTATTTTCTGATTCTTACCATTAGAATTAATGTCTCTATCCTTTGGGTTCCAATAGTACGGTGCAAATATCTATACAAATATTTATATATATATCTATGATGTATAAAGATCATCATCTTAGTCCTTCCCTGTTCTCCTTCTGCTAGTCCTTGCTCCTCTTCTCATGTCTGTTCTTCCCCCTCATACTCAGAGTGTTAATAGTAGTGACATTTGTGCTGTCCCTGCAGTGATGGTAATCATTAACACTGGTCAGGAGCGCCATCCAAATGGAAGGAACCCAATTTAATTACCCCCCACCTGCACTTCCCAGTAGATGCCTCAATCTGTACATCTCTTACAGTTCTTTGGAAAATGATCAAAGTTACCTGTTGAAATAAAAACTTACAGGAAGACAGCACAATGCCAAAGCAAAACCACTCTGTTTCCCCTTTCAGAGAAGGTGTGCATTGAGGGTGTTTATGAGCTTTTGTAATCACAAACCACTGTCATGATAATTGCAGGCAGTCTTAACCCAGTGGTTACAGAAAAGATAACAAGCCAGATGATAGCATTTCTTTATTCCAACCCCTAGATTTGATAGCAGCTCAGGTATTTTATGTATCCCTATCAGCGCTATTTAAATACATTGGAAAATTTAGGTATCACTTTTTCTTTTCCTTTATTGTATGTAGCTAAAGGATCCGATCACCCAGCAAAGATTTATTTGATAAATAACCTGTTTCCAGGGAGGCAGCCTATTGTAATATCCAGAGCATAGATTTTCTAATTAGGTAGATCTGGGTTCAAATACCTATTAGTCATACACATGAAGTAGTGAGTTTACCCTTCTGAGTATCTGTTTTCTCATCGACAGCATGAGGACTGATGATACAGTGCTTGTAACTCGTAATCAGACTTAGTGTTCTGCCTCCCGCTCACCTACAAGTGATGTCACTGGATTCATAGCATGTCCTGTGGTTGAGGCTACTTGAATTATGACAAGAATAGCTTACGGGAACTTCCTCACCAGCCTGATCAGCAAAAGACCCAGGGGGCTGAGGCTGGTGCCATTCAGCAGACACATGTCGCGTTCGTTATAAAGGCACCAACCCCTTGAAGGCACCTCAAAACTCATTCTCTCTTGGAGAATTTGATATTCATGCTGCTACATCAAAAGGTTGGGGCAGCTATTATGTATTAAAATGTGTCATTTTAAATTGCTTTTTTTGCTAGCACTAGCAATATAGATATTGAAATTTCTTCAGAAAGTGCTTATCTCATCAAGACTAAAATTATAGTATATGAAATACTAATTACAGTATTATGAAGAAGGTTGAACTTTTCTGTGACATTCTGTCTATTAGGAGAATACTAATTTTCTCTCTTAAGGCAGATAGAGCCACCCATTATAAGAAATGTGATCCCCACCCCTTCCTCTGTTGCCCAGTGCCATTTTCACTGAGTAGTGAGATAAGAGCTCTGACTCTCAGTCTTGGTCTAAGTCATCTGTACCTTTGCTTCTGCTTCCAAAGGAGCACTAAAAATTGAAATGAAATATTCCCCAGACTGAACTCTTAATGCAGTGGGAAATACACTCACTGCACAAGGAGCTCTAATGACTGTCCACATAGCCAGATGATTTGCAATTTAAAAATGTATTTTAAAATAACCGAGTTAATACTTTCAAAACACTTGTAACTTGGCCTGGCACATAGTAAATGTTCACTATTAGCTGCTATTAGTGTCTTGTCATTTTTATCATTATTCTATGTAATATCCACAATCACCTAAGACCTTTCTTCTCCATTTACCAATATAAATGACTTGCCAGAGGTCAGAAAGCTAACAAGCTGGGGAGATAGAGCTTCAACTGGCCTCCTGTTGACACAATTTTTAATTAGTCACTGATTCATTTAACAAATATTGAGTGCCGGCTGTATACCAAACAATATTCTCATGTTGGGCACAGAAAATTACATAACAGATGTCCCTAGCTAAGGGAAAAGATGAACTGCAAGCATCCATTGTGATGCCTTCTGGTCAGATCCCTAAGAGGGCAGAACAGAGCACAGCCCTGAGCATCTCTGCTTTCCTGCTCCCCAGGATCGGCGAAGGGCAGCTGCAGGAGCCTTTCCTAGGTTAGGTCATCTTACTTATCTGGGCCCATGTCCTTGCCTGAAAAATGAGGATGTTGAAATGGTGGATACGTGTGTCCTGCCTTAAATCAAAATGTTTTATTTCCATAAATTGTTACCTTCCCATTTCAATGCTTTTTCAGAGTAGAGAGATCTTGAAATCTGAAGAGTAAGAAGGCTGATTTACTTCTGATTCAAGCAGTGTTTCCAACCTTGTCCACATCATAAGGCACTTAGATAATGACACTTACCTTAAAGAAACACTTGAGTAAAGGGCATGGGCTCCACCTCCCTTGAGGACTGAGGAGATCAATATCCTCACACATCAGTAGACCAGTTGAGACACACCACTGTGTTGTCATGAAGGTGATTAACCTCTCGATTGGTCAGTTTCTTCATCTCTAAAAAGAAGGTGGTGTTTTGTCTCACAAAGCTGTTGTGAGGAGAGAATGAGTTGCTTGGATAAGCCTAGTATGTAGTAAGCACTGAGTAAATATTAGTATCCTTTACTGTCCTATCTCCCAGGTAAAAGCATTTCTTTGGGTTCTTTCCAAGCTGTTGCTTAATTTCAGCTTGTGGCATTATTATTACATCGAGTATTTAATTGTCTTCTGATTTTCCAAAAATCAAAATAAATACTTAAAAGGGGAGAAACTAGTCTGGCATGTACTGAGGATGAACAGCAACAATTAGAGTGTTCAGGTTTGGGACACCTGGGTGGCTCAGTCAGTTAAGTGTCTGACTCTTGATTTCAGCTCAGGTCATGATCTCATTGTTCATGGGTTTGAGCCCTGCATCAGACTCTGCAATGGCAGGGTAGAACCTGCTTGGGATTCTTTCTCTCCTTCTCCCTCTGCCCTCCCTCACTCATATCTTCTCTCTCTCTCTCTCCCTCCCTCCCTCCCTCCTTCTCTTTCTCTCCCTCCCTCTCTGTCTCTCTCTCTCCCAAAAATAAACAATTTTTAAAAAAAAGTTCAGGTTTTTCATTCCAATAATCTTTACCAACTTACTTCCCACTGCACAGAGGTTCTGATTGTGGAAGATTTATTTAACCCCTGAAATGTTCAATGGACTATGAAGTCATTGCTTCTGTGCACATAATCCATGGCTCGTGTAGTTTGAGCAGGCCAAAGGAAACCCTCGTTTAATAACCAAGTTTTATAGCAATATATTTTTTTGCTTCTCAGATAGGGAACATTTTTATTTTATTTTTTCTGAATTCATTTTTATTATCATAAAATTGCTACATGGACATGTGGACATGATTTAAGAATTTAAATACTACTGAGAGGATTAAAATGCAAAGAAGAATTATACTGTATATCACCTCAACCCCAGCTTTTTGACTTACACATATTTGAACCATTCATCTGTTGTCATTGGTATTGATCGCTATATGTCTAAATAAGTCACTTATATTACCATTTCTTGATTTATTTGTTTTAGACATTTTTCATTACCATTATTGTAGAGGAGGTTTTGCCTCTCATACATAAATGTTTTCTATTCCTTGGTCTCCAAAAATAGTTATGTCATAATTTGTTTTAACCTGGAGAGTCATTAAAACTTTATTTTGCATTTAAAAATATGAATAAATTATGGAATATACTGAAAATTCCTATAATTTCTTTAAACACCCATATTCCCATCATTTATGAAAGACTGTTTTCTTAAAATTTTTAATCCAAAATAAAATTAAAATTAATTTAATTAACATACAGTGTTATATTAGTTTCAGGGATACAGTATGGTGAATTAACAATTCTATACATGGTACCCATCACGACAAATGTGCTCTTAATCCCCTTCACCTATTTCACCCATCCCCCCCATCCCCTCTCTTATAACCATCAGTTTATTCTCTACAGTTAAGAGTCTGTTTTTTGGTGTATGTTTTTTTCTTCATTCCTTTTTTTTTTTTCTTAAACTCTACATATGAGTAAAATCATATGGTATTTGTCTTTCTCTCACTTATTTTACTTAGTATTATACCCTCGAGATCTATCCATATTGTTGCAAACGGCAAGATTTAATTCTTTTTATGGCTCAGTAATATTCCATTATATATGACAGGTATATATAAAGAAGATATGAGATCTTTCTATCTAGATGTATATATATATCTCACATCTTCTTTATCCATTCATCTATTAATGGACAGTTAGGTTGTTTCCATATCTTGGCTAGTATAAACAATGCTGCAATAAACATAGCGGTACAGATCTCCTTTTCATTTAGTGTTTTCATATTCTTTGGGTAAATACCCAGTAGTGGAATTACTAGATAATGTGGTAATTCTATTTTTAATTTTTTGAGGAAACTCCATACAGTTTTCCATAGTGGCTGTACCAGTTTGCATTCCCACTTACAGTGCATAAGGGCTCCTTTTTCTCCACATCCTTGCTAACGCTTGTTTCTTGTGTTTTTGACTTTAGCTATTTTGACAGGTATGAGGTGACACCTCATTATGGTTTTGATTTGCATTTCCCTGATGATGAGTGATGTTGAGCATCTTTTTATGTGTCTGCGGGTCATCTGGATGTCCTCTTTGGAGAAGTGTCTGTTCATATCTTCTGCCCATTTTTTTTTTTAATTTTAACCTTCATTTATTTCTGAGAGACACAGAGACAGAGTGTGAGTGGGGGAGGAGCAGAGAGAGAGAGGGAGACACAGAATCTAAAGCAGGCTCCTGACTTCAAGCTGTCAGCACAGAGCCTGACAAGAAGCTCAAAGTTACGAACTGTGAGATCATGACCTGAGCCAAAGTCAGACGCTCAGCTGACTGAGCCACCCATCTGCCCATTTTCAATCAGATTTTTATTTTTATTTATTTATTTAATTTTTTTGGTGTCCACTTGTGTAACTTCTTTATATGTTTTGGATAGTAACCTTTTATTAGATATGTACTTTGCAAAGATCTCCTATTCAGTTTTCTTCTTTAGTTTTGTTGATTGTTTCCTTTGCTGTGCAGAAGCTTTTTATTTTATGTAGTCACAATAATATATTTTTGCTTTTGTTTCCCTTGCTTCAGGAGACATATCTAGAAAAATGTGACTATGAAGGAGAACTTACATAGCTCAGTCGGTTGGGTGTCTAAGTTCAGCTCAGGTTATGATCTCACAGTTGATGAGTTCAAGCCCCACATTGGGCTAGATGCTGGTAGCTCAGAGCCTGGAGCCTACTTCAGGGTCTGTGTCTCCCCCTCTCTCTGCCCCTATCTCACTCACACTCTGTCTATCTCTGTCTCAAAAGTAAATGAAACATTGAAAAAAGAAAAAAAAAAGAAAAAAGAAAAATGTAGCTATGGGCAATGTTAAAGAAATGACTACTTTTGTTCTCTTTTAGGATTTTTATGGTCCCAGATCTTACGTTTAGGTCATTAATCCATATTTGTGTATAGTATAAGAAACTGGTTCAGTTTCATTATTTTGCATGTAACTGTCCAGCTTTCCCAACACCATTTGTTGAAGAGATTATCTTTTCCATTGCATATTCTTGCCTTCTTATTTGAAGATTAATCAGCCATATAGGTTAAATAGCCACATAGATGTGGGTTTATTTCTTGGCTCTCTATTCTGTTCTACTGATCTATGTGTCTATTTTTGTGCCAGTACCATACTATTTTGTACAACTGTGGTATATCTTAAAGTCTGGGATGGTGATACTCCCAGTTTTATTCTCCTTTTTCAAGATTGCTTTGGCTATTTGGGATCTATTGTTGTTTCTTACAAATCTTACCATTATTTTCTCTATTTCTGTGAAAAATACTATTGGTGTTTTGATAAGGATCACATTAACTCTGTAGATTGTGTTGGGTAGTATGGACATTTTAACAATATTTGTTCTTCTAATCTATGAGCATGGAATATCTTTCCATTTGTGTTGTATTCTATTTCCATATCAGTGTTTCATAGTTTTCAGAGTATGGGTCTCTCACCTTCTTAGTTAAGTTTATTTCATTTTTTATTTTATTATTTTCATGCAATTGTAAATGAAATTGTTTCCTTAATTTCTCTTTCTGCTACTTATTATTAGTATATAAAAATACAACAGATTTCTGTATATTGATTTTGTATCCTGCACCTTTACTGAATTCATTTATCAGTTCTAATAGTTTTTTGGTGATATATAATATCACATGATATTATATATTATATCATGTCATCTGCAAATAGTAAAAGTTTTACTTCTTCCTTTCTAATCTAGATAAGTTATTTCTTTTTCTTGTCTGATTGCTGTTGCTAGGACTTCCAATACTATGTTGAATCAAAGTGGTAAGAGCAGGCATTCTTGTCTTGTTCCTGATCTCAGGGGAAAATCTCTCAGTTTTTCACCATTTAGTATGATGTTCAGTGAGGGTTTTCATATAAGGTCTTTATTATGTTGAGGTATGTTTCCTTTAAATGTACTTTGTTGAGGGATTTTTTCAAGAATGGATGTTGTGCTTTGTCAAATGTCTTTTTTTCCCAAGTGTATTGAAATGATATTTTTCTCCTTTTTCTTGTTGATACATTTTTTAATCAAGTCAAGGGTCTGATAAAAACATAGTACAACAAGTAAATACTGTTTACTGACACTTCAAATTAGATTTCATACATGTTATTTTAGTAAGGTACCATTTAATTTGTGAATTTCCTATATATTTATCACTATTTCTTCAGAAACACATCAACAGATTTTTCAATTGCCAAATTTATTTTTAAAAAATCAAATGATGTATGATTGTCTTATAGCACATAGAGGCTACTCTTTTTGGAAGCCTGTGTTTTCTTGTTCCAGCAGAACTGATTGTATTCCAGTTGTCCAAAGCCTTCTCACTCCCCTGCTTTTAGGGAAGACAGCCCATTTCCTGAATCATACATATTCTTCTTTATTGAGCTCTTCTTTTATTCTCCTGAAGTGCATCCTCCAATTAGTTCAGGATGTTTGCAGCTACTAAATTACTTCCTAAGAAGGAACTAATTTTAATTCTATTCTTATATCTGAAAGAAGATTTGTCTGAGGACAGACAGCCAGGTTAGAAACACATTTCTTTAGCAGCTTGAAAACATTTCTGTTAATTTTAGACTTCATTATTGCTGTTGAAAAGTCTTGATTCCATTTTGAGTCCTGATCACTGGGAGGTGATTTGCATTTTTGTTCTCCATGCCAGCTTTAGCACCTTCTTTTCATTTTCCATTACTTTGATCTGGGTATTTATTCACCTATTGAGATGGGCACTCTGGGCCATAGTCTGGAGAACTGTGTTCTTCATTTTTGTGACAACTTCTTTCATTTGCTTTTTAGTTGATTTCTCTCCATTGACAAAAATAGAAGAAAAAGGAAAGAAAGAAAAAGTAAGGGAATTTATTTTTCACACTATAACAATAGGAAAAATACCAATATTTAACATTAGAGGGTCTTTGTAGGGAGTGGATATTTTTGTTTTGTTTTGTTTATTTGTTTAAGTTTTTTTTTTTAGTTTTGTCTTATACTTTTATAGGAAGAGTAGGCAGTTTTAGGTGAACTTGTTTGCATTTTCTTCCTTTTCTTCTTTTCTTCTTCTTTGTCTTCTTCTTCCTCTTTCTCTTCCTCTTCCTCTTCTTCCTCTTCCTCTTCCACCACCACTACCACCACCTCCTCCTCTTCTTCTTCTTCTTCTCCTTTTCCTTCTCCTTCTTCTCCTTCTTCTTCATCATCTATAAATGCCTCAGTCAGCCAGTTGAATAGAAAATGTTTATTTCTCTGTCTAGCTACTTTTGAGGAAATAAATTTCCAATCTCAGTTAAATACATATTTTTTGGATATTAGATCTCCTTTTATTTCCTATGATAAGTTCCCAAATTTGCTTTTAATTCAACTTTTGAAGCTATTTTCAGACACACTTTTTAAGCATGTCTGTTTTTTAATTGAACAATCATAATTTTAATTTTCTAGAAAATTTTCCTTTTTATCCAGTTATACTTTTTTAAAATCACATCCTGTACTTGTTTCAAGAATTCAATATCATCTGTATGTTTTGTACCTTAGTTGTCTCCTTTATTTTTTCTACAGTGCAATTCTCTAGCTTCTAGCTTAGAAGATACACTTTGTTTCTTGCATTTATGTGCAGGCAATGGAAGAAAGCTGGGGCTCTTAAGATTTAAAATACAGATTCTTGCTTCATCTCCTTGTATTTTGGGCCCCACACCTTACTTCCATCCTCCCCTGTGCCTGGTGTGTAGAAATCCAGAGCATACAAGATTCGCTTCCCTAGAGTATAAGCCTCTGGTCTTCTGGGGGTGGATACAATGAGAGAGAGAGGAAATAATCTTGTTCACTGGAGTACAGAAGTCAGGAGATAGGAAGAATAACTGCTTTGCACACTGATTTTAACAACCTCCTTGTTCTCCTTCCTGTCTTCTTTGTTACATTCCTGGGTGCTACAGGCTTCAAGTCTTGGCTTCCTAGAAGGGAGCCCCTGGTTTTTCCTTGCTGTATCTGTCTCCAGGTTTAGAAGTTGTTACAATGTCTTCATAGCTATGCCACTTATCTCCTAATCTACTTCCGATTTCCCAGAACGTTGCAGAAATCCCTTGTTAGGCTCTTGCCTCCCCTTTACTCTCTTTACCATGTTGCTTTTTTAACTACCAAAAAAATGCCTTTAATTTTATTTTAATAGAGTGTGGGGAGGGAGAGGAAATAAATGTATATAGTCATCCCTTTCTGTTATAACTGAATTGAAATATGACACTTATTATCTACTTACTTTTGCTTTTTCATTCTTTAAGACATGTTTAATAGTCATTGAGTGACTACTATCATAATAAAATTATAAGAACAACATTAATAACTTTCATTCTACAAGTAATATAGTATTTTAGAGTTTTAAAAGCCCTTTAGCATTTAATCCTCCATGTGGAATAGATGTTTTTTATCCCCATATTATACAAGATAATGGAGGTTAATAGAGTTTAAATAATATGTCTATGGCTACATAGTTTTAAAAGGCCCTAAAACTGAAACTGAAAATTCCTGACCCTTACCATCGTACTCCTTTTGGACATTATAAAAGCACTTTGCCGACCACTTGAGTAAGGTCTGAGTATGAATGAGACCTAATTTTTACCCTCAAGGAGCTCTCAGTCTAAAAATAAGAAAATCAGATAACATTTTAAGTTCACTATAAAAATGGAATAAGGTTTCAAATTAATAGGCTGTGCCTCCAAAATAGGTACGATGCTTAGAATATGAAAGAGAAAGAAGACGTGTTATGATTAGAAAGATCAAGAAAGTGGACATTTGAGATCTGACCATGAAAAGAGTGTACACTTTTTATAGGCAGATGGAGGAAATGGTTTCCTGAATTGAAGAAGAGAATGAGCAAGTGCATGGTGGAGACAGTCCTTAGCATATTACTAGAATAGGTGAGCTGGTTGTCTGATGCAGGATAAGTAGACAGAGGTGGGTTAGAAAGGTAATTTATAGAAATATAAAGGTCTTGAATATCTTGCTAAGTAACTCACGTGACATGAAAATATGATGACATGAAAATATGATGACTTTTTCTTCTTTTCCACAAGTCTTTTTTTTCCCCAAATAATTTCATTACTTTCTAGTTGCGAACTTGATCCTGAGCACATACTAAGAAAGAAATGGGGGTTGGTGTCCCTGAAGTTGCCTCTTTTTTATAAATGCTTATTATTTTTGAGAGAGAGAGAGAATCTCAAGCAGACTCCATTCTGTCAGCCCAAAGCCCAACATGGAGTTCAGTCTCACAAACTGTGAGATCATGACCTAAGTCAAAATCAAGACTTGGGACTCTTAACTGACTGAGCCACCCAGATGCTCCTGAAGTTGCCTTTTTGTGCTCAGAGCAGTGAGAATTGTGAATACACTGGAAAGTTGGGGAGGGGAGGTCTTTCATAGCTTCCTTCCCATGCAAAGATGCGGAAACTGAGGCCTAGAGAGGTTGTGAGCTGCAATTCCTTTCATATATATCACAATACATAACTTTTACTTCTGTAATAATAAGAGCCACAACAATTTATATTTTTATAATACAAGACAACCATTAGGAGTAGATTTCTGAAAAATGGCATGGAAGAATGACTCATATTAAAAGAACTTAAGATATTATGGAAAATACATTTAGTGGGAAGGAGAGCAGGAATAAAACTGATGAAAGACCTTATTTTTATGTTTACTAAAACAGTAATGACATAACACTGAATATAGATAGCATTAATGATATCTTATGCATCCTAAATGAGAAATAATGGCCTCTGTGCAATTAATTTTCATTTACTACCTCTTGAAAGTATTTAGGGTTTTGTTCCCCTGTGGTTTCTAGGATAGCCCTGTACATTTGTTTGGTGCACACTACTCAGAACAAGAGCCATTTGTTTCTATGTTTTTCCACCACACAAATATGTCTTTCCATTTTTATGACTAGACTAAAATATGTAGGAACTATGAATACTTAAGATGGAACGAGTTCTGGTTGGCGAGTAACTGGCCATGCTTCAATGTTTGCACGTATAGGAGGATTAGGAGGAACTTAACGGAGGACCATGGGGGAGGAGAAGGGGGGAATGGTGGGGGAAAGGGAGAGAGGCAAACCATGAGAGACTCTTGAATGCTGATAACAAACTGAGGACTCATGGGTAGGGGGGGAGGGGGAAGATGGGCACGGAGGAGGGCACTTGTGGGGATGAGCACTGGGTGTTATATGGAAACCAACTTGACAATAAACTATTTGTAAATAAAAAAATAAATAAAATTCACACTGGTAGATGAAAAAAAATGTTACATTCACAAAAGCAAGTTTAAGTTTCACATTAAATACTTTGGAAATTAAAAACAAAAAAACAAACAAAACCCAGGGTTATGTTCTGAGCTCAGCTACTGAGAAGGTCAAGTCAAAGCTTATGTTTTGGCTCTCAGATGCATCTGCTTCTTTATCTCTCTTAAATCTTTATTATAAACACATACAAACACACACACTCCTACTTGTATCCTATGTTGGCTTAATATTTCCCTTATTTCATTCTTTCTAATTAGCCTTGAGAGTAGGTTCACTACATTTTCAAGTCCTGAACTATAAAGGTATACAAAAAACAAACACTTTATGGAAGAAACAGTAGAGGAAAAGCTTCTATTCCACTCCTTTCATCAGACTGAGGTCAATCTTAAAAGACAAATGCCATTTCAGTCTCCAGAGGTGAGAAGCTCATCCAGCTCCCTGAGGTTGGAGACACATGTAGAAGAGACTCTGGGGGTCGGAGGAAAATGGCCACACAGCTGATCTGAGTAGAACTGCCCTTCAACCAAGTTCTCTCAGGAACTAGACTATATCACCAACCTAGGAAAAAAAAAAAAAAGAGAGATAAAGATCTCCATTTTCTGTAGAAAATAACACAATGGAGGCACTCAGTAAATATGCATTTAGTAGACAATAGAACACCTCCTTCTGACTGATTCTGGAAAAGGAAGAAGTGTCCAGACATGATATTATCCACTGGGGTATAAGCTGAGAAATTTGAACCTTGAGAATTCTCAGGGGAAGAAAGTTAATAGACGATCCAGGGATTGTTGCCTCTCTACTTACATACCCCACACCCATACCCTTTTGAATTAGAAATAATGATTTGGATACAGATAGCTCATTAGTGCTAGGAGTTTTTAAGCCCTTTCAAATCTGTGATGTCACTGGACCAAACCTCAGGTCTGAGTATGATAGAGCAAATGTCACTATTCCCATTCTGTAGATGGAGAAACAAGGCCTCGGACAAGGAAGAGGACACATGCCTATGAATGTACACAATGCTGACAAGCACACATGTACACAACAGTCCCACCTTCCACCATCTCAACAGCAGGATGTGACCATGGCGCAAGATGTGAGGCCACTTTTCAGATTAAGCAACTGATTAATATTAAATTGCCCTTTTAAAATACTTGTTTTGGGGAGAGCACAACTGGGGAAGGGATGGGGGTGGGGCAAAGGGTGTGAAGTGGGCTCTCTGCTGACAGCAGTGAGCGGATTCGGGGCTCAAACTCAAGATCCATGAGATCATGACCTGAGCCGAAGTTGGACACTCAACTGACTGAGCCACCCAGGTGCCCCAATATTAAATTGTCTTGAGTTACCCCCACAGAGTGAGACAAGGAGTCTAAGTGAGTTACAATCTCAGGTCTTGAGAAATAAGCAAGAATCCCTACCCTTTACTTCCATTTTGAAATTTATTTATATTTTATTGATGAGTCATTTGCATAGAACTTAAATGTATAATTCAGTCATTTTTGACAAATGCATGCACCCATATAACCCTCCAGACAAGATAAGTATAGTCACCATCTGTCACCAAACATTATTACAATATTATTGGCTATACTCACTGTGCTGCACTTTGCATCTCTGTGACTTATTTATTTATAACTGGGGGTTTCTACCTCTCAGTTCTCTTTATTGCACCCACCCTTCCACTCCCATCTGCCCCCTGACAACCACTAGTTTGTTTTCTGTATTTATCTCTTTGCCCTTCTTATCTTTGCTTGCACTAGTCCAAAATCTGGAATATTCTTACCATCTTCTCTTCCTAGAGAAGTCCAGCATTTCTTGACCCCTTCTCTGAACTGCCATAAAACCTTTGGCTTATAGCTTTGTAATACCTTTGACTTATTCTGTCTTACTGTATGGAGTGTTCTTACATGCCTGAAGGTACATATTTAACAGGGAACGGAGCCATACTACGTTGTTCAATAAATATTTGTGAAATCAATCAGTGAGATTTTGTTAAGTTAGGTTTCAACCCAGATCATGAATCAGTATAATCTGCATGTGGTGGGAAGGGGAAAAGACTAATAGGGATATGAAAGAGGTAAGAATATAGAACTGCGTATCTATCTCTAACTTTCTAGAGCTGAGACTGGTAAAGTCATCTCCCTTCTTGTGAGGTTTTAACATAAGAGATAAATCAAAATCACACCAACATTCTAAATACTATCAAGCCCTTGCTATCACCTCGCTAGGCATCGTAACTCCTTCTAAACCCCTAATTAAATTGTAAATAGTAATTTGTATGTATTTGCGTAGTGTTTTATGGTTTCTTAAGTGTATGTGCATTTATGATCATGGGCGGTGGTATTGTGTAGTGGTTAGCTGCACAGACTCCGTATTTGCTTGGATTGGAATTCTGGCTGTACCATTTATTTACCTGTGAACTTGGGCAAGCTTTATGAACTTCTCTGTCACTCTCATTTCCTCCACCACAAAATGCAGACAGGACGTACCATATAAGGCTCTTGTAATTGGTTTTTTTTTTTTTTTTTTTTACAAATAGTTTATTGTCAAGTTGGTTTCCAAGGCTCTTGTAATTATTAATGGATTCCTAATCCACTAATACATGTATGTACTAGTATGTAATACATACTACATTTGTTTGTTTGTTTGTTTAAATTTAAATTCAAGTTAGTTAACAACATGTAGTCTTGGTTTCAGGAGTAGGACCCAGTGATTCATCTCTTACATATGACACCCAGTGCTCATCCCAAGTGCCTTCCTTAATGCCCATCACCATTTAGCACATCCCCTCACTCCAAACCCCTCCAGCAACTCTCAGTTTGTTCTCTGTATTTAAGAATCTCTTATAGTTTGTCTCCCTCTCTACTTTTATCTTATTTTCCCTTCCCTTTCCCTATCTTCATCTCTTGAGCTTCTCAGATTCCACATGAGTGAAATCATGTATCTGTCTTTCTTTGACTCATGTATTTCTCTTAGCATAATACCCTGTAGTTCCATCCATGTTGTTGGTTGCAAATGGCAAGATTTCATTCTTTATCATCACCAAGTAATATTCCAAATGGTCCATTGACTGATAAATGGGTAAAGAAGGTGTTTTACTTATTTTCGATTCAGAGAAAGTGCTCCATAAACTTTAACAACGATGGGGCTAATGACCTTTTAAAATTTTATGTATAATCCTATAAAGCAAGAAGGGGGAGATTTTATTATTGCCCACTTCACAGACATAAAAATTGTGATTGAGATTGTTAAACTTCTGGTAACTTCTAGTTGCTTAAATAAGTTTTCCAAGGACCCAATTACTACATGAAGGTAGAAATTTGATTCCAGGTTTTCAGATTCTGAATTCAACCTCTTTTCTCTGTACCATGTTCTCTACAACTTTAAATAGTGCCTCACTGGTCTTTCTTGGTTTGCTGTTCTTTGTAGAATCAGCCTTGGTCTACATTAATGAAAGGTAAGTGAGGGAGAGGGAAGGTATTTATGTTCAAATGAAGCACTTTTATGAAATAAATTCTATCTAACCATTCATCCCCACTGAGCAAGTTTGAAGGGAAGGAATTTTCCTATTCTCTTCAAACCATTTCCAGTTACTATGAATAGCTGGTGAAAAAAAATGGTGGTTTTACCACTTTATTAAACATCTTTTGAAAAGGTATCAAAAGAGCTTTATTTATAAAATGTTGTAAAAGTATGAAAACATGACCAACTACAAAGATAGATGGTTGAAGGAAAACAGGAACTACTCCTTTTTGACAAGAATTCCTAGTCTGATAACTCTGCCTGTTTCTCTCTTAAATGTACCTTCTGAGAATTTGGCATTAATCAAACCACATTTTAAATAGACTGTTACATTAAGGAATACGTATTTGTCCTCAGAGATAATGCTGAATCTTTTTTACTCTTTATCAAAGCACATTTTAATTAACTGGCAAATTAAGAAATACATTCCCTGCATATAATATGAAGAAATATATTCACAAAAATAAATAAAATAGGACCTTCATGCCAAAAGAATATAGCTTTATCTGGCTTCAGAGTTCTATAGCTCTACTCTGTTTGTGACTACATCCAGTTTAATGTGTCTGGGATCAATTTTAACAACTATATGGCACTGTAGAGAAGGCATTAGGATTTTATGTTTCTATAACATAGTGTATATATTATTAAAATTAGGATTAATATATGTAGACATACTTTATATATATAGTATATAGTACTATATACCAATAATATAAAACATTACATTGTATATAAAACATTAGATACAAAACATTATATATCTATATATAAAACATTAATATTTTTCCCTTGACGGGAACATTGTGTCTATATCCTGATATGTGACAGAGTAGCTCATATCTGTAAACAGTCCTCAACCTCTTAAGTCCCATTGATCTCAGAGAGGTGAGGAAGGGAAGGTAAATTATCCTTCAGTCCAAGACTTTTACTGAAAAGACTCCCAGATCAAAACATAGTGTTATGTATTATACTTTGGAGAAGGGAGGGAGAACTGGCAATAATAAAAGGAAGAAGTGGAAATAATAAAAATGTACTCTTCTAGCCCTTAAGGAACATACATTCCAATTAGTTACATTGGATATTAAATAATAAAATTTAAAAATGGCATCAATAATTTACATTTTTATAGTACTTTGCCATTTGAACAGTGTATTTATAACCATTGTTCCAAATGACCCTCACACACACAGTTAAATAGGATTTGACTCAACATTACTAGGATATGACTAATGCAATAGATATTATTATTAACTCCATTTTATATTTTAAAAAAATTAAAGTAGTTTCAGAGAGGTGAGGTGACTTGCCCAAAGTGACTTGCTAATAAATGTTTCAGTTTCATCTTTCGTCAACTGGAAAGTGAGATTTTTAAATCCCACCGCTCTGGTTGGTAGGGAAAACCTAGAAGTCAGGAAAATTAATTTATCTTGTGAGTCAAAATGGCACAGCCAGATCCTGACACTTTTTAAAATTAAATGCTTTTCTATGTTACCATAGTATATTGTTCATTTCTCTGCCATATAGAACCCAGTATAGAGTGACATGTAGTGTATTTAGTTCACTATCCATCTCTCTACTTGAGACAGGTTTCTGAGGGCAAGAACCAAGCCGTTTATCACTGTGTGTCCATTGCAGAGTCTTATGCGATACGTTCTGATTCTCTTCCCAGTTGAAAGCTGGTATTGAGGCAGAAAGAGAAAGGTTTTCTATCCTTGGTGGATAGTTTGTAATCTGTGCCCCTACAGCCATTAGACCTTGCCCTGACCTAAGCATCAACTCACACCCAGAATTCTGAGTGGGTTGCTCATCTTCTCAAACTTTTTTTTTTTTAATTTATTTCTAGGAGAGAGAGAGAGACAGCGTGAGCAGGGGAGGGTCAGAGAGAGAGGGAGACACAGACTCTGAAACAGGCTCCAGGCTCTGAGCTGGCAGTCAGCACAGAGCCCGACGCGGGGCTCGAACCCACGAACCGCGAGATCATGACCTAAGCAAAAGTCGGATGCTCAACCGACTAAGCCACCCAGGCGCCCCGGGTTGCTCATCTTCAAAGTTGAGGACCCTTCTTCCTGGTTTCCCTCCTTTTCCGAAAGAATGAAGGAGCCTGTGTCTGGCTCCTTACTGATCCTGCTCCATAACTAACTGTCTCTGTTCTTCTAATAACTTCAGGAATGAACGTCTTACCATTCTCCATGTTCCTTTCAGGATTATACAGTGGTCCTCTAGCCAGTAAAGCTAAAATAAAGCACTCTGATAGCAGGCACCTGTTCTCGTGCAGTTTTTAGTAATGTGAACCCCATGGCTGCCAGGCAAAGAGGTAAATTGGAAGTTGTAGCTTGCACATTGTCCTTTAGCCATTCAGAGGGCAGCCCATTTCTGATGTTTAGCACTCAGGCTGTCTCCTCCTGATACATTCATCTCTATGGTTTTCATTGGATTCCCATTTTCTCCTGATTTTCATACCTCTACCTGGTCACAAATTTTACTTTCTCATAGTCCACTGATATCAGCAACTCACCCCTAGTAGAATCTACTTTGGTTTTCCATCCCTGAGTTCTTCGCTCACCTCCTTAACTCTATTCAAAGATTCAAAAAGAAGTTGGCTTTTTTTAAAAATTAATAAACTTCATTTTTAGGTTCATAGCAAAACTGAGCAGAAAGTACAGGGGATTCCTTTATAGCCTTTGCTCTAATACTGGCATATCCTCTCCCACTGGGGACATCTTACACCATGGTGGGACATTTGTTACAATATATGAAACCTCTATTGACATATCAGTATCACCTAAAGGTCATAGTTTAGATGAGAGTTTACACCTGGTGTTGTATGCTCTATGTGTTTGGAAAAAGAGTATCATACACAATAGTTTCACTGTGCCAAAAGTTGTCTGTGCTCTGCTTATCCCCCCTCCTGTCCCTCTACCCCCCCCATCATCCACTGATCTTTTTACTGTCTCTATAGTTTTATTTCTTCCAGAATGTCATACAGTCAGAATACAGTATGTAGCCTTTTCAGATTGGCTTCTTTCAGTTAATAATATGCATTTTGCATTTAATATACTTCCCTGACTTTTTATGACTTTAGAAATTAGTTATTTTTTGTGCTGTGTATTATTCTATTGTTTGGATGTATCATGGGTTATCCATTCGCCTACTGAATGGTGTCTCGGTTACTTCCAAGTTTTGTCAATTATGAATGAATAGAGACTTTTTGAGAAAGAAACACCTGACAGAAAGCTGACACTCTCCTGGGTACTTTTACATGGACATTTTTTTTTTTAGAGAGAGAGAATGTGTGTGTGAGTGAGTGGGAGATGGGACAGAGAAAAAGAAAGAAAGAATCCCAAGTAGGTGGGGCTCGGTCTCATGACCCTGTGATCATGACCTGAACTGAAATCAAGAGTCAGACACTCATCTGACTGAGCTGCCCAGATGCCCATACATGGACACTCTTAATAACTCTCAAAACTACTTATCATGGTAACTGTTTGGAGAAGCTCAGGCTCGGAGAAGTTAGGTGCATGCCCCAAATCACCAAGAGGATGAATATGACTATCAGGACTAAAACTACATATATTTCAGCACAAGGTCCACAACCCATCCATACCCAAGGAGGACATACATACCATTCTTCCACCTTTCATTGCCCATGACAGCTATTGCTGGTTCACTGTAGCATACATTCCTATAAAGACTAACTCAGTATAAGCTGCCAATATTAATCAATTACAGCTGGCATACAAGATGAACCCTGGTTGACATCCTTACTATGAGAGTGTATCATATATCTCCTTAGAGCATAAGGGTTCAACCTATTATCACATTCTGGCTGACACAGTGAGGTATAGATTTTATTATGATTAATATAATGCTCTAATTCATAAAGAAACCATATATCCTTATGACCCTTATAATAACCTTTGGATACATTAGCAATAATGTCTTAATTCTATTAAATTGTTGACATTCAGTCTTTCCTACTAACCTCATTCACTTCTACCTCCATGTGTAGCAACAGAATGTTCTAAAATTTGGCCTCTGTGTTATACGTACAAATGTTTCTTACATGTGGAAGCCAAACTTTGTTGAGCTTCAGTTACCAATTCATGCAGAACAGAGACCTTACTATAGTTAGGACCAGGAGACATAGCCTCAGAAAGATTATTCAGTCTAGGTTATCCAGTGTTGGATGCCTCACACTTTTTCCATCTTGATTTAGTTGAGGTTCTGGATATACCAATGCAGCTAATCTTGTGTTTTCTGTTTTTGTATATGTCTTCCATCATGTTATATAGTTTTGGTGTCTTGATTTATTAAAATATCATATATTTTGATGGGAGACCTAGTGTTTTCTATACTGTATAAAAAATTGCCACAGATTTAGCAGTTAAAACAACAAACATTTATTTATTATCTCATAGTTTCTATGAGTCAGGACCATAGGCACAGCTCACCTGTGTCCTTTGCTTAGGGCCCACAAAGCTAAAACCAAGGTATTGGATGGACCGCACTGTCATCTGGAGACTGGACTAAGGAATAATCAACTTTGAATTTACTCAGGTTTTTGCTGGAATTGGAAGTGGATCTGCTAATGAGAGAGTGTATATATAAATAATCTACAGATAATGTAATTTAATCAAGGAAATGACATCTATAATCTTTGTCATATCTATTGGTGAGAAGCAGTTAGCAGTCCTTGTTTACTCAAGGGGAGAAGATTAATCAAAGATATGAATATTAGAAAGAGTGAATCATGAGGGCCACCTTGGTCTGTCTACTCTCAGGAACTAGTATGGTGTCATAGAAAGAGAATTGGTGAAAATTCAGAAGATGTAGGACCTCATCCATTTTTCTTACCAAACAATATTTGGGATCTAGGACAAAATGGTATTGTAGAGACTTAGTTCCTTCATCTCTGTACGCACATACAGCATACACACACATATGGTTAAATGACCTCCAAGGGTTCTATAAATTCTAAAATTATATAATGAGTATCTTCATGGAAATGCAGGATGGTAAAGATTTACCCAAGGTCAATGATTGAATTTTGGCTGCTTCCTCTTTACACTGGTATTTACTGACTTACTGACTTCAGTAAGATGACTCAAATGGTTCTAGCATAGCCATCATAAATGCATCCAAGATGTTAATCATGAGAATATCCATATTGCCAAGATTTTTCTTCCTCATTGATTCAATGCTAACTGTTATCCAGTATGAGGAACCTGAAACAGAGGCATGTTCCAAGCTGCTTCTCTTGGTGTCCATGCAGCCTAGGAGGCTAGCACATTTTAAGCTCTTGGGAAATTAACTGGACAATGGTTATTGAACTCTCTGGATGATCAAAGAAAGGTTCAGTGATTGTCTTTACAGTTTTGAAAGTGAATAGATTTTGGTGAATTTGCTTTATTTGAAATGTCTCTTGGTATTTATGTTATTTTTTATACTATTGATATGTGTAACATTGTTTATTTAACCTACCACTTCTTAATTCTAAACATGATAACTAGGGAGGAAGAAGTATGATGTATTTAGAATAAATGTATTTTAATTTTTTTAAGTTAATCTATTTATTTTGAGAGAGGGAGTGTGTACAGGGAGCAGGGGAGAGGCAGAGAGAAAGGGAAAGAGCATACCCCAAACAGAGGCTTGACGTGGGGCTCAATCCCAGGAACCATGAGACCATGACCCAAGCCAAAATCAAAAGTCAGACACTTAACTGGATGAGTCACCAAGGCACCCCTAGAATAAATGTAATCTGATCTCTTGGAAGAGAAAGAGGAGTAGTCAATCTTCTGTCTTATCAGAATGTGCGGGCTGGTACCACAGGATGGGAAGTAGAGAATACCTAGCAGCTAATTCTGGCTCTCTACTTACTCACTATGTGTCCTTGGAAATCATCTATCTACTCTAAAACTTTATTTTCTTCATCTGGAAAATGTTCCAGTGATTTCCAAAGCCCACTTCCAGCCTTGACAGTCTGTGATGGGAGTAATCTTCCTAGGTAAAATTCTGGCCCATTATTTTAGTTTAAGAGTCTTGTCATGTCAGTGGAAGGAGAGGAATGGTGGTCTACAGGATGGACACTGATCTGCAAACATCAAGGAATAGCCTAGAACTTCTGCTGTGACTCTTATATTTTAAGCAAACTCCTCCTCACCAACAACACACAGTATGTTCTAGGAGAGTAGTCAAGGCATTGACGCAGTTATGAATCTTCAACTTTCCTAGGAACATCCAGGAAGTCTTGGACCAAGTTGATGATGATCTTCAGACTTTAAGATTTAAACTCCTGCCTTGCTCATTCCCCTGTCTTCCATGGAATCCCTGATAGGTTGCTAATGCAGTCCTAAACTCACTCCAATGCCAGAGCCAGTATCAATTATGGTCAAAGGGATATTAGCAGACACTGAAATATTTCTGGAGGGGTCTAAAATAAATCTTTGTGACAACATTGCCAAGAATGTCTGGGAAAAACCAATGTGATCTGCCATCTCATGAATGCCAACTAGGTACCAGCCATCATTTTGAGGAGAATTCAAAGTCAAATACATTCTGCTCTCAAGATAGCATAGTCTACACAATAAAGTAAATAAGTAAACACAATAAATAGCATCACAGAATGTGATAAGTGCAATGATAAAGGTAGGTGAAAATTGCTATGGAAGCAGAAAAGAGAGGGATGTGACCAAGGTGAGGGAAACTATAATGAAAAGCTTCCTGGAAGGGTGCCTGGGTGGCTCAGTCAGTTAAGTGTCCTATTTCAGCTCAGGTCATGATCTCATGGCTTGTGAGTTGGGGCCCCACTTCAGGCTCTGTGCTGACAGCTCAGAGTCTGGATCCTGCTTTGGATTTTGTGTCTCCCTCTCTCTCTCTTCCCCTCCTCTGCTCATGCTCTTTCTCTCTCTCTGTCTGTCTCAAAAATAAACATTGAAAAAATTAAAAAAGGAAAAGAAAAGCTTCCCGGAATAGGTAAAATAGAGCTAGTTCTTCAAGAACAGAAAGAAGTTAACTCATAATAGAAGGTAGGGGTGTGTGTGTGTGTGACAGACAGACAGACAGACATGTATAACAAGAAAATATAAAGACATAAGGAGTAACAGGAAATGGACAAAGATGTGAAATAGCTTTATGCCTTCAATAAAAAACTATATTCAGTGTGGCTAATATGGAGAACACTCTGGGGATGAGGCTCACAGGGCTGGTGTGAGCTCAGTATGGAAGATCTCTGCTGGAATATGCCAGGCCATTGGGTCTGGACATTATATTAAGGGAGATGGAAAATCTTTTACATACTTCACAAGATAAAGTATGTATTGTTTGCATGCAGTATCCTCTCTTCCAAAAAATTTCTCTCCAAAAACCTATTGTAAGGAAATAAGTTGAATAAGTGCACAAAAAAGAAATTGATATAAGGATACAAGAATGTTCCTGACATTTTTGTAATGAAACTTTAAAAAGAAAAGGGTTATTTATTTATTTTGAAAGAGAACGTGTGTGTGTGCATGCACATGTGGGGGAGGACCAGAGAGAAAGATGGAGAGAGAGAATCCCAAGCAGTCTCTGCACTGTTAGCACAGAGCCTGACATAGGCCAATCCCATGGACCATGAGATGATGACCTGAAGCCGAAATCAAGAGTGAGATACTTAACTGACTAAGCCACCCAGCCTCCCTGTAATGAAATTTTAAACTTGAAAATACTTCCTAGGAGACTTTTCAAGTAAAATTTGGGACATCTGTTGAATGGACTACTATATAGATCTTGTGTTGACATGGAAAGATGTCCATAACATGTTGTTAAATAAACAACACAAGTTACACAGCAGTATGAACAGTACAGTCCTGTCAGTCTAGACATGCGCCATTTTACATGTGTCAAAAAACATGAAAAGATAAAT
Organism: Crocuta crocuta; assembly: GCF_008692635.1. Lineage (NCBI taxonomy): Eukaryota > Metazoa > Chordata > Mammalia > Carnivora > Hyaenidae > Crocuta > Crocuta crocuta. Next base: position 2,883,405 of record NW_027530529.1, on the reverse strand, counting down.
TCCAAACCACTTGGTGTCCTTAGGACTTATGCCTTTTTTATGCATTTCTATTCTGTTTGAAGTTTATACAGTAAACAAAAACAATAAAAGCGTTTCCATTTTTAAAAATGATTTTATATCAGGAAGATCACTGTATCCTGTAGGGCTTGGTATGGAAGAGTTTATCAGTTGGAGCAAAAACCGAAGTGCACAGTAACAAAGGCTCACAAATTACCATGCTTCAGTCAAGATATAAATTGAGTCCCTTCTTATGTAGCAGTTCAAGTAAGTAAGGTAAGCAGGCTCTGTGACCACAAAGCCACCAGGAAGCCAAGCTAGCAGGATACATATGCGAGTCTCAAAAATGTATCTGAGATTTTCCAGCTCTTACCATTTTCAGAAATTGAGAAGAAGGGAGGAGAGAGTTCAGGACAAGAGTCTTTATTAAGATGACTTGGAACCTGCACACATCACTTCTTCTTATGCTTATTAGGGAGGATTTAGTTGTAGAATGAATTGAGGGTTGGAAAGGGTTATCTGTCAGCAGTCTGATACAAGGAGCACAGAATTCCAGATGGGAGAATGGTTTGCAGGCTGACGTAATCAGCAAGCTAAGAGGTGAGTTTTTGTTTCATTGTCATCTATTTTAAAATAAGACTCAGGTACATAGAATTGGATTAATTGCCATCCTTGGTTCACAGTATATGCTCTCGTCATTGATTCACACAAGGTTCTCATTTGTTTGTTTATTATAAAGTGAATCCGCACCCTACATAAATACTAAATTGGTTGGATTTTGCCATATAATAAAGTCCCCCCAAACTCTGCAGCCTGAAATAACAATGGCTCATGAGTTCATGGGTTAGCAGTTTTCTTGGGCTCACTTGGGTGATTCCTCAGGTTTGGGTAGCTTTAGCGAGATGGTCTAAGATAGGCTCACTCATAGTTGTGAGTGCTGCTCATTGTTGGGTTGTACTGGTTGTTTGCTGGGGTGAGGACTGGCTGAGCCACAAGGAGAGTTTAATTGTATTCACATGGCAGTGGTTGAAGCATTCTCAGGATCAGCAAGAAAGGGCAAGTTCAATGTGCAAGTATATTCCAAATCAGTTTCCATCATATTTGCTTTTATCCCATTAGCCAAAGCAGATAATATACCAAGGCCATTGTCAATTTTGGGAAAGAACTATCCAAGAGTGAGGGTACAGGGGGACATGGACATTGTAAGGCCATTAGTACAACCATCTACCAGAGTGAATAAAACCTATACCAACATCCTTGTAGGCCATCTGGAAACTTGTGTTCATCAATCTCATGTTTTCCTTTATATAAAGTGTTTTTTGTTTGTTTTGCTTCGTTTTAATTTTATTGTAAGAAGGGTATCATTAAGTATATAATCTTTGGGGATTGCTTTTTTCTGTATAATATTGTATTACTAAAACATTCTCTTGTGGTATATAACCATAGGTAATTTGCTTGAATTCTGATAATATTCCAGTATGTGAAAATACCATACTTTTGCCCTCATTTCATCTGAAGATGAAATTTGAATCATGTCCCAACTGTGGTGGCTGTAGAAAGCAGTGCTATGCACATTCTTGAACATGTCTTTTACTATACCTATGCGAGCATTTCCCATAAATATATAGGGGAGTAAAATGATGAACAGTTGATGCTGCAAAGTAATGTCAAATTATTTTCCAAATTGGTAGTGCCAATTCACATTCTCACCAGCAAAGTTTCAGAGTCTATTGATCCATGATCTCTTAGTGTTATATTGAAAGGCTTCTTAATTTTTACAATTTAAAGAAGCATAAACTTATATTTTATTGGGGCTTTGATGATAGTTATTACATGACCTGTCTTCTATCACTACTCTTCACAGCAGGGCACCAGAGCCACGCCTCGGGCCTGCTTAATACCCTGACCCCTGTCTTGCACCAGCTCAGCTCTCACTGCCCCTGCTTCTCCGACTATCTCTGTGACAGAAGACCCCTAAGCCCCATGGCCATTCCCATTGTAGTTATGACATAAAGCTCCCTCCAAATCTGAGACTGCCTTTTATTTCTTTCCTTTCAAAATTTTCTTTCCCTGCAGCCTAGGTTAGGGAAAAGGACATGAGGTTTGGAATTGGACAAACCTGGTATGAATTACATTTCCAGTTCTTAAATAGCTGCACAACCTCACACAAGTTATTGAACACTTCTGTGCCCCAGCTTTCTCACACATAAAACCAATATAATAATTTTCGTTTTGCTGTGCGGTGTTATATGTGGTGATGTATGCAAGAAGGCCTCCACTTGGTGTGTGATAGGTGCTCGGAATTGAAGTCCTGCTGATGAGTCAACAAACCCTCCCTCTGGGTTCCAAGTTGAAGGATCCAGCCTATTGCAGCATCAAGAGTAGATAGGTTAGCCATGCCTGAGGTTAAATAGCTGCTTCAGTATTCATCCGTGTCAAATGAAATTGTGATTTCACCGTGGTTCATGAAATGATTGTCAGATCTGACAAATTCAATCAGCTAATTTTTAGGCCAAGTCTCAATGATTCTAATGTAGATCATTAGTCACTATTCCACCTGCACAGGAAATATGACAGATCTCGGTGTCAGGTGTTTTTACAACTAGCATTAACAACAAGGAAAATAAGGTGATTAAGGCCCCTTAGTGCTGGTTTGTTCCACGAGAGAAGAGTGGGGTGGTGGTGGGGGTGCAATGTACCAGGTCAGGAGACCCGTCTTATAAACCCAGCTCCGCCATGACCACACTGGGTCTTTGTGAAAATATCTTGACCTTTCTGGGTCTCAGTACCCTGGGAAAAAGTTAATGAATGCACATTAATAACTGTTCATTGAAATGAATTGGATGTGACAAATGGCAATGTTAGGGAAAGCCATGCCCAGGATCCTTGGTGACCTCTTACACATTCACCACATCTCAGCCGAAGCAACAGCTGCTCCTCCATGGAGTCTTCTCTACTGCCCAAGGCTGGCAAGCTCTGCTCATAGCCTCCTATGGAAACCCTTTAAAAGGACTCATGGCCAGGGGTGCCCAGGTGCCTCAGTGGGTTAAGCGTCTGACTTTGGCTCAGGTCAGGATCTCACAGTTCACGAGTTCAGGCCTCACGTCGGGCTCTGTGCTGTCAGCTCAGAACCTGGAGCTTGCTTCAGATTCTGTGTCTCTCTCTTTCTCTACCCTTCCCCCACTCACACTCTGTCTCTCAAAAATAAGTTTTAAAAAACTTAAAAAATTAAAAAATAAAGGGCCTCATGACCATGAAACAGTCCTCTGAGGGGATGCAAAAGTGACTGCAGTTTCTTGGGAGTCCATAGCTGTGGTGTCAGCGACATTAAATACTGGGAATGCCTGGGTTCTGGGAATGGATGGCTCCTGGTGAGTGTAGAATAAGCCTCCTTTCTATATTGTATAGCTCCATTCTTGGTGTTGTGTGTGTCTACCTTATGGGTGAATGTCCCTTCCCAAAAATAATCTTATTATCTGATTAGCTAAATCAGACATCGCTACCATAGCCAGCTTAATTTATCATTGTGTTAAAGGACTTGTTTGGAGGTCTGTCATTTCAACCCCCTCAAAACCCAGGTAGGCATGGAAAAGACAAGAAAGCATGACGAAATCTTCTCTACTTAGTGCAGGGCAATGAGGTCTAAACCAGTATTTAAGATTCAGGCTCTAATTCCATCTCATCTGCTAAAAGCCTGTATGATTTTCAGTGAATCATATCTGTTTTCTGGGCTTCAGCTTCCTTAGTTAGAAAAACAGGGACAACAGTGTCTGTCCTGTCTCCTTTGCAGGACCACTGAGAGTCTGAGAGGAGATAATATCTGTGGTATCACTATGGTATTGTACTGGGGGGTTGTTATTACCAGGGAGCATCTCTGTCTATTTCTGCAGTGGTCCCTGGTTCCTAGCTCCTGAGAGTCCTCACTAATCCTTAGCTGATGGGAGAGACTCATCTGGATACTTTGTGTTTACATAGCTCTTACTCAGAGGAGCTAAAGGCAATGGGGCTTCTCTTCTGCACCATCCCTGGAGGGACTTTCATGGGGTAACAGCTCAGAGCTCAGACATATTTCGTAGGATAATCGGCTCAAATTCTCTTCCGGTTGGTTTCAGCCCATTTCCCTTGCTACATTCCCTAGGACCAAACTTCTGTCTTCAGCAGTGGGGAAAGCAGAGCTGGTGCCAGATTATCCTATTACAGAAGCTAAGAAGACTATTGCTGCTACACACACTACAAATATATTTTGATCAGGGGTCCTGATACTAATTTCTGGGACGTCACATTGCATTAGTGATATGTAGCCTTTCTGCACTGCATGGGATTTGACTCCGCCTCTTCTAGTGAAACAAGACAGGCCACATTTTAGCTGGGATACAAAGGATATAATTTTGTTCCTTTGCAGCCATATACCGTAGTGATTAAGAGCATATATTTTGGATTCCAAGGAAACTGGAACTTTGCTATTTACTAGTTATATGACCTTCCACAAATTATTCAATGTCAGTTTCCTTATCTTTAAATTGGGGTAGTGATATATACCCTTGCGGGATTGTAGTGAATATTAATTGACCTAACTTGTGTAAAGTGTTTAGTGCACTGCTTGGCACATAGTAAGAACTCAATAGTAGTAAGTATATTTACTATATTATCATATAATCTGTATGATCTCATTCCCAACATGGGTTTCAATTACATTCAAATACAATTGACTTTTTCAGTTAATTGAATTAGTACTTGTATGACTTCTTGATAGGAAGCCTGATATCATCTCTTGAATTCTTCACTAATATCCCACATCTTGCCTCTAATTGTCCAAGAACACTAGGGTATATTAAAACCAATGGAGAAAGAACCAGAGTCTGCCATACAGGGTCTCTGTGGCAGACAGGCTCCACACACCCTAAGCTTCCCCAGTGTCCTGAAGATGCCCTTGTGAGCCAGCCTTCACCCAATTCTCACTTGTCCCCTATTTGGCTCTGAATCACAGAGTAGACTAGGATCATCACAGCAGGTGATGAGTTCCCAGGACTGTTTGTTGGCTGGCTCCTAATTGGCTTTAGCCAATGGGGGAGGTGAGCACTATGGGGAAAATGGAAGAAGGTGAAAGAAAGAAACCAGAGTGCCTTTCTCCCTACCTCTCTGCCTTTGGCTTCTGGGTCAGATGACAACTCCTAATTCCCTTCCCTTATTTCCTTTTGCTATTGCCCATTTCTGAGTCACCCCAGAGTGCTCTACTTGGCTTCCATCATCTGCATAGCAAATTCCGCATATTACGACTGGCACAATTTCTTTTTGCCTGGTTGGACCCTGAAACAATTAACTGGTTCCTTGCTTGTAGTATGGGGGTTTCCTGTATTAGCACCAAGTTTACTAATTTTGTTGGCCATGCATTAATGCTCATCTGTTGCATTCACAAACAAGACACTGAGTCGGGGTTACTGAAGCCTGAGGAGCTCCCAGCCTCAGATTGGGCAGTACTGGACCCAGGACTCTCCTACATCCCTGTGCTCTGTGATGATCTGGGGTCACCAGCCACACTCCCCTGTTTTCCTAGTCAATTCTCATCAGCAAATCTTGTCCAAGATTTTTCCACTTTTAAATGTATGAAAAGGGATTTAGAGTCATGTACCTGTTATCCTCTAAAGAATCTGAAATCCTTTGGCAAATTAACCTCTCATGTCTCCAGCACCCAGTCCTATATGACAAAGACCATAAAAGTATCCAGTCTTTCCTCAAGGCAATGGATGCCTAGTGTCTTGTCTTATAATTGCATAAAGGATGCCACCAGCAAAAAAATCTTTCCTAAGGGAACCACTGAGCACTGGTTACTGAAGATGAATCTGGAGATCAGCTACCACCACCTCTTTGAAGCCTCCCTTGCTTCTCCTAGGCAGTGTTTAATCACACAGCCCTCCATGATACCACAATTCCCTATTCATGCATCTGTCATAGTACCTGCCACTTTGTGTATAGCTGTGTGGATGTGTACATACGTGTCTTGTCATCCTGTGGAGAGAGAATGTCATTCTGTGGAAGAACAGATTGGGATTGTAACCGTATCTCATGTGCCTACCACAGTGCCTGCCCAGAAGAAGTATTCATTATATCCTTAATAAATGAAGGCGAGAATGACTAAATGACTAAGTGATGTACTTATTAATTAATGGTTGGATGAATGGATAGCTGAATGATGAACAAATGAATGAAATTCAAGAAGTAGATGAAAGAAGAAAACAGAGGAGTGCATAATGCCTAGAGAATTAACAGTGTGGAGGTTCCACATCTGAGATTGTTTGCATTCGTGCTTTAAGATCTCATGCTGGGGGCCTGAATCGCAAGTCTGTTTGAAAGAACAAATGAGGAATATGAATGTACTTTTGCAAAGTTATGAGAACTTTCCAAAATTCTAAGACTACAACTCAAGTCTTGGTACTCCGGACTGCATTCAGTGCTCTCTGACTTCTACTTACCCAAGGATGAGCTGCCAAAAGCCAATCTGGCCTCGTGCCAGTGATGACCAGGGATGTTCTTCCTGTACTATATATAAGAAGACATTTATAGATAAGGTGACATTAAGGAAACTTGCCCAAGATCCCTCAAGTAGTTGAGTGGACTATTTTGGACTTGCACCCAGATCTCTGCAAAGGCCACGGTGGCCCTTTTTTACTCCCTGAGGCTTCCTTTACTGAAACCTACAGTGCTATTTACTGCAAAAAGCAGGAATGTGATTTGTCTGTGTGACTACAAGAAGGGATGTGGCTGCCTGATATTCCTGGACAGGGGACACTGCTTTGGAGAATGTGATTCCATGTGAAATGGAAAAAGTGGGAGGTGGGAGTTCATACTGGAGATTTCTACCAGGTACCACTAAAAGCCTCAACAATGGAATTGTACAGGCATATGCTGTCTTTTAAGATTTTAATCCTCGTGTGTGTGTGTGTGTGTGTGTGTGTGTTTTAGGTCAATTGACTTTTCTTTCTTTTCCCAGAGTAGCTGCTTGAGTACCATCTGTTACTCACTAAATTCTAGGGCAAGTTCACAGCAGCTGTATGGAGAGTGTTCCATACCTGTCACTTCCCATGTCCGTCTGTGTTCACAGCATGTTGGTCAGAGCAGGGATCCAATCCCTATCCCCATGTTAACTTGATTCTTCATTTCTTTACTCCTAGACTCACTCTTTCACTCCTCTGCTCACTAGCCCTGATGCGGATCTTGCTTCAACCTGCAGGGATGCAGAAGTCATTTATTCACTCAGCTGCCCCCTCATTCATTGATTCATTCATTCATTCATTCATTCATTCTGTAAACTCTCCCTGCGTTGGTGGTATAGTGATGAGCATAGCTGCCTTCCACAAACTCTCCCTGAGCCCTGGAGGTGCACACCATCAGTGGCAGAGAGAAACCTGGACACAGAAAATTACAGTAGTTCACCTGAGAATATTCACAAAGATAACCACAACTGCATGTGGAAGCACTGAGAGAGAACAGCTCTGCCTGGAAGAGTGGAGGAAGGTGTTACTAAGGGAAAGAATTTCCAGTTAGTCTTAAGAAATGAATTAAGGATGTGGATGGAGAGAGGGAAATGGATGCAGGTGGAGGAAGGAGGCTGCGGCCAGGCTTGGAGGTCTGAGAGAGGCTGGGATGATCAGGAAACCTCCTCTACCCTGTGTGGGGGCAGGAGCTGAACCTGGAAGAATACTTTGGAAAGCAGCAGGATGCCAGTCTGAGGAGGCTTGTCCTCAAGCAGAGGCAAGCCATCAGAATTTGAGCCATAATGCCTGAAGTGCTAAATGGGAACCTTTCAAGGGACCCGTAGGGGACAGCCACCTCCCTTGTGTATTTCGTTTTTGCTCTTCCTGGCCGTCCTGCTCCCTGCTGGTGATGTGACACAGCACCTTGGAGAGTGGCTAGCCAGGGTGAGGCTCTGGACCTCACCCCTGAGCAGCTGAAGCACTTGATGCCCACCCCAGTATCTCTTTTAGCTTCAGCAAAGTACAGGCTGAGGGTGACGGTAAGTTCACTTCCCAGCACAGATTTTTATGAGAACCAGCTTGCTATCTTCAGTCTCCACCATCCTAGTTGTGGTTTCCTTACCTCTGTGTGTTTCATCAGCCATCTTCTCTTCCTAGAATGCCCTTCTTCTTACAAATGCTTCAGGTCCACGTAAGGTTTTCCAAAGAGCCTTCACGTGATTGTGTTTATCTCATTTACGCTCTCAGAACACTTTACCCTGTGGAAGTCACCTCTGCCTGGAGATAGAGTCGTGTGTAATAAAGAAGTGTACCCTTGCCTAGAATGCAAACTCTGGCCACTAGTGTTGCCACCTCTGTATTCCCCGCACCTGGATAGCGCCTGGCTTTCAGTGGCCAAGACATGGTACCTGGCAACCTGAGCACAGCCTCAGGAGCCACTCAGGGTAGCATTCCAGATCTGACGGAGCACCTCCTAAGTGTTACTTACCACTAAGTCAATCGTTTAACTTCTGATTCGCAAGCAGCATTGACATGTTAGCAATCAAGCACCGAGCTAGGGCTCCGGGACACAGGGGGCACCTCCATGAACAATGTCTACTAATAAATGCCCTCTCTTTTCCTCTCTTCTCTTTGCCCCATGCAACATGGGAGCTTGCGATTCTCTGCTCCACTAGGTGCCTGAAGGACGAAATCTAAAAAATAAAAAACCTAAATAAACTAGATTACAGAACTTTCACAGACCCTCGCCGTCCCCATGAAAAATGATCACAGGGAGCAAAAATACATAATCAAGGGGAGACATAAATGTCACGCAAAATTGCCATCTCAAAATAAAGAAGGCAAGTGCACTGCATTCTTCCCCATAATCGCTTCATGGAGACATGTGCAGCGCAGCATCGAGACCAGAGCATATTATGAACCCCTGCAGACACAGAAATTTTGCAAGCTGTAGGTTGCAGGAACCCACAGAGCTGGGAAAGCAGAGGTTTAATGGTATTTTAAATGTTTTGACTATACAGAAGGCAGAATCTGCAGTCTTAATCATTTTCAGAATACTTGATGCGCTGTAAGCAACCGTGGTCCTGTGCACTCCCCAGCCATCTGCACTCGGAGCAAGGCAAGTTCAAAGGGAAGGAGAGGGGATTTCAAGTATGGGGATCTCCTACTACTGCCTGGTGCTTTCCTTCCGCTACTTCCTTTAATCCTCCCAGCAGCTGGGGAGGTGGGTGTGTTCTAAACTTCACCTGTGGGCCTGGAAGGTAACTGGTGTGTGCCTTCAATCCCTTCTCCCTCCATAATCACCACCACACACTCCCAAGGGGTTTCCTTGGAGTACCTGAGCTCTCTGGGATACAGGTGTCCAAAATTTTAGATGATGATAAAAGTGCTCCTAAACTGACTCTTCTTTGTGCATTAAAATTAAGTCACTCTGTGCCCGCATGTTCAGAGCATTCTCCACAAAAGCCAAAATGTAGAAGCAACCCAAGTGTCCATCCATGGATGAATGGATAAGCAAAATGTGATATATACATACAAATGAATAATATTCAGCCTTAAAAAGGAAGAAATTCTGGCACATGCTGCAACACTTGAAGACATGATGCTGAGTAAAATACACCAGCCACAAAAAACAAATACTCCATGAGTCCATTTATGTAACGTATCTAGAGCTGTCAAAGTAATAGAGACAGAGAGCAGAATGGTGGTTGCAGCCTGGGAGGAAGGGGAAAGAGGGAGATGTTTACTAGGGAGAGAGTTCCCACTTCTCAAAATCAAAACGTTCTGGGGACTGGGTGTGCAATGATGTAAATGGGTCTATCACTACTGTACATATCACTAAATGGTACACTTCAACATGGTTGATGGTAAGGTTTATGCCATGTATATTTTATCACATTTATTTTTTTATGTTTATTTTTGAGAGAGAGAGAGACAACACAAGTGGGAGAGGGACAGAGAGAGAGGAAGACACAGCATTGAAGCAGGCTCCGGGCTCCGACCTGTCAGCACAGAGCCCGATGCAAGACTCGAACCCATGAACTGTGAGATCATGACCTGAGCTGAAGGCGGACACTTAACCGACTGAGCCACCCCAGCGCCCCACCACATTTAATTTTTAAAAAATTAAATCATTCAAAACTGTGGCTCTTACTGTGTTGGGATAATTCACTGATATACTGTGTTTTGTTTCCTCTAAAGTGGAAAAACAGATGGAGGAAATGGAGGCTGACAGCCACTGTCTCTTTCTGGACCTGCCCCCCACTCTAAGGAGGAGGCCAACAGTCTTGTTGCCTTCCCCCAGGAGAACCTGCTCTTCCTGGCTTTCATGAGAACCCATTCTTTAATGTGACTATACTCTTTGTTTAGACAGAGAAAGAATCAAAAGCCTTTCAGAGTTGTAACTAGGGAAATAGCGAAGGGAGAGTTAGAGAAATTGAAAAGGCAGAGACCACAGAAGATTCTGGAAGGCATGAAGAAGGTCACAGTCCTAGGAAACCCTCAGCCTTCGGTTGGGTCTCCCACCTACCAAAGGCAATAGGCCTTTGCCAATCCCGGGAGACCATGAAGCCTGGGCCCGGCCAGAACTCTCAGCCTTAACAAAAGCCCAGGTGCCAATATGATATAAAAGAAGCAAAATTGCTGAACTTGAAGGTCAAGGTCCTAAGCAACTACCTTTTTAAAGCAGGGCTGATTTGTCCTGAAGGCCTGCCCTCTCTAAAGGCTATACTCTGCATAGGACTGCTGGAAACTTGCTAAGCCTTGAGGGCAACAAACTCCAATATTTACTGAGACTGGATTTTCTAGAAGCTTCTTGAGATCAAAACTGAATTTAAAGTTATGTTCAAAGTTGTTTTTGATCTGATTAAAAAAATTAATGTGACTTTTTGATACACTTGATGTTGTGTTCACTAAAATATTATTCTTTTTTTCTAGATTTGTTTTTTCTGAATATTCTATTTTTATTTTATGTGAGTATAGTTGACACACAACGTTACATTTGTTTCACGTGTACAACATAGTGACTCAATACATCTATATGGTATCCTACGCTCACCATTAAAGTTCATTAACAAATTATTTGCACACATCTTCCTATTGATTTTCTAGATGCACCTTAAGTCTTTTTTTTTTTAACATTTAATTACTGTTTTTGAGAGACAGAGACAGAGTGTGAGCCGGGTGAGGGGCAGAGAGAGAGGGAGACACAGAATCTGAAGCAGGTCTGAGCTGTCAGCACAGAGCCTGACAGAGGGCTCGAACCCGTGACCTGAGCTGAAATCAGATGCTTAACTGACTAAGCCACCCAGACACCCCATAGATACAACTTAAGTCTTGATACTTTAGGTTTTCTAACTACATTCAGGAACCCTCCAATGACCCACAGCCGTGTCGCGCCCCAGCTCAGAGGGACTCTGAGGGACTCCACCTGCTGAAACATAGCTGGCTCTTGTCTGTGACTGGTTCTTGGTTCTGTCTTGATAGCAGGTCCCTCAGGGGGTTGCTGGTCACTCTTCTACAAGTTTATCACCAGCCTGCCCCTTCTCTCTTTTCTCTTATGAACATGCCCTGCTCTAGGTCCAGCCCTGGAGACCCCACATCTTGCTCTGTCACTCAAATATCACATCAGTTTGATCAATCGAGCCCAACCCTTTCACCTCCACACACCCCAAAGACACATTTGAAAGAGGGGACAGACCTCTTAAAGGAAACTGAGGCTCAAATTCATTGGTCTGAGGTCACCCTTGGTCACCCGGGGACACCATGAAAGCCAGGAATATAAAACAAAGTTCATCTGACTCCAAAGTTTATATTCTAGGTTACATACTAAGCTGCCCCTATATCCAGTGCCTTACACAGTCATACAATCAATGTTGGTGAAATAGTTTTACGTTTCTTAAAGGAAAATATGTTAAGTAATGAAAAATACCAATAACCTTTCATGAGTGATAAATGATTGTGCATCAGTTTCCCGTCTCGTTGCAGGGGAAGGTGTATTGGGGCAGAGGATAAACCCTCATCTTACTAACTGGCACTAGTGTGACCTTAAGTGAGGTGCTTACCCTCTGCTTTTCAGTGATTTCTTCTGCAAAATGAGTGTCTGTAATGCAATGGTCCCTGAGAACGTTCTGATTTTGTGATTTTTGTACCCCTAGCCAGTCCCTGGTGCCTCAGACCAAGAACAACGTCCTGACCAGCATTCTCCTCGAGCCCCATTGGCCATGGATGGGTGCTTCTCGGGAACAATGTCATTTCTGCAGGAAAGCCTGGGATTTGTTAGCTGCCACCCAGAATATCTTTTGTCTTCTTATCTCCATGAGCAAAACAAATCCATCTCTGTCACATGGATATTTCTTCTCTTTTCCCCAGACACAACAGCCTGATCATCACCAAGGGTAGCTTTTAGTTTCTTCCCTTCTTCAATGCAGTTCAGCAGGCCTCACTGTGGGTCAGTATCTGCTACTCAGGCTCCACATGGTGTGGCATTACTGAAGCCTCATATAATGAGCTACAGTTCAAGGTTATTTCCTCTCTCCCTCCCATCTTTCTCTCCTTTCTTTCTTTCTTTCTTTCTTTCTTTCTTTCTTTCTTTCTTTCATAAAAATTTTTTAATATTTTTTATTTATTTCAGAGAGAGAGAGAAAGACAGTGTGAGCAGGGGAGGATCAGAGAGAGAGGGAGATACAGAATCTAAAGCAGGCTCCAGGCTCTAAGCTAGCTGTCAGCACAGATCCCAACGTGGGGCTCGAACCCATGAACTCTGAGATCATGACCTGAGCAGAAGTCGGATGCTTAACCGATTGAGCCACCCAAGCGCCCCTCTTTCTTTCTTTCTTTCTTTTCTTCCTTCCTTCCTTCCTTCCTTTCCTTCCTTCCTGCCTTCCTTTCCTTCCTTCCTTCCTTCCTTTCCTTACTTCCTTTCCTTCCTTCCTTTCCTTCCTTCCTTCCTTCCTTCCTTCCTTTCCTTCCTTTCCTTCCTTCCTTCCTCCCTCCCTCCCTCCCTTCTTTCCTTCTTTCCCCTGTGTCTCAGATATTTGCCAGGGTAAAGATAGGAGAAGTGTCTGCTGATTGACAGCAGGTGCAGTTGGGGTTTGGGAGGCTTTCCGGGCAGAGGGTTCAGCCTGGACAAAGGGACAGTGGCTGGACTTCTCAGAGAAAAGCTCAGATCAGGAAGCCTGGTAAGTGAGCTGAGTTCATCCAAAGCAGCTGTGAGGGGGTGCAGGACCGCACCTCCCATCCGGCTCACCCCTCCCATCCGGCTCACCCCTCCCATCTGGCTCACCCTTCCCATCCAGCTCACCCTAGAAGAGAACCGCTTTGCCTCTAAGCTACTTTCATCTTATGTATTTTTCTTTTTTAAAAAATGTATTTATTTCTATGAATTCACATGTGTATGTATATATGCAGGTAAGCATCACATGGAAGACTAATGGACTTGACTTTATTTATATCCCTTTCTTTTGAGAGGAGCCCAATTTCCGCATGCAAGCTCCCCCTGAGACATGCAGTGGGGGGATGGGACCAGAGAGGCTGTGCGTTAAAGCAGGAGTTGAACCCAGGTCTCTCTCTCTCTCCCCAACAACTCAGTCTTCCAGCTTCTTCTTACCAGTCCTGGGAGCTGGAGCAGGTTGTTTAATGCCTGTGAAATGGGGGCTCCTCATGCTTAAAACTGTAATAAGAAGTGCTACCTCTGACATTTTGGTGAAGACTTGTGAAATGATTGCACACAGAAATAGCTTCCTAATTTATCACCTGGTACTCACCACCCTCCTCTCTTCTGTTCATCATCACCATCGTGGCAACTTTTCAAAATGCAAACCTTACTAGTTTCCTCCACCCCCATCTTCATGTGCTTACAGCTTCTTCCATCAGGTTCTTCTCAGGATAAATACCAAGGCTCTGCCATGGTCAACAGAAGAGTCAGCTCAGACACCGGACTCTTCCCATATCCTTATCAGTTCCTTAAGTGTTCCATGTCTCTTGCACCACTGAGGCCTTGCAATCTCTTATCTAACCCCTACCCATCTGTCAGAGCCTGCTCAAATGAGACATGCTCAGGGAAACCTCTCTAGGGACCCATATGTGTCTCATAAATGTTCGTGTGGCACCAGGTCACCTTTCTCTTAGCCCTTACCATGCTGTGATCAGCTAGTTATATGATTAATTCTGTCTCCCCACCAGCTATAAGGCCAATCACATACATATCAAATACATAAGGTTTGTTGCATTTATCATTTTAATATTTGCTCTGATGCAATGTCTAGCATTGGAGGTGTTTGATAAATATGTATTGGATAAATGGCATTCATTAAGAGTGGTATTTCTTCTACCTAACAGAGAGATGACATGTCAGCAAGCAGTGGTTAACTGGTCAGGTGTCTGCGTCTTACTTTGCAGATGGAGAAATGTCACTATTTTAAGCATAAGCTGCATGGGGTCAAGTTCAAGGGGACTGACTATAGGGGGCTGAGTAATGTAGACCAAAATGTCAAAATTTTCATTCATAGCAAGAGAACTATTGCTCATGTATACTCTCCTAATTGTTTATTGCATATGATACATGTGATATGTGGCCAAAAACAGAGGAGGAAAGAAAAATAGAATGGAAAGATACCACATTTTATGATAATAATGATTTAAAAAAATAGTGCCCCTATTAATCACTTTACAAAATTAATAATGATGAAGGTGATGGCAAATAACAATAATAATGAACACGGAGCAACTAACATTCTCTGAGTGCTTCTGAAGTACAAGTTTTGTGCAAAATGCTTCATTTTATCTCTGTCATTCATCATCACCATCCCATGAGAAAGGTAAAGACTGGTATCCTCATTTTGCAGATGAGGAGATTGAAGGCTAGAGAAGGTGATCAAGTTGCCTGTTGTCACACAGCAAGGAAGCTGCCATCCAAGGCTGAAAATCCATTTACTGGAGCTTAATATTTATTTATTTCTGACTGAGAGAGAGAGAGACAGAGAGCACGCAAGCAGACGAGAGACAGAGAGAGAGAATCCCAAGCAGGTTCCACATTGTTAGCACAGAGCCTTACATGAGGGTCGATCTCACGAACCTTCAGATCATGACCTGGACTTAAACTGCAAGATTTGGACACTTAGCTGACTGAGCTACCCAGGTGCCCCTGCTTTACCTTTTTTTGAAATTCTCATACCACTCCTACTCTTCTTCACATTTTGCTGGTAAGGAAACTGAGACAGAGAGAGGCTAAGAAACTTGCTCCAGGCCCTAGCACTAGGAGGTAATGGAGGACCCTTCAAATCTGAATAGTCCCAGACCTGGCCCTTAATTACTACCCTGTGCTGCCTTTCTAATCAGCAGAACAACAATTAAACTGTTAAGGTTTTCGACAGTGTATGGAAAAGAGTGCTGTTTATCCTTTTTAATGCAATGCACCTGACATACTTGGAAAACACATTGGATGAACCAATTTATCCTGACAAAAGGAGAAGAGTAATTAGTTAATGACAATTGATTCAGGCCTCCTCTGTCTTCCGCAGGAAGCTGATAACTCGGTTGGCTTTCCCTCCCCTCCTCTGCCACCCCTTTGTTCCTAAGGAATCCTGCCCCCCATGTTCGTTGTTAGCTGGGAGTTATGTCCTTTTATATTTAAGTTTTGAGTCACCATCAGCCCCGAGAAGTGAAAGAAAAAGAAGAAGGAAATTAAAAAAAAAAAAACAAAAAAAAAAACAGAAAAGGCAGGACCCACCAAGCTGTTGAATAGGGGGGAAAAAAAGTCTATAAAAAGGCACTTTTATTTCATTGTCTTTAAACCAACCTTTGTGCACTGTCAGTGCTGTTATTAGCCAGCTGTTTAGTTAACTGAAGTATCGATCTGCCTGTCACACATTCTTTGTCTGTCGGGAACAAGGGAAGGTGCTGACCCTTCCCAGGAAGCCCTGGTGACAGGTTTGTAATTTGATAATCGTCTGTTCAGGAAGGATTTCACTTTGTTCCTTGATGTGCATCCGCACAACTGGTGTGCCTTTGAGGCCACCAATAATGCCAACTTTTGCCTCCTAGAAGCCTTGGTGTGGGAGAAAGCAGGGTAATGAAAGAACCAATTGCTGCCCGGGCTTCCTTTCATGTTTTCTTGCCAGAGATTAGGAGTTTTTGTGGTTTTAATAATAAAAAAAATAACTATTTATTATGATTTGTGGTTCTTGCAGAAAAGGAAAAACAGGCAGATAAAGTTTTACTGCATGGGGTAGCCTGTGGTCCCAAACTTGGGGAATAAGATTTTAGATGAAGCAAAACGCATTTATGTGGTAGCTATCAAATTCCCTGGCTTTAGAACCAAAAGCAGCATGCTGTGTCCGGTTTTAAGCTCAAAGCTTGAGCACAGAAAAAGGAAAAACAGTATTCTTCCTATCACTCTGTGTTCTTAGCACAATAGAATGAGATGAGAGAGCCTGGATTTGTTGAACAGTAGGAATTATATTCCAACAGTATGGGGTTTAGTAAAATCCACACATATGTTTTTTATCCTGCATTTTCATTCTGACCGCTAAGCCTCTTGACATTTTAATAAAACTTATCATAGACAGCTGATTGAATTATATTTATCAAAGTATTGCCGAGGCAGTGTAGAAGAGAGGAAAAAATATCCCGTTTAGCTTCAGACTAGGAGTTCTGGCTCCTGAATGAATGAGTTTGATTTTTGGCTTTTATAACAATGTGACATGTTGCGCCTCAGTTTCTTCCCCTGACAAAAGTGGGTAATAATGGGATTGACTGCACACAATCACCGAGGCGTAAGATAAACATGGTGTCGTGTCTTTCACTGCCAGAAAATCGCTGTGGACCCCTGCACTCAGGGAGTAGCTTGTAATGCTGCAGTATACTCTTGCGATGGGAGCTGTGTATCCTTTCCAAGAGAGGACATGCATTTGGCGCTGTCTAATAGCGAGTGTTCTTAGTGACATTGTTTTTCCTTTCCATGCTGTGCTGGAACGGTGGGTAGGGATGGGGGACAGTAATGACTTCCTTGTGTGCAAGCAGTGCATCATTGGTTCAGGGATCAGACCCTGGTCCGATCATTGTAGGACTCATAGCTGGCTTATTTTCCTTTGAGACCCTTGTACCAAATCACAGTGACTCATCAAGAAGAACCTCACAGGGCTTCTGTCTTCAGGAGGGTCATGTGGACGACACTAGCAGCTTCCCAGACCCTCTAGGACTCACAGTTTTACCCTGTCCCTAACTCCCCCATTTTGGGGCTTTATTTAACTTGGCTGCTGTACGTTGCACTCCATCCAGCTTTGGGCAAATTCCCAGAACGAGCCTTCTAGCACACAACATGCATAGTTGGCCCTCAGTTTCACACACCCAAATCAAAGAGTGCGATGTCCCATCATGGTATAGCCACAGGGACACCCTCCATTAAGGCTCTAGAGTGAGCGGTCACCACCTGTGTGTCCCCAACCCCCCAGGTTCCACAGGCAGCATCCCTCCTAGCCACAGCCAGCGCCTCCCCACCCCCCTTCCAGTCTCTCAGCTAGTCGATGTGGCCCCTGAGACACAAAAACCAGGCGCCTGGGAGACACGCTTAGATGCCTGTCTTTTCAACCTCTGACAACCTTTCCTGAAAATCTGTTGATTCTACCTCCCTACAACTTCTTCACAACTACTTCAGGCCACCAAGCTTTTGTCAGTTCTATTATCCCAGAGAATCTTCACTGGGTTCCTTGGTTCTGGCCCTTTCCAGCTTACTGCCTGATTTCACATCCTTTCATTACTATGTTAACTAGCTTGGATTTAAATAACATTTAAAAAATATCCTTCTTTTGCTTCTCATTACCCTCAGGGTAAAACCCAACACCTTTAGGATGGTCTACACTGCCTACTGTGACAACCCTCTGTAGCCAGGGTATAGCCCCTCTGCTCACATCTTACCCTCTTGCCAAAAGAACCTGACTGTAGCGCCAAACACACTCTGCTCTCCCTTCTCCAGCTTTTTCCATCAGATCCCCTGGGCTACTTCATTGTTTATTTAAAGATTTTAAAAAGTATTTACTATGTGCTAAGTACGTCACAAATATTAACTCATGTAATCCTCGTGACCACACTAGAAGTTAGTTTTTGAGGAAATGAGGACACAGAAAAAAGAGACTGTCCTCACAACCACCTCAGATTCAGTGCCTGTTTCCTATCACATATCACATATCCAGTATCACATAGAATGTTATTGGTTGAATTGGAATTGTCCTTTTACGTATATGTCTCCCCTCCTGGTCCACCACAGATACCCGTTAGACTATGAGTCCCGTGAAGGCACGATCTTATTTTATCAAAGTTTATTACTCCAAGGAGCTACATTACTACGTACACTGCATAGCCAGCCCTCCATAAATGTACCAGATCCTCGCCTAACCCATAGAAGTTATTATATCACTTGAAAGCAGTCTAACCTC
Organism: Crocuta crocuta; assembly: GCF_008692635.1. Taxonomy (NCBI): domain Eukaryota; kingdom Metazoa; phylum Chordata; class Mammalia; order Carnivora; family Hyaenidae; genus Crocuta; species Crocuta crocuta. Next base: position 2,865,005 of record NW_027530529.1, on the reverse strand, counting down.
ATAACAACCATATGGTTATTCTCACTCATTGGAGTGACTGCAATGCCATCAGTCTAAGCTTCAACTTATAAAGGGGTTAATTTTATTTCAAACCTATCAGAACTTTAGAAGATTCGATATTTAACATTCTAGGACATTTGGTGAATTTCATGATGTAATATGTAATCTTTAATTATAACAAAGATATTTTATACTTACACTGTAAGTTTTGGATGTATCTTTTACTTTATAATTAACAGTTGAACTTGATAATTTTTAGGGCACACATCAAACACGAAATTCTTAAACAGAAGAAAAGATAAGTGATTTTAACTTGTCCCAGCTCACCAAAATCAAAAGGATCCTTTATTATACCTGAAATTATTTAGGAAAATATTTATGACAACATGACTGTCACACTGAACTGCCTGAGTTTAAACTGGATGTTATGTAGATTCTCTCCCTTCCTTTCTTTCAAAGATTGTTGGAGGTTCTACCTTTATTGGAAGCCCTGTGAAGGCATATACTACCCTTGAGCCACACAGATTTATAGTAATACAAATACCACACAATTTTTAAAGTTTATTTATTTGTTTATTTATTTATTTAGAGAGAAAGCAGTAGCAAGGGAGGGCAGAGAGAGAGAGAGAATCCCAAGCAGGCTCCACACTGTCAGCATAAAGCCCAATGCAGGGCTCAGACTCACAAACTGTGAGTTGGTGACCTGAGCCAAAATCAAGAGAGGGATGCTTAACCAATTGAGCCATCCGGGAGCCCTCAAATACAACACATTTTTAATGCTAGAGATATAACACATGTACAAATTGCTCTTAAAATAATTAAGAGGTAAATAAATTAAAGGCTTTCACAGTGTCTGGCATCAGCTACCTTACCGGATTCTCTAAGAACTAGGGAAGGTAAGCAGAGCAGGAAGGAGTTAGTTGAGGTAAACTGGGACTTCATAGTGTAACCGAGCTTACCCAAGTTCATGGCTGGGAAGGAACAGACCCCTGGACTTGTCCCTACACTTTCAGTGCTCTTCACCCTCCAGTCTATAAGAAGGCAACTTGGTATAAAAGCAGACAGACAGTCAGATGTCCCTTCCCCAGTGTTCTCAAAATCAGATTTGGCAGGAAATTAGAAAAGGAATCATAATTAACAGAGGAAAATCTAGAAGTAAATCTTGGACTCTATGGCCACCTTTTACAAAACGTGTTCTGAGTTATAGATGTCCACATCTAAAGAATTATTCTACCTTCCTGATGCTGTGGGTAATATCCAAAGGCAGTTCAGGGTCATTCTGTCACATTCCAGCTGAGGGCACTCAATCATACCCCCATCCCCTCCCCCACTCCATTTTAGGGCAATTCCTCTTTAATCACAGGTACTGTGCTATGTCCATACAATGGAGTACCACTCGGCCATAAAAGGGAATGAACTCCTGAATTACACAGCAGAATTATGTATTAGCAAATGTGTTATGCTGAGGAAATGAAAGAAATCAGACTCAAAAGACCACATGATTTCATTTGCATAGAATGTCATCATTCTGGAAAATGCAAAACAGAAACAAGTCCGTGTTTCCAGAGAATGAAGGTGGAGGGAACAGAGATAGACTAGAAAAGGCCACAGGGGAATTTTGAAAGGTGATAAAATTGTTTTATGTCTTGACTCTATGCAGTCATATGGCATTGTGTTTTCTGAACAGTAAACTTTGAAAGGTTGGGTTTTACATTCTGTAGCTCAAAATAATTATATCAAAGACCTCAAGTTTGGTGTGTGCCGTAAGGTCTCTGTGGTGAGTTTCAAAATAGTCTGGCCTCAAAGACCCTCTATTGTTTCCTTCAGGGCTTTCTTACTATAGTCATCTGCCTTCTAAACTCAGAGTGGGGCTACTTCATTTTTAAGGTTGAGTGTCAGAGGCACCTGGGTGGCTCAGTCAGTTAAGCATCCAACTTCGACTCAGGTCATGATCTCATGGTCTGTGAATTAAAGCCTCGCGTCGGGTTCTGTGATGACAGCTAGCTCAGAGCCTGGAGCCTGCTTCAGATTCTCTATTTCCCTCTCTCTCTTCCCCTATGCCACTCATGCTTTGTCTCTCTATCTATCAATAATGAATAAATGTTAATAAAAAATTTTAAGGTCAGGTGTCAGTAGAGCTCCACAGAGAAGGCACTGGCATGTCTCAAATCACTGTCCTAAATTCCAGGGCAGTGTGGCTTTTACACTTAGTGTGTATTCTAAGAAACTCCTTGAGGAAATTCATTAAAAGAGCTCAGGTTCCTGATATTCTCATTATGTAGGTCTGAAGTGGCTGAGGAATGTGTGTTTTTGAAAGAAAAAAAATGATGCGGGAGATTTTATCACACTTAGACATGCATTACCAAAGGAATATGGAGGGAAGACAAGCTGAATAATGTCACTTATGAAATAAGGTACATCATTTGAAGATCTTGGCTTCCATCCCAGAGTCTTCCCAGCCCCATGTGGCAGAGGCCATCCCCCTCCACCTCTGGGGAATGTGCAACCTCAGAGGCCCAGCACAAGGCAGAAGCATCTCCTATTACCAGGCGGAGCCTCTTGCCCCCTTCCCCCCCCCCTCTCCGCCCAGTTCTGTTTCCCATCCTAGAGCTTGCCTTTCCCTTGGATCACTGATGTAAAGATCACCCTTGGCCACTGTGTGAGGGACTGTGGCCTCATGTGGCCCAGCAAGCCAACCATATCAGAATACAATGTCTAACATACTGCATACTAGAGGGACACATATGGAGCCAGAAGTCACTGTATGCCAGGGAGGAAAAAAAAATCCAGGGCAGACATGAGTCCTGCAAATCCTTTGTCTTATAGTTGAGAGAGTCCAGCCTTTGGAATGAGAACAACGTGGGCTTGTGTCCTGACTCTGCCTCGGGTTATCCATGTGACGTTGGGGAAGTCACTGAAACTTGAACCTCCATTTTTTAAATAATGAAGATCATAAAACTCACCTTCTAAGAATTATAGATTCATTTCAGGAATGGTACAAGGTTATTTTTTTCTTTCCTTTCTTCATTTGTCTTTATTGAAGCATTACTCACATATGGTAAAGCACACAGATCATAAGGGCACAGTTCAATGACTTTTTACACAATAAACACAGCCATGGAGCCACCATCATACAAAGACAGAGGATATTTCTGGCACCTCGGAAGTCTCCCTTCTGTCCCCTTCCCATCAGTAACCCCTTAAGGGTAACCATTCTTCTGTCTTCTGTTACCAGTGATTGGATTTCCAACACACAATGTTTTGATAGATATCGATGCTATTATTATGACAGGGTGAGGCAACTGTCACTAAATCATGAGCAGATGCTTCTTATAACAGTGACCCCATTGGAGAGCTTGGTAAAAGGTATCTGGAATCAGTGACACTTTAGAGAATCACTTAAATCATCCCACGATATGTTAGCAGTGGGAGGAGGGCTAGCCTGGCCAGGGCCATGAAGTTCACCCTGCTATGACTTCTTGTGGAAGTGAGCCCAGCCCTGGTGAAATATTGTGTCTGAAACCTGAAGGAGAAAAGCTCAGGGGTCATATAGATCACTGAAGAAGGCAGACAGACATATGCAAAGTTTACAGAAGGATATAAAATGACTTACGTGCTGTGGCATATGAAATGGTGAAGCACAGTTAGCAGCATGCTCCAAGCCTAGATACACACAGCCTTCATGCTGTCTCAGTTTTACCTCCCAAATTAGTACATAAACTGTTCTTCTCAGATCCCCCAGCCACTGCCTTCCTGTCACCCTAATGTCACAGCTTCTTAAATGGCCCCATTGTAAATCAGCTCACCTGTCCCCAGGATGATTATTCTCCAAACACACTGAAACATGGCATCCCCACTTGAGAGCAAATGACAGCATGTACATCCAAGTTAGATTCTGATATGAATATGATATATAAGACCATTTCTTAACTTCTCTGCCATCACTAAGTCTTTTAAATTTTTTTTAAGTTTATTTATTTCATTTGAGAGATGGGCAGGGGGGAGACAGGTGGGGAGGGACAGAGAGAGAAGGAAAGAGCAAATCCCAAGCAGGTTCCACACTATCAGCACAGAGCCCAATCCAGGGCTCGAACTCACGAGCTATGAGATCGTGACCTGAGCCAAAATCAAGAGTCATACGCTTAACTGACTGAACCATCCAGGTGCTCCATCCCCATCATTAAGTCTTAAACCCAAATACCCCTTTCCATTTACTCTGCACTAACCCTGAACCACAGTTTCCTGCACTCTTGGGCTTCTCTGTCTTTTCCCTGCCATGCTCTTCCTGTCCCTTAATACAACTCTAATCCTATCAAGTCTAAGACTCTGTCACTCCTCTGCTGAACCTTCTCCCAACCAACTTTCCCTTTAGCAAGAAGAATTCCCAACTCCTTCTACTCTGCATATAAGGCCTTATTTATACATCATGTAGCCTGTGTCACACTCTTCTATACTGAGCTGGCTATGTACCTGACTGTCATTGCAGAAGCTGGCACCTCTGGCTGGGAGGCATGTGCTGGAAGGTGGGGACACTCTGCACTAGGTTAAAGGACTGAGCTGCACACAGAAGTAGACTTGCTGGTAGGACCATCTGCCCAAACTTGACTTTTCAAACATGGGTGGCAAAGATCATGAATTTGATCTTAATGAGGTTTGGTCTCATTCTCTAAGGAGATTTAACTGGAAGGTGGGATATGGCAGGTAGAGGTGTCTCATAGACAGAATTTCAAGACCCCGGTGATTTCCCAACATAATCCCCCAGACTGTGAAAATGATGCCTTTTACTCTTAGTGTCAGGTACTATTACATGGCACAGTCAGCCTTTTTTTTTTTTTTTTAGAACTGTTTAATGTTTATTTATTTTGAGAGAGAGACTGAGAGTGTAGGAGAAGGGCACAGAGAGAAGGGGAGAGAGAGAATCCCAAGCAAGCTCCACACTGTCACTGCAGAGCCCGACATGGGGCTCAATCTCATGAACCGTGAGACCATGTCCTGAGCCCAAATCAAGAGTTGGACACTTACCAACTGAGCCAGCCAGGTATCCCCACAGTCAGCCTTATAAAATAAGATTATCTGAGTGGGCCCCTAAGGACTTCAAAAGCAGACAGGTTGCTCTGGCTGGTCACAGATGGCGATGTCAGAGCGACTGGAACCATAAGTGGGATTTGACAGGGGTGGGTTCCCCAATGTTGAGTTGAAGGTCTCATTCGGCAAGGATTCAAGAGTGATCCTCAGCCAACAGCTAGGAAAACAGTGAGGACCTCACTCCTACAACTGCAAGGAGAGAAATCCTTTCAACCCCCTGAATAAATTCGAAAGTGAACCTTTGCCACACAGAGACTCTAGATGAGGAAGCAGTTGGCTCTGAGACCTGAGCAGAGGACCCAGCTAAAGTATGCTCAGTCTTAACTCATGGAAACTGGGAGATAATAAATTTGTGTTATTTTAAGCCCCTAATTTTGCAGCTATTAAAAAATAAATGCAGGATGGTATTTGCAGTCCAGTATGGAGGACATTTTGTCCATCTCTGGGATTTGCCTACATCTATATAACCCTGACCAAGAATGCTGTGAGGAGGAAGAGGGACTGGCAGAGTTATATGGGACTGGGGCCCTGGCCAGGCCTCTAGCTTCATTTTGAGACTTGGGGTACATTGAGGAAGTGAAAACAGAATGAAAGTTGAAGAAATAAGGGTAAGTGGGAATAGCATACCTTACTGGCTATGGGAGTGCTTAAGATCATTCTAGACACATGAAAATCAGGTTAAAGCAGTCAGATTTATGCCAGAACCCAACTTCTAGAGATGTGGCTCCTCCTGCCAGTCCAGAGCTACTCTCAGCCAAGGCTGCTGTGTAAATGTCCTCAGTACTAAAGAGCAGGGAAGGCCGAGAAAGGAGGAGTGATCATCTCCGCCTCCCAGAGTGTCACTTGAGAATTCTTCTCTGGATGACTATGCCTCATTCATCTTTGTATCCTTAGCATCTATAGCAAAATCTAGAATAAGTAGGGTCACACTATTTGTCAAATAAGAATTGTGGAAATCCCATGTGCTATGGAGTTGAAAGTCTTTAAGCAACCCATTTGGCCCCTTCATAATGCATTGTGATTTAATGGAAAGACTATGGGGTTTGTAGCCAGACACACATGAGCGCAAGCCTGGCCACCATAATTAACTTCTCTGAACCTTATTCTCCTGAGTCCCTTTGGAGATGGCCAACGCCAAGCAGAGAAAATAGTCTATTTACTTGTGGCTCTTCCAGTCAAACCCACAGCAAGCTCTCCAATGGAGGTGGTGCCAAGTCTGAGTTAATCCCAGAAATGTTGTAACTGAAACACATTTGTGGGTTTTGTTGTTTTCTCCTGCATTTAGATGGCACTTACATGAAATGTGGGGCTTTGGGACATCAGCCATGGGCAGAACAAGAACACAGTCCCTTGCAATTGGCCTAATGTCCACCTAGCTCTTTCCTAGTTGCTTTAGCTCTACCAGCTTTGGGTACTACAAACTTAGGTAAGTTAGTAAGTCTCTGCTGCTCAGTTTTCTCATCCATAAAGTGGGGGTGTTAGGCACATTAAGTGACTATTATACAAATTAAGTGAGTTAATATTTGTAAAGTATCCTGGTGCTATATAAGTTCTAGATAAATATATATCTTATTAGTTTCACTACAATTCATAAAATGAAATGCCCATTTTGTCAGTGAAGAAGTGAGAACTAAGAGAGGAGATAAGAGATTTATATTACATGTAACCAATCCATGTATTTATTAAAAAAAACTTTAAGTCTTAATATTAAATCATCATACATTAGCTCAGTACCTACTGAATATAAATAGCTATGGACATTCACAAAAGTGAATTCACAAAAGTGAATTTTGCTATGGACATTCATTTTGCATATAGTATCACGTACTGTACTAACATTGGAACTTTAAGAAGAATATGTCATTGTCACTTCTTTCACAGAACTCACAGCCTAGAGATAGACACATGAAGAAGAAAGTCCAAAAGAGTGTTGTTGGGGCTTCAGGATGCCCCTCTAATTGATGATATCTGAGTTGAGTGCACTCTAGAAGCTTGGGGGGGTGGGGAGCTGGCATGTTAACTGTTCTGGCATTTACATTTTTTAAAGTTTAAAGTAATTTTTAGTGTTTTGTGCATATAGGGGAGACAGAATCCCAAGCAGGCTCTGTACTGTTAGGGAACTGTGAGACCATGACCTGAGCTGAAGTCCAGAGTCAGACATTCAATTGACTGAGCTATCCAGGCGCCTCTGGCATTTACATTTTTAAGAAAATTACACTAGAAGGAATCAACATGCCCACTCTGCTTTTAAATAACAAGGTACATATGATTCTGATGTCCTAGAAAGAGTAAAGGCTTTAGAGAAAAGGATCATTGCATTCCATGGTTTTTCAACTTAACAGCAAAATGACTTTGTGCCAATTAGTTACCCAGAGCCCAAGTGCTCACATCTGTAATCTGGGGCCAATAATATCTACTTTAAAGAGCTTTGGTGAGAATGAATAATGATTATGTGTGAAGGAGTACCAGCCCATTACTTGACACAAAGGAACAACTCACCAAATATTAAATATCACCTCCATTCCCACTCTGCACTAAAAAATTGGCCACCAGGACCCAGAATATTATCTGCTTAGCATTTCCTAAACTACATCCTTTAAAACAGGGGTCTGGGAACAAATATATTTAAAATCAGCATACACTATGTCCCAACTCATGAATATTAGCATATATAATAGTTCTAGTAAGCCCCACATTAATCTCTGCAAACTTGTTTTTTAATATGTCCATATTTTTGATATTTGAAAATTTTCATCACTGAATAGATATTAGCATCTCTGTGTTCCATCATTCTACTGTTTTTTGCTTCACTTATTTGCTATTTCATCAATGAATGAGGACAGGCCATGGAACTATTTGGGGAAAACACAGCCACACACACCCCTCACCACCAATTGTAATATGTTATAGTAGTAGAGACAAGATTCTAACACAGTTTGTTTTCCCTCAGGAAATGAATATTCTTTTGAGAATAACTGCTTCTGAGTTTTTGGATCACAGAGTAGATGTCTTTTTGTTTACTCACCTAACTCGCTGATCATGGCAAGTTCTTCTTATTTTTTTTAATGTTTATTTTCTGTTTGAGAGAGAGAGAGCCTGAGCAGTATATGGGCAGAGAGACAGGGAGACAGAGGATCCGAAGCAGGCTCTGCACTTACATCAGACAGCCTGATGTAGGGTTCAAACTGATAAACCGTGAGATCATGACGTGAACTGAAATCAGACGCTTGACAGACTGAGCCAGCCAGGTGCCCCATGGCAAATTCTTAAGAGCTGAGTTATCTCCCTTAATACTATGGGTTGGGTATTATTATTATTATTGTTGTGTATTTTCAAAGATTTTTTCCCCTGAATTGAGATTCAGAGACTTACGGACTCCCTGGAATTCAGTCTCTTTCAGGCCTGACCATCATTTGAGAGAGTTCCATAAGGAGACAGGACTGCAGTGCCGAAAGTCAAGCCGGGCACCCTCTGTTGCAGCTCAACCTCTATAGTAGAGCTCTTGCACTTTCCCTTAACCTGTCATCTTCTGGAACATTCTTAGGAACCTTAAGAAACAGGCAGCCTGGACACAGCAGAAGTACAACCTTGGAACCCCTAATTCTCATCCTGAATCTGTGATTTATGGACTATTTAGTCATGAGTAAGTCATATTATTTCAAAACTCAAGTGTTCTCAGTTCTGAAATGGGTGTGTTAATATCTGCCCTTCCTATTTCACAAGACTGTACTCAGAATGCAGTCACAAGTCTGAAAACCGTGAGACTCTCTGGAGATTCTGGGAGAGTAAAGATAATACTACATTCATACCCTAGATGGAGAAAATGGAGCAAATCATGATGTCAGTCTTGGCCAAGCTCTCTCATTTGCAGGAAAGTAGCACCCTTCTTCCAGCTTTCTGTTGGCTGGTCCAGGGTATGGCCATGGTACAGAGCCATTCCACATTCCTCACTTCCTCCACTTCCAATCCAGCCTTTTCCTATGGATAAAGCCTTTTCCCTTCCCCTCCAACCTCACTTGTCATTCTTACCTTGGCTCAAGTCTCCACTTCTCTCTCCTAATGATTTTGGTGCATGAACTTGCACCTTGCCTCAGAGCTGGGCAGCCTCTAGTCCATTCTCCCGACTGTGGTGGCCAGAGTTATCATTCCAAGGAGCACACCTGACCATGCTCTGTCCCCTCGGAATGCTCTACCAGACAACATGCTGGAGGAAAGAAGGGCACACTCAAAAAGGCAACTGAAGAAAGCCTGGTGGATGGATAAGTTACAGAAGTATGAGTAGAGAACTTGGCAAGGGTTGTAGCTGCGGGCAAGGTGCTGCCTGTCAGAAGTTGTAGACTTATGTAGAGAAGCAGAGCCATTGTCAAACCCTGGCCCTGCAAGAAGGAGCAGGGAGAATCGATCCTGGACTCTGTCTTCTCATGCGTTGTTCTCTTACGGGTGCCTTCTATTGGCCAAATGCAACTGGAAACCGGAAGGCAAGGGAGTCCGAGTGAGTAGGTATGTAGAAATCGTCTTCCCAGAGTACAGAGCAGGGCATAAAGGGATAGGGATTGAATCTGGAGGAATGGATGAAAAATATCCGGCCCACGTGACATACAGTTTTGTGCATCCATGGCTTTGCCAGGGCAACTCCCACTGCCTTTCATCTTGTCCCCTGTAAAACCATAGAACCTGGAGTTCTCACCATAGGTCCAGATCCTGATGCCATTTGCCCCCAGTTCTCACTTGAGTATTACTTCCCCCATAAAGCTTTTACTAACTACCCTCTGTAAGAGTCCGTGACTATATCCTCTGCCTTCTCAGCATTTCAAGTTTTGGAGACAGTGTCTGTGTTGAAATCCTAGCTCTTCACTTTGTAACTATGTGACCTTAATCAAGTTATTTAACAACTCGATGCCTCATGTGTGAAATGAAGTAATGAATGACATTTTCTACAGGGTATTGTGATGACAACATTGTATATATGTTTAATACCTATTAAACATCTAGAACAGTTTCTGCCACACAGGAAACATTGCAGGGATAAAGTTGTCATCGTCGTCGTCGTCGTCATCATCATCATCATCATCCCTGAACCTATGACAACCTACTTTTTATGACAACCTACTTGGTGGTATGATTAGCCCTGTATAGTCTGCCCCTCCAGTCACTGGAGGGCAGATACTGCCATCACTTTAGATACTTGACATTCAACTTATTGCTTTGCACATAGAGGCGCTTAGTAAATATTTGTGGGCTTGAATTGAAGATGAAGCAAAGTACACTAGGTGGGCGAAGTGTATCTTTTCTTTTCTCCAGTCCTCTGAAAACTCCAGTCTCAGGACTTTGAACCTGCCAACAATCCACTGGTATTGGTTTATAGAAACTCTGCTTGTTAAAGCCAGAAGTTATCAAAGGGGCTTTAATGGGCATCTCTTAAAGTGCATGCATTTAAACAAAGACCCTGATTGAGAGTCTTAATGTTCTCAGTTATTGGCATCTGGAGAATCAATGCAAATCTTTATTCCATCATCATTTTGCTTGGCACATTACTACTTGATCCCTGATCTCTATGGATTCCAAGAATAATAGAAATTAGGTGTGTAGGTCTGTTCTTAACATACACCCTTTGTGTGGCTGTAGACAGACGTATAGCTTGAGGGGAACAGGAGCGTACTTCTCCTCTAAGCACATTCACCTTTCAACAAAAAATTTTCAAGCAAGATATTGATCTAGCAGCTGCTACTATTGATGTAAAGAAGTTAAAGGAACAGTAACTCCGAGAGTGGGGACAAGGGGTGAAGCTTTTTATACCTGCTCTTTTTCCTTCTAACATTTGGAATAGGCCACTCCCACCTCATCCCACTCCCAAATTTACTTGCCCTGATGGAAGACCTAGCTCTGCCTCTGGCTATAAAAAGACAAGAACTAATATTTTTCACTGAGCACCTACTACGCACAAGACCTTATGTGAAAAACTTTATGTCACAATCTAATATGGGGTTATTTTTTTACAAAATCCTGTGATAAGATAGTAATATAGTATATTTTTAAAAATTGGGGATTTGTTACGAATAGCGCTTTTGGAGAGCAAAGGGAGTCTCTGGCGCTATGCTAGTGCTGAGGATGCAGTGGTGATCAATATAGACACTCCTGGCCTCAGGGACCTTGTAATTAACAGGTTCTGCTTTAGTTCTATTCCTGAGAAAGTTCCCATTAATTCAAAATTATGCTAACTAAAAACAATTATTTTGATGTGGAGAGAATGTTATAAATTAGAAAGTTGTAGATTTACAGTAACAAAGTCAATGTTCTCACTGAGCATAAGAACATTGTTTTGTAGATATAAACTATTTTGTTATCACAGGATGAAAAATTATGACACTTTTGAATGGGTAACACCAAAGTTCCTCCTTTTGGAACTAATCACAGATATGCAGGGCACTTCTGGGAAAAGCCAGTGGCTGAAAGTTTCTGAAATATAGAGGATACAGGAAAGAAAGTGAAGACGTGTAACTATAGAAATAGATTTGGGCCAATCATATGGTGCCTCTAATGAGGAGTTTCTAATTCACATCTTAGTCAAGCCAAGGGGAGCTGTAAAGGGGTGTGTGGCATAAGTAAAGCACCCATATCACATCCATATATGATGTTAATCTTATAGGTAGAAAACAAAAACAAAGAAACAAACAAATTGACTAAGTTAAAGTGGAAACAAAGAGGCAGAGAGTAACTCGAATCATCCAAAGGAAACAACCCCACGAGGAGGAGCAGGTGTGGCTCCTTGTGACGCTGGGCACACCTCGGGCAAGCTTGTTAACGGGGGCATAACGATCACCTGTGGAATTTGTTAACTTCATGGATTCTAAGGTCCAGCTCGTAAGGAACCTCATCCCGGAGCTCTCTGCTGGGTCTGAAACTGAACTTTATAAAGAAACCAAAATGATTCTGATATAAGTGTCCTAAAACCAATTTTGAGAACTATTAGTGGAGCAAATTAAAAATGCTAGTGGCAAAACCATAAGGGAAAAAATGGTTTTAATGAGATAGGTGAGAAAGGGATACAGCAAAGGAAATAAGGATGATACGAAGCAGGAGAAAGGAAAAGGAGGGTCTTGGCAAACGTCGCAGAATATCGCTGAAATGACGGTGGAGACGAAGGAGGATCGCATTCATCTGTAAAAGGTGAGAAAAACAATTCAAATGGCCCTCAATGTTCAACTTTATTTCTTTCTTCAATATTTCTGAACTGGAACTAATTAGCTTGTTTGGAATTGTAACTTGTAGAATTCACAAGATCAGTAATGGTTTTTCCCTCATTTTTTTGATGAAAACTTTAAAATATACATTTTGAAATAATGTTATGATGAATACCCATGTACTCAATTCCCAGATTCTACGATTACTATTTATTTACTTAATTACATAGCTGCATATCTATCCCTTTCTCCATTAGTCTATTGAATTTCCGCACGTTTCAGAGACATGAGCATATTTCTCTTTGAATTCTTGAGGATGCTTATCACTAACGAGAGTTCAACATTTGTCTGTAAAGTAAAATTTGCGACAATGAAATGTACAATTACATGTAAGTTCACTAAGTATGGGCCAGTGCATACACCTGGGTACCCCAAAAACCTCCTAAGATATGAAATGTTACCATTGGCCTACTTTTCCAGGGGCAAATAATATCCTAAGTTTTTCAGGATGTATTAGGTTTTTTTTCTGTTTTAGAATTTCATATAAATGGAATCCTTATAATCTATTATGAAAGACTTTATTCACTCAGCAAGATATTTTTGAGATTAATTCATGTTGATATACATATTGATAATTTTGTTTGAATAGTTTTGAATTAAATTAATATCAGAATTTGTTTACCCATTTTTGTATTGAAAGTTGCCAGGGCTATTGCTAATATTAAGTTGTAAGAAATAAAGCTGTTGGGGTGCCTGGGTGGTCCAGTTGGGTTGAGATTCCACCTCTTGAATTGTGGCTCAGCTCATGATCTCAGAGTTCCTGAAATGGAGCCCCAACTGGGTGCTAACTGCTCTCTTTCTCTTGAAAATTAATTAATTAAAAAAAAATCTGCTCTAAGTACTCATGTACAAGTCTTCTGCGGGTATATGTTTTTATTTTTCCTGGGTAAATACCCAGAAGCAGACCTTTTTATTATCTTGGTCATTATGTATGAAATGAAGGTTTTGCAAATAGATTTCCTGGTCTATGGCTTTCTAATTCATTTTCTTGATTTTTTTTTTTTTTTTTAATGAGCCAGCTTCTACTTTTGGTAAAGTTCAGTTTATCATTTTTTTCTGTATAGCTATTGCTTTTGGTAACTAAGAAACACCTATACCCAAGTCATGAAAGTATTCTGTTTTCTACCAAAATCTTTATAGTTTTAGTCTATGACTTTTTAAAAATTGATTTCTGTATATCCTGTGATGTAGGGTTTCATTTGAACAAAACTTTGTGATTTCAGCCCTGTTTGTTCANTTCCCCCCCCCCCCCCCCCCAAAAAAAAATCAATTACCATGTAACAGTGGCTCTATTTCTGGATTCTCTTTTGGGTTAAATCTCTCTGGCCCTAAACCAATAGCATTCGTCTTGATTATTCTGGCTTTATGGTAAGTCTTGAAATTGGGTAGTGTAATTTTTCCAAATTTGCTCATCTTTTTCAAGATGAGTTTGGGTATTCTAGATGTTTTTCATTTCGACATCATTTTAAAAATCAGTTTATCACCTATAACTTCCTTTTTTCACCCTCAAAGAAAAAAGCCTCCAGGAATTTTGAAAGAATTGAGAGTTTGATGCAGTCAAGCCTTCCAGTTCATGAATATTGTATTGTGATAATGGGATTTATAATAGGAAATACATAGTTGGTCTTTGTTTCTGGCACAGAGCTCCTAAAATCCTTGGCATTCCCTAAGTGATTAGAGCTACACAGCTGTCTCTCATTACGTTAATAAAGTGACTTTTTGGGAAACACCTGAAAAAGTGGGGGTTGGTTGTCAGGGGAAATAACCCCAGGATTAGAGAGTTGGTACTCTGTCTCACCCTGCCCCCACCTTGGGGGAGAGGAAGAGGCTGGAGATTGAACTGAGTAACAAATAGTGGTGATTTAGTCTATTATGCCTACTTAATGAAACCTTCATTAGAAACCCAAAAGGGTGGGGTTCTGAGAGCTTTTGGGTTGGTAAACTGGGGAGATTTGGGGAGAGTGGCACACATGAAGATGACATGGAGCTTTCCCCATTTATCGCCTTATGTATCTCTTCCATCCGGCTGTTTGAGTTCTATCCTTTCAAAACAGACTGCTAACCTAGTCAGTAAAATGTTTCTCTGAGTTCTGTGAGCCTCTAGTAAATTTCTTTTTTTTTTAATGTTTTTTTTTTTTTTTAATTTATTTCTGAGAGAGAGAGCATGAGCAGGGGAGGGTCAGAGGCAGAGGGAGATATAGCCTGAAACAGGCTCCAGGCTCTGAGCTAGATGTCAGCATAGCCCGATGTGGGGCTCAAACCCATGAACCGTGAGATCATGACCTGAGCCAAAGTCGGTCGCTTAACCGACTGAGCCACTCAGGTGCCCTTCTAGTAAATTTCTTGAACCCGAGGACGTGGTCCTTGGAACTCTACCATCTGTAGCGCATTGGTCATAGGCACAGATGACCGGCTGGGCAGGCAGCTGATGTCTGAAGTTGAGGAGAGAACAGTCTTGGGGGCCTGAACCCTTAAGCTGCAGGATCAGATGCTCTCCCCAGGTGTAGATAGTGCCAGAATTCAGTTACATTGTAGGATACCCAGCTGTTGTAGGAGAATTGCCTGTTGGCATAGGAAAACCTCCACACACATACACCGAAATTGGGTGCAGACTTAATGTATATCTCTCCATTTATTTATATCTTTAATTTCTTAACACAATATTCTATGGTTTTCAGTGTAGGAGTCTTGCAAAGTTTTTTTTTTTTTTTTTAAATTTATTTCGAAGTATGTTTAATGTTGTTATAAATGGATTTGTTTTAATGTCCCATTTCCTTATGGTTAGAATTATAACTTGCATATTAATCTTGTGTCCTGTAACACCTGGCTAAGTTTACTCATCATTTTTATTATTTTTTACTTTATTTATTTTTTTAAGTTTATTAATTTTGAGTGAGACTGCACACATGAGCAGGGAAAGGGCAGAAAGAGAGGGAGAGAGAGAATTCAGAGCAGGCTTTGCACTGCGAGCACTCAGCCCGACCGGGCTGGAACTCAGATCATGACCTGAGCAGAGAACTTAACCCACGGAGTCACCCAGGTGCCCCTACTCATTAGTTTTAGTAGTTACTTTGTAAATTTCCTAGAATTTTCCACATAAACAAGCAGGTTATCTACAGGTAAATGTGATTTTGTGTCTTTTCTTTTTTTTGGTCTTTTGGCTTTCTGTGATTTTTTTGTTGTTGTTTGTTTTCTCTCACTGAAATACCTACAGCCTCCAGTAAAATGATGAATAAGTGGCTGAAGAGGACAGCTTTGTCATGTAACTGATCCTAATGGAGAAGGATTTCGTAGTTAATAATTAAGTTTGATTTGGCTATAGATTTTTCAAAATGTTTTATATCCGAATAAGGAAGTTCCGTGCCGGTTTTTGACAGTTTCTAACAAAATTGGTGTTGAATTTTGGGGTGCCTGGGTGTCTTAGTCGGTTAAGTGTTCCGCTCCTGAATTCGGCTCAGGTCATGATTCCAGAGTCATAGGGTCGAGCCCTGCATCTGCATCCTGCTTAAAATTCTCTCCCTCTCCCCCTCCCCCCACCCACTGTCACCAATTCACGCTCCCTCTCTCTAAAAATAAAAAATAAAAAAAGTTGGTATGTAATATTGTCATATGGTTTGTCTGAGTCTATTGTAATGATAAAGCAGTTTTCATTTTCTTTTTAACATGGTGAATTACATTGATAGATTTGCACATGTGAAATGAACCTTAACATTACTGGGATAAAGGCTTTTTGATCACAAGGTATTGTCAACTGGAGGTATTGTTAGATTTGATTTGCTAATATTTGGCTACAGATTTGTGCACCTTTTCTTAGGATACATTGTTCTTGTGATGTCTTTGTCCAGTTATGGCATTAGGGTTATACTGATCTCATAAAGTAAGTTGCAATATCTTTTTTCTTCCTCTTTTTCTGAAAGATTTTGTGAAAGTTTTGTATTTCATCTTTAAATGTTTGATGTAATTCACAGAGCCTGCAGTTTACTCTGTGGGATTTTTTTTTGAAAGAAGTTCATTTTGTATAATACTCAGATTTTTGTTTCATTTTGAGTCCATTTGGGTAGATTTTACTTTTCAATAAGTATTTCCATTTCATCTAAGCTGTGTAATTATCTGATCAAATATTATTCATAAAATTAACCTGTTTAAATGTCATTCCTAATTTTGGCAATTTAGTTATGTCTCTTGTTTACTGGACCAGTATAACACTGGTTTATCAATTCTGTAAATGCTTTAACACTTGAAAAGACCGAGAGGCAATGTGTAAATGCTTTCAAAGAACTAAATTTTGGGCTCTGTGGCTTTCTGTTTTCTATTTCATTTGTATTCCTTCTTTATTTCCTTTATTCCACTTATTTTGGGTTTAATATGCTTTTTGTCCCAGATCCTCAAGTTGAAAGTGTAGGTTATTTCTCTTGGATTGTTTTTCTGTTTCTACTAAAAGCAGTTAAGCCTGTAAATTTCTCTCAAACCATGCTTTAGCTGCAATACAAATTTTGAAATATCATTATCGTTTGGTTTCTTTTTTCCTAATTTCCCTTATGAATTTTTTCTTCTTTAGCCTATGGAAACTAAAAAAAAAAAATTTTAGCCTACCTATATATTAAAAGTATTTATATTTTATTTTCAAGTAGGGTACTCTACATACCTTATTTTTAATTTGATTCCATTTTAGTCGTAGAACATACTATTAATGCTTTCAGTTCTTTTAAGTATATTGAGATTTATTATATCACCCAGCATATAGCCCATCTTGGTGGATGTGCCATGGAAACTGGAAAACAAAATGTATATTCTGCAGATGTGGAATAGTGTTCTTTAAAGCACTAGAACTTCAAAGGAATTGATGGTGTTCTCATTTTACAAGTTTTTAATTAAAAAAAATTTTTAATGTTTGTTTATATTTTGAGAAAGAGAGGGAGGAAGAGAGAGAAAGCACAAGTGGGGGAGGAGCAGAGAGAGAGGGAGGCACAGAATCTGAAGCAGGCTCCAGGCTCTGAGTTGTCAGCACAGAGCCCGACGTGGGGCTAAAACTCATGACTGGAGAGGTCATGACATGAGCCGAAGGTGGACACTCAACTGACTGAGCCACCCAGGTGCCCCTACAAGTTTTTACTTTTAAAAAATATATATAATTGCCAAAAGATGGATGTTAAAATGTCTGCATATTGTTGTGGAGTTGTTAATTTTTTCCCTTTAATTTTGTTTCTTGCACTGAGAAATTCTTACTAGTTGCATAAGTATTTATCATTGTTACATCTTCCTGGTGAATTTACTCCTTCATCCTTATAAGTGGCTACCCTTTTGTCTGGTAATAGGTTATTGTGAAGTCTACCTTATCTGATAGGAATATTGTCATTCCCAGCCTACCCATGCTCACTGCGTATATGATAGTTTTCCATTCACTTTTGTCCTCCCTGTATCTTTTTTATTTAAAGTGTGTCACTTGTAGATACCATATACAATAGGACAATGTCTGATTTCTAATTGAAGTGTTGAGCCTAGTATTTAAAATAAATAATGATGTGGGTAGATTTGATTCTGCCATCATTGTTTCCTGTTTGCTCAACTGCTGCTTTTCTTGTGTTCCTCCATTCCTGCCTCCTTTTGTATTACTTAAATATCTTAAAAGTCTATTATAACTTATTTACACCCTTTAAAATTTATGGGTGTTTTTGTTTTTTTTTTTTTGCCACATTTTGAGATTGCTGTGGTGATGACAATATAGATTCTTTATAGGTTAAATGTAATTCAAATCACTTCACATAAAATGTAGGATACTTGCTATCTTGTGGATTTATTTAGTACTCTTCTCATCCGTCATGCTTTACTGGTCGTCTGTGTTACATCCACATATAAACTTCACAAGACAATGTTATAATTTTGCAATTAAGGGTTGCATGTATTTTAAACAAAAAAAATGTTTTTGCATTATCCACTTAGATATCAATTATGATGCTTTCTATGTCTTTCTACCTCCTATCCTCTGAGTTCACCTCGATCATTTGCCTTCAAATTGAAGAATGTCCTATAGACTTTCTTGGAGTGTGAGTTGGCCAGTATCTGGATATGTCTTTATTTTGGCTTCATTCTTGAGGAATATTTTGGCTAGTTCTAGATGAGGAGCTTTTTGTTGTTAATGATACTTGTTCTTTCACTTCTGTACATTAAAGGTACTGTTTGGTTGCTTTCTTGAGATCAAAGGTCACTCAAATTGTTGTCCTATATGTAATTTATCTTTTTTTGTTTTTTTTCTGTTTTTCTCTTGGATTTATGAGACTATGACTATGATGTCCCTAAGCATGGTAGTGTTCTATTTGTCCTGCGGGATTTGTGCTGAACCTGTCAAATTGAATAATTTTGTTTTTCACAAAATTTAGAAAATTTTCAGTTAATATATGCTCCTACATTTTATGCTCCATTCCCTCCATCTTTTCCCTCTGGATTCCAGTTATATTTTGCTAAAACTTTTGTTATTGTCCTATAGGTGCCTAAAACTCTATTATTTTTCAATATTTTTTTCTCTTCCAGTTAGATAGTTTCTTATTAATTTTATTTACTGAGCCTCTCCTCTCTCATACTCAGTTTTAGGTTAAGCTTCTCCAGTGAATTTGTATTTCAGATACTTCTACAGTTCTATGATTCCTATTTGCTTATTTTTAATGCTTTTTTGAGGTATTTGCATAGCACAAAGTTCGCCTTTTTGAGTGTGCAATTCAATGATTGGTAGTAAACTTACAGACTGACAAAGCCATCACCACAGTCCAGTTAGAAAGCGTGTCTCTCACCTTCTGGAAGTCTCTCCTATCCCTTGAAGCCATTCCCCACTGCAGCCTCAGCCTACTTCTTGTCCACATTTTCTGTCTCTTGCCTTTTTGGGCTATTTTGTATAAAGGGAGTATGTTGCCTATTCATCTGACTTTTACACTTAGCATAAAGTTTAGGACATGTTACAGTGTGTCTGTAGTTCCTTTATATGGTGGAACAGTCTGCTATTATTTGGATATGCCACAATTTGTTTATCCATCCACCAGTTGGTACTCAGATTGATGCTACTTTTTGCCTATAATAAATAATGCTGTTATGAACAGTCACATCCCGTAAGAGCTTATTCAGCCATATTGGACACAGAATCTCCAGGCCAATAAAGTTTTAAGTTTTCTTAAATCACTTAGCCACATCAGGTCAAACTTGTATCATCAGATGAGTACATCTGAGGGGTAATTGAAAGAGTAAATGCTCTGTTTAGCAGGAGATTGACTCTGCATTTCACACTTTATGATGTGAAAGGAGTCTGCATCTGTTTGAAGATTGGAGTGTTCCAGGGATTAGAAGTTTTGTGTTTCAGTGCTAAAATCTGAGAACTACTCCAAACAAATTCTGAGCAAAGGTATAGTCTCACATATTTTACTAAGCAGATACCAGTAGGGGCAGCTACTGATCAGTAGGCATTTTTGATACTAAAATTACAGGTAAATGAGAAGTGAAAGTCTCTCGCTGAAGCTTAGCTCACAGCTGAAAAAAGAAAACCTATTTTCATTGCAATCAATTCAATATACAAGTAAGATGTGGTTAAGGATACCTAATTATATCTTTGAATTTTTACTCCGTCCACAGCATTTGCTCTGATGAAATATCAAATTTAAACAATACTGCTTGCTTGAAATCCATTTAAATTGAGCTCTTTTAACATGATTAATGTTTCTATCAAAAGTTCTGGAAATATGTTACTACTTAGACTTTTCCCATGAATTCAGAAAAAGCATCCAACAAGAGTCCAGTTGAGTCGTAACTCACGGCACTATTATGGTAGCAGCCAGCATGTACTGAGTGAACCACCAGCCATAAGACAACCATCAAGAGGGGCGCCTGGGTGGCTTAGTCGGTTAAGCGTCCGACTTTCGCTTAGGTCATGATCTCGCCGTTCGTGGGTTCGAGCCCCGCGTCGGGCTCTGTGCTGACTGCCAGCTCAGAGCCTGGAGCCTGTTTCAGTCTGTCACTCCCTCTCTCTCTGACCCTCCCCTGCTCACGCTGTCTCTCTCTCTCTCCTAGAAATAAATAAAAAAACATTAAAAAAAATTTATAAAAAAAAAAAAAAAGACAACCATCAAGAAGAGGGGCAGCATTGTGAGATAATAGTAGGAAGACATAGATTTTTTAAAAATCTGACCTTTTTTTTTTTTTAAATAGTTTGCATGTGTCAACACATTACCCGATTTCTCATACACTCTTTACAGCAGCCTTATGTCACGGACTCTGCCATCCTTGGTTCTCAGGGGCCTCATTACTCAGAGAACTTGCATAACTTGTCTAAATGACTTGGGAAATTGATGATGGAGCCAGGACTCAAATCCATTCTTGTGTCACTCCAGTCATTATAATCTTGGGTATGTTAGAAAGTCTGAGTTGGAAAGTCTGTGGATAGTATATGATTATGAATTATTCCTTTTAGAATATTTAAAACCTGAAAACATGAGAGAAAAAGAGGATGCGGAATAATTCATATGCATGTGGAAATACTTTTGCTGAAAATGGAATGCTGATTTCTGGATATCATAGGGAAAACCAGTGTGAAATCTATGAGTTTTCTGTACAGACCCAGCCAAACATTTGATGAATGTGTTCAATCAGTCCATTCAGGCATTGTACATAGACCATCCATGTCCATTTACATTTGAAAATGTGTTTTTTCTTCACTTTCATAAATAATACAACATTTTCATTTTAAAATGAACTTACAACCTGTAAGTTCAATGCCTGAAGTAAAATATATGCTCAGTAATCTTAGCTATTATTACAGGAAGTACCAGAGGTTCTGTTCAAAAGAATTTAAGGAGAAAAGCAGACAAGGCAAAATGGTAAGCGCAGACAGTATCTACTCAGTGCAGGGCACCCTGCTATGTGATTGCGTATACATCATTTGAATTAATCTCTGCAACCAAGTTAGGATGGCAATATCCTTATCTTTAGAGGCAGAGCAGAGCCTCAGTTAAGAGAAGTTATCCTGTAGTTCTGTCTACCTTCTGATAGCATTAATGATTCAAACCCAGTAGAATGTGATTTGTAATACTAAAATCCATGCCCTTCAAACTGATACTAAGAGACTAAGGTAGTTCTCATTTCAGTATTGAATTTTGAACTGAATTTCCTAGAAAGTAAAAATAAAAAGATGAAATTACCAACCAAGAGAATCATACCATTTTCAATGGAAATGATATTCCATCCCCCACCCCCATGAAATTCTATAGGATTTAGTACAATGTGCTGAGCCACAAGTTTCTGGGGGAGGGGAGGTGTGTAGTAACTGGTGTGTGTCTCTCTCTAAAGATCAAAATAGATGTAAATTATATGCTTAAAGTGTGGTCTGTATTTGAATGGCCAGTGTTTCTCATTTATTTTTCTCAAAGATGGATAATGTAGGTTTAGGCTTATACATTCCCTAAGACAAAAATATCAAGCAATCTGTCTGGACAAGAATAAATAGAAATGTAAGAGAAGAAAGTGATGGACATAGAAGCCATGACAACATTTTAAAGAATGAAAGTATAATATTCAGTAAAATTGAAGAGGAAGACTCATCCAACTACAGAGTGAAAAGTTTCAAAGATTAATTCATTAATAAGGACACTAACATAGAATCATAAAGTTGGTTCAAAGGCTATTTGCAGAGCTGAGTATATGTATAGGCATCACAGAAAGAATATTAGAATATGTTGCTATATTCAAATACAAATTAGTCAATGTCCTACATGACAACAAACTAACATCTTTTTTCTACGAGAAAAAAATTTACAAGTTACCAAGCAATTTCACAGTTTGGGGGTATAATCAATAGTAAATGTCAAAACAAGCAAAGTACATTCCAAAAGAGAAGTAAATAATCCTCGGGTGGGCTTGTTAGACAGTGCTCCCATATGACTTTGAAAAGAGATGAAGTTATCCTTTAAATTTTTAGTATTGCCATTTAAAAATAACAATCAACTAGAAACAAGCAATGGCAATTTCTTCTAGAATGCCCATCCTTCCAGAGCTCCCACTTCTGTATACATCTATACTCGTTCCACCCTTATTCATGTAAATTACTGATCAACATGTCTGGACTTCGGTGTGTTTGTGGACATTCAGCTAGAAGATACTCAACATTTTCTAACAATTATTATGATCAGGAAACTTACACATTTTATCTGCTTTATATAGAATCTTGCACTGAGAGGAAAGAAACCCAGTATCAAAGAAGTATATAATGCCAAGATGAGTTAGGAGGTGTTGAAATTGTGATTTACACCAGATCTATCTGATTGTTCAGGCTACAATCTTTCCAGTAGACTATACTATCTGTTAAAGAAGGTAGAAGTAGTTAAAAAGTTATAGTAAGGCTGAGTCCTTGGGGTCTGTATGAAAGGGGGGAAAAATCCCTACCCAGTTAGAAGTTCAGTTGTTGAAGGATAGTAGATACTGTCTGATTTTATTTTTTTTAATGTTTTATTTATTTCTAGGAGAGAGAGACAGCGTGAGCAGGGGAGGGTCAGAGAGAGAGGGAGTCACAGACTGAAACAGGCTCCAGGTTCTGAGCTGGCAGTCACCACAGAGCCCGACGCGGGGCTCGAACCCACTAACTGTGAGATCATGACCTAAGCGAAAAGTCGGATGCTTAACCAACTAAGCCACCCAGGCACCCCGATACTGTCTGATGTTAATAACTACAGAAAGGTGTCATCGAATTGCACATCTTATATTTGAAACCAGGTGCCGTAAATGAACACTTGTTACTCTGCTTTAAAACTTTGAATAGTTTCTCAGGACACAGATGATCCCAGGACTCAAAGTTGTATCCATTTAAAATATTTGTGTCCCTTGCCAAAACATTCTTTGTACTTTATTTCATATTTTATAGTTATCTGAAATATGTAGGCTTGCCTGACTTTATTATGAGTAAATGCTAAATGCAGGTTAATGGTCCCAGGAGGGAAGCTCATGAGTATTTTTCTGAATTATTCATTTGTTTTATACTCCCATCTTCTCATGTCAGTTATAATCTATTGAAAGTTTGACCGTTGTAACATCCTTTTCATTAATGTTTTCATATGAACAGTATAGATTCCGTGTCCTTCTCTATCTCAGCATTGTAATGTTGAAAACTATTAGCACGTCACAGTCTTCCATTTGATTACAATCCACTCAGGAATAGGCATAAATGCAATTCCAAGATCATATTAAGAGTATCGATTTTGTTCAAATGAACTGAAGTGAAAGGTTTTCTTAGCTTTGACCCTACGAATAAAACCGAGCTTAAACCCTGTCTAAGAGTAATCACAGAATTCAATAAATAAGGGTGGCTTTGTTAATAGGTTAGTTGATTGGTGTATTGCAAACATACCTGTGTAATCTAACAATTTTGTTAGGAGCTAATGAGGCTTAGTGAAAAGCACATGGACTTCGAAGTCAGATTAGTTGCCTCTAATTACCTTGGACAAGTTACTTACATTCATTTGTTTGAGCATCTGTGGCTATTTTTAATTTGCACCATTCACTGGGTGTGTGCTATGTGCTGGGGCAGAGGGGCGAGTGAGATAGACCTTGAATCTTCCTTCACTGGGCTTTCCAGGGAAGCGGACATGGTCTGTTTTTGTTGTGAAAGATACAGAATTGCATGAGTGCAGTAAGTGTCCAAGTGGTAGAACACAAAGGTCACCTGACTCAGCCTGGGTGTGGACAGGGAAGACCATGGAAGAAGATGAGGTTGGGACTGGAGAGATGTAACAGGGGTTAGAGGTTAAAACTAGTTAGGGAGGGATCTTACTAGTTAAAACTAGGCTGAGGGATCAGTGGAGGCCCCAAGGAAAGCAAGGAGAAGGAAGATGTCAACGACCAGAGGATTCCTTTCTTTTCCCACTTTCATAGCTGTTTCTAAGAAAGTTACTCTACAGTCAACTCTGTAACAGAAAACACCACTTCTTTTAGGAACACATTAGAGTAAAGAATTCCATACTCTATGTGGCATCCTTATACCTGCTATCTTCAATTTGATTTGGGACTCATTTTATCTTTGGACAAAGGGAAAACAAAACCAAAAGCAATACATAGCGCTACTGGGTGGGGTGGGGGGGGGGGAGGAATAGTGCTTTACACACAATAAATAAATTTTTACTTTAACCCTTTGAGGAACTTGGCATGAAGAAGCTAAACTTGGCTGGTGCTGCATAGCTCATAAGTGGCTGTGCTAGATTCAGAGCCACATGGTGTGTGTTTTTAATCATGATGAAAGTGTTTCAGTGCTGATATTTCTCTGCTTGCGGATAAATCTAGAAATACTAGTGGGGCAGTTCTCTTGGATATTGGCTGCAAGTATGATGGGCCCAGAGTTTATATAAAGAAGATCTTAGCAGTGAATTGCCAAGACAGCTGACCAACCAGAGTCGTGCTTGTTTTGGGTTCCACTGGATCCCCACCTGCTACCACATAAGAAGCTTTATTCAGTAGACCGAAGAGCTTCTCAGAAAGACATGAAGGAGGAAGAGTCTTCCTCTCTGTGGTAATAGGGAGGCTCCTGATGTTTTACCCATGATAAACTATGCAGGCAGGACAACACATTATATTCATTACACAGGTGATTAAAAAGCTCACAGAGTTTAAGTGCTTCAACAAAGATCAAATAATAAACGTGAGTCAGCTTTGGGTTTTGAACTGGTCTAGTCCTAACTGAACAAGCACTCTTCTCTATTTCCCAAGTCCTGTGTAATGATTCATAGAAGAAAAAAATCCATCAGAGAAGGGGGCAAACCAGGATGGTACTGAATATACCCTTTCTTAGAGACTCACTATTAGTAGAGTCAAACTTCTGAGAAGTTCTGTAATAAAGAAACTTATTTAGGTTGAAGTCAGTATTTTAAAAACTTGTTTAGTACAAGGCTGTGTTCCCTTCTTTCTGAGTGAGGGTCAAATATGTCTTCCCTCATGGAGTTTCAGGAGAAAGAGTTAGAAGAGAAAAAGGAAATTTGTGACCAGACTGTGCCCCCAAGAAGCAATGGGACTAGGTTACATCCAGCCTGCTGCCTACCCTCAGTTTTTTTTTTTTTTTAATACACGTATATTTAAAAGATGGATAATAACATCTATTCACTGAATTGTTTTAAGTTGGGCAGAATCTCAACAGCATTTCTTGGTGCATTCAAGTGGCTAAATGAGTGTTAACCCTCTTCCCCTACTTTATTTTATTATTTCCTGCATCCTTCTTTTATTCTTTTCTTATGGGAACCTTTCTTCCCTTCCATGCCTTGACTGTTTTTGTTCCACAAACTCCTGTCCTTTTGTGTGTTAAATGCTAAATGTGATTAGAGAGAAAGGGGTGATAACCAAAATTGGAATTCTTTTAAAGTAACCTTAATACTTCCTTTACAAAATCCTTGAAAAAATTGATCTAAAAGGAGAGAAAGCAAGTCTGTACATCTTTACCCTTGAAGATTCTTCTATTTTAACCATTTGGAAAGGGCTAACACCACACCTCCCAGCTGTCAGAATGTTCTACAACAGTAAGGACAGCAATCATGTTCTCTCTGGGATGGATCACGAGATCCCTAGCTGACCCTCTAAATTTATATTTTACTTAACCAAGCTCGGGTGGAAGGCTTTGTGTCCTTACAGTAGGGAAAAATGGATAGGTTTGGGAGCATATAATATGGCACCTGAAGGCCTTGAAATAAAGGAGTCTAATCAAGGGAGGTAAACTAATGAACAAAACTTAAAGGAAAAGTCTTTGAAAACCATTGATGATTTTTACCAGCTTATGTTTATCCACGGGTGGGAAGTGCTTCTCTTGGGTCCTAGTTACATACATGCAAAATGTGGATGGAAAAGTAGAATCACTGTGCAGGGAAAAAGTTCACATGAGAGAGTCACACTGTCTAATGGTCAGTAACCAGCTGAGTTTTAATGTGCCAACCCACTGCCAAGATCCCAGTGACTAGTAGAGAGATGGTTTTGGCAGCTTGGGTAACACAGGTAGGACTTCGTTTCTGGGCTAAGCATTAAGTGACCATAGCTGAGACAAAGACCCAAGCTCCAGGGCTCAAAGATTCATCCACACAGTACCTTTGCCTGGTGGCCATTGCTTAAATGTCCTCTGCAAGGGAGAGCCTAGGATTTCATTTATGACCTACAGTAATGTTACATTGTTACACACAGCTATAAGGAAAGTGAGTTCAAAATTATTCAGGCCAGGGGTGCTTAGTTGGTTAAGCATCCAACTTCAGCTCAGGTCATGATCTCAAAGTTCATGAGTTCGAACCCCATGTTGTGCTCTGTGCAGACAGCTTACAGCCTGGAGCTGCTTCGGATTCTGTGTCTCCCTCTGTCTCTGCTCCTCCCCTGCTCATGCTCTTGCTCTCTTTATCTCAAAAAATAAATAAAAATTTAAAAAAAATAAAATAGAATAAATTATTCAGGCCAATATGAGCAAAATATTTTAAACATGGATCCTTAGTCATTATTTTTCTCTTCTTTATCTTTAAATAAGCTTAGAACAATATGTAACAGTTTGGTAAAAAACAAAATCATTTTTTGATGAATCAGCTCTTAGAATGGGTAGTTAATTTTACAGCCGCCGCTGTTGTTGCTATTAATAGTGAACAACTACATTGTGCTAGAAAATATACTAGGCACAAAAAAATGAAATATTGATTTTAAATTTCTTTCTTGGTTTGTTATTTGGACTAAATATACCTAATTTACAGATAAGTTGAAATTCAAAATAAAAGTAACTAATTCAAGTTCATTTGGGTAGGAAGAGCCAAGCTGGGTGTGAAACCAGATGTATTCCCTTAACTCTTTCCTTTCTACAACCCTTGCTTTGACATTTTCTTCCATTTTCCACGTGGCATCAGCAGCAGGCCCACCTCATGCCCCATGTGAAATCACACAAAAAGCTTGCCCTCCATCCCAGTGTATTCCAAGACAAACTCTTCCAAAGTCTGCTACTCCCTACACCAAAAGGAAACGACCAGACAGAGTTTGGAAAGAGCCATCCAACCCTTCAAGGGCAGTCACAGTTAATGGCAGCTGCTAATTACTTGCTTCTGTTTCCTTCTGGATGAAAGGCATAAGGTCAAAGATTGCAAAGAAATTAAGATGATGTGCCAGTGGGACAAACTCAGGACAAAGTAAACCCAGTGACCCAAGGGAAGACCATATGGAGCAATCCAAATACAATGTGTGTGATGGCTTTTTGTAAACAGTGGCCACAGCAAGAAGGCAAGTGTGGTGACTCTTATTTATTCATTCACTCAAACATCATTTGCTTACAGGGCTTGAGGGAAGTGAACTAGCGTTTATTTGTTCCCTAATTTCTTTCGCAAATATTTACTGAACATTTGCCATCAGCAGGTAGGGTCCTAGGACCTAGAATAAAACAATTACCAAGATAAACCAGTCCCCCCCCACTGTCATGGGGCTAGCATTCTAGTGCAGAGAAGATAGTCAGTCAAGATAAAATAGGAAGATGATCAGATAGTAATAACAGCTGTGAAAAGAATTAGAGTAAGATCATGTGAACTGAGTATGTTGGGACTACTTTAGGTAAGGTACTCATGGAAGGCTGGAAAGAGACTACCATGTGATTATTCTGTGAAGAAATTCCCAGTCACAGGGAGCATCTAACACAAAATCCCTATGGCAGGAGGAAGCAAGCCTGTGTGATTAAGGAATTAGATATAGATATAGATACAGATAAAGATATCTAAGATACCTATATCTTAGGTATACTGAGCAAAGGGGAGAGTTTCTTGTGATGAAGTGAGAAACATAGGAATGGCTGTGAGATAGGAATTTGACTTAGGATTTCATAAGACATGGTAGAGGATGGGACTGCTGCTGTGAATGTCTTGGTCCATGGTATTGAAAGCTGTGGGACTGAATGAGAGAACTGACATACAGAAAAGGGCTAAGGACAAAGTCCTCGAGCAGCCTGCCATTCCGAGACATCGAAGTTGACTGAGCAGGAGAGGCAGAGATGTAGGAGGTAAGTTGGCAAGTTATGCTGTTAGTGAAGCCAAGAGCAAGAAGTATTTTGTCTTAAGGAGAGAAATCAGCCTGGCCCATCACTGCTGAGAGGAAAAGGGACAGGAGACTGAAGTGACCCTAGGTGAGGATTGCTAACTTTGACATAACAGTCTGGAGATGGTGGAGGTAGAAGCTTGACTGGAATAGAAAGTGTGAGAAGATCAAGGGTAGGCAGAAACTGTAGACAGCTATTTTAAGAAATGTTCTTATAAAAGGGAAGGGCCAAGTCAGGTCACAGCTAGAAGAGAATGTAATGAAAAGAAGACTTTTTTTCCCCCTAAACCATAGGAATTGTAGAGCAGGCTTTTTATTTTTGTGGGTTGATAGATATTATCTGGAAAGGAAGAAGAAACTATATTGATATTCAGGTGAAGGGGGTAATTTTGGGAGCAAAGATTTGGAGGTAATGAGAAGAAATGACATCCACTGTTCCACTTTCAGCACTTTGGAAAGATGCAGACCTCAAAACCACCGTCTGTGAGAGATAGTACGATCACCGTTGTATACGTAAATAAATTAAGGAAGTTGATCCCCAAGATCCTATAATTATCACTAATTCTCCCATCTCTGGATTCCCCCTGCCCACATCAGATGGGATATTGAATTTCTGCTCTGTGTGGGAGGGTTTAACACCAGTGACTTTCAAAGGCCTGGCCTCTGCCTGATCCTGGGGTGTCATCCCTTGCCACGCTGCCACAGCAGCCTTGTGGATCCAAGAGCACCAAATAATTGCCATTTATAGCCTATGTCTTGTTTTTATGAAAATGCTGCCCTGGACACCCACTTCCCTCTGTAGCAAACATGCTGCCCATCTCTCCTCCATCTCATTAGTTCCTGTGTGTCTCTCAAGACAGTTCAAGCATCCCCGCCATGACCCAGGCATCATTGACTCATTTATGCTCCTTTGGTCTCTGTTCTTACGTCTTACAGTGTGAACTTGGCACAGAGTAATGTGATCAGACATTGACATGCCGGTGTCCTCAACTAAGGTGGGAGAACCTTGAGTTGGGAAACTTGTGCCCAGCCTAGGACTTGACATAAAATGCACACTTGCTAAGGATTCGTGGGAAGAGGGAAGAAAAGAGAATTCATTCTTAGCACCATGACTGATATATTTACTTAGGTCAATAAGTAAATACTTACTTAAAACATATATTTGAAGAATGAATTTATCAAATATTTGCATCACATTACTGCCATTGGGAAGTGAGTATTCCCACTCTTTTATTCTGTCCCATTTGAATATCCAGGGTTTGCCCCCACCCATGGCAAGAAACTGGAAAGAGGAGAATAGGGGTCACCTTTGGAAAAGAGATGGGAATCAACTTCTCAGCCCAGATGCAAATTATATTGCTGTACACAGTCTTTGAAGAACACTGGTACCCCCTGTCCTGTCTTGTACCCCAAGACAAATGTAAAATGCATACTCAGCTGCTATTACATAGAGTTCACAAGGATGAGCATCACCATTTTTTAACTTGCAGACATAAAATATTTTAGCTTCAGCTGAGCTTCAATCATTTGCCATTTTTTAAAAGAATTTTTTTCAAGTTTATTTTGAGAGAGAGGGAGAGAGAATGCAAGTGGGGGACAGGGGCAGAGGGTAAAGAGAATCCCAAGCAGTGCAGAGCCCAGTGCATGGCTCAATCTTACCACTGTGAGATCATGACTAGAGCTGAAATCAAGAGTCTGATGCTTAACTGACTGAGCCACCCAGGCGCCCCTCCTTTGCCATTCTTAAAGCGGACACATGTACCTATTTCAAAGTAATACTTCAGTAAGTATCATGGAAACGGTAGTAAAGCAATCTGAGTTCTAGTCTTCATGCGGCCACTAACAATAGTCTTATAAGCCACATGTGACAAGCACTATTATTTCAGTTCTACAGGTAGGGGGATAGAGGCTGAGGCTGTTGTACACATCGATAACATAAACCTTCCAACCTCTGGGATAGAGCATTTTTCAAAACAGAGACTTATTTCACAAGAGCTGAGGAAAGTCATTGACGAAACTTCTGTAAGTGAAAGTTGAGAGTCTAAAGAGCCCAGGTCCCAATGTTACCACTGCATGAAGTAGAAACGTCGGGTTCCTTAGAACTTAACATTAGTGATGCATTTTCAAGAAAAAGTTCCAAAGGTTAAATAAAGGTCATCACTCATGACAGCAGGAGAAAGGGTTAGTGGAATTAACACGATTGCACAATCTCAAGCAAGAAAAATTTGAGCTGTCTTGTACCACTTCTAAGTCCATAAATCTGTATTGCCCCCATTAAAGCTTTGTAGACTCAGAAGCAAAGGCAGAAACCCAGGGAGTCCAGCAACCTTTTTATAGCAGAATCAATTAGGTATGTGCTGTGCTTTTAAAATGCACCACTTCATATTAAGGAGCTTAAGGGGTGAATAACAAGCTCATAAAATGTTAATAACTATAATGACTGTAGCTTTGGCAACACCTTTAACAGTGTGGAACTGTCATGGGACCGGAGATCGTACAATGCCCTTGGAAAAGTGAGGAGCAACACTTTGATCACCCCTTCCTCCTGCCTTAGCCACCTTGGACCTGTGGAATATAAGATCTGGCCCGGTCCTCTGGAATCAACATCATGTCCCCTGGTGCTTCTAAATAAACAGATGGGATTGCTCAGTACAAGAACAATGAGCTGGGAGTCAACATATCTGAGCCACGGTGCTTTCCTGCCAACAGTTCACTGAATGGATTTCAGAGGCTAGCTTCTCTAAGCATCAGTATCCATTTTTTTTAAGTTGATTTATTTATTTTGAACAGGGGGAGGGGCAGAAAAAGAGGAGTGGGAGAGAATCCCAAACGGGCTCCGCATCATCAGCATGGACCTGGATGTGGGGATCAAATTCATGAGCAGTGAGATCAGGACCTGAGTTGAAATCAAGACTCAGATGCTTAATTGACTGAGCCACCCAGGCACCTCGCCCTCTCCCCTTGCCCAGTATCCATTAAAAAAAAAAAAAAGATCCAAAGCATTCTTCATTTGCTCTTTTCAATACTGAATTAAATGAGGTTTTTTTTTTAAACGCTGTCCCTTTCTGACAAATGTCAAAGTCTGATTCGTTAGCCAAGATCAGTCATGTAACCAGCTTCCAGAATCTCTATAGTCACCTGCTCCATGGTGCTACCAACTGACGGAGGTCTAAGCTCCCCCTGAGGGTGTACAGTCTGTGATTCTGTGTTCCACCAAGTCACTAATCAAGGATAAACCAACATCTTCAATTGGAGTCTTGGGAATAGTTTTTGTGAAAATCATATCTGCTTTATTATACTAACAAATGTGATTTTTTTAACTTTATAACCATCTTGTTGACTCAGAAATTTGATCTCAGCACTAATTTTCAAAATTCAAATTATGATTCTAAAACAATATGTCTAACTGGCCCAATGCTATTTTTAGTGGTAGTATGGAAGAAACTTCCTGATATGATAAGATGAAAACTATATCTATTTTAAAAGCATCACCAAGATTGCTCTTTTAGAGTATTCTCTGGCTTAGAATGTATGGAAATAAAATATAATGTTGGACAAACTAATGAATATCAGGGGAGGTAAATGTGTGTTTTAAGGAATTGTAGTGACTCTTCAGCTCAGAAAACTACAGTACTATCAAGGGTTTCTCTCCTTAGTAAATACCTATTTACCCTGGAATTATACCCCAAACAGATCTGCTCTGTGGAAACTTCTCGACCCAGCAGGTCACCTGATTTCTCCCTTCATCAGCTTCCTCATATCTAACACAGGCTTTATGGTATTGTTGACAAGCAGTATCTGTGAAAGGCAGTTTAGAACCAGGTTAGGAGCACTGGTACTAAAGTCTGATTGCCCACACTGGAAACCAACCAAATACCAGCCCCATAACCTTTGCCAACCGACTTGGTCCTTCTGTACTCACTCCCCTTTATTTCCTTGCTTTATGGGAGATTAACAGCACTTCCTTTTTTAAATATTTATTTATTTATTTATTGAGAGAGAAACAGACAGAGACAGAGAATCACAAGCAGGGTCTGTGCTGTCAGTGCAGAGCCCAACACCGGGCTCAAACCCATGAACCATGAGAACATGACCTGACCTGACTTGAAATCAAGACTCAGATGCTTAACCACCTGAGCCACCCAGGTGCCTCAGTTCTTACTTTTCACTGACGCTAAGATTACATGAGTTAACGTGTACTTAGAACACTGAGCACTTAGATGTTACTTATACTATGGACAGAACACAGACATTGGAATCTAACAGATCTGCATTTAAATCCCAACTCTACGTTTGTTAGTTGTGTGACTCTGGATAAAGCATCTTTTTGTTCTAAACCCTAATTTCCTTATTGGTAAATTAGGCCTACTATTCTTTTTATTTATCTTGAGGGTTGTTGTAAGATTGGTGTGTAGTGTAGATTACCTGCTATCTGAGAATGAGTAGACAGGCAATGGTGGTGGCATTGGTGGTAGAGTGGTTGTGATGTGGTGGGTAGTGTCAGCATCAATGGTGGGAGGGCAGAGGGAGGGTGGCAGTGGCGAGGAATGCGAGTGGTGGTGGTGGTGGTGGTCGTGGTGGTGGTTCTAGTTTTGTTGGCACTGGGGATGGGAGTGGCAGTGATTCTGGTGGTGAAGGTCATGTGCTTACACATCTGTCTGCCAGGTTAGACAAAACTCTTCCAGGCTGGTAAGGGATTCTTTCTCTTGGTGTTCTGCGAACATGGTGTTCTGCACACATGGACTGTAGGCCCAAGTACAAGCCATGTGAAGAATCTCAAGCCAATGGATAAGAAGGTAGAAAAAGCAAAGCCTGAGCTGGACTAGGCAATTAGCAGGTCTGAGTCTACTTCTGTATGCCCTGAGAGGAGTAGCATTTTGTACTCTGTACGGTCCATAGGAGCAGTTGGGTCTAATACCCATCTTTACTGAGGGTCAGGTTTGTTTGATACTGTTTAAGTATATGAGTAGTGACAAAATTTCGCAGAATCACATCAAAGCAAGTTTCCAGGCGGTGATAAGGAGTGCAGGGCATACTTAATTATATTTATTAATAGCATATATGTACTTCAGAGAGACTGTGATATCTTCCCTTCAAAGGCCTACATCCTGTTAATGCCCAAAATAACACACATGAAATGCTTTTGTCAAGATCTGCACATGTAAAGCTCTCAAAGTATTGGCCAATAACATTCTTATTAACCATCCATACCATTATCATCATGATCAGGCCTGGATAACTACATGGGATTCTAGTGCTAGACCCCAGTACCAACTTCATCAAGAACTGAGGATAAAAGACAAAGCAGTAGGGAAGAGCTCAGAAGTAGAAGCAACAGTGGCAGCAAAATGATAGGCAGAAACTCCACTGCATAGACCAGGCCATCAAGGCTTACGTGGTGTGCTTGGAAAGCAGGGACCCAAGGAGTGCATGGCTGCCTAGCTCTCTCCTGTTGTCCGGCATTCACAGGACCATATCGCAACCCAGCGGACTGCAGTCTTCACTTCACTGATGCTAGCTTTCCTGATGTCCTCCCTGCCCTGAGCAGACCCGGCTGGACCTTGGGATCTATATTTGAACAAGCCTGGGAAAGACGGGGCAATGTCCCGACTTTGCGCCAGGAAAATAAAAACCATGGCTCCCTTCTGGCAAGGCCAGACACATACCAGCAGCTAAGCTAAATGGGAAAACCCAAAATTATACTTGTAAATCAAGGCATTTCCTTTCTCAGCAAAGAAGGCCAAACTCCTGGCTGCTCCCCAAATATTACTTTTTGTCAAAGGTAACAGTCTGAGAAATGATGGTAGCAGATTATGAGCATGCACGCCCCAGTATTTACTCCAAATACATGAGCAGAAAGATGATGTGGACCGTGAATCTTTTGTATAATATGCTCTCAAGATAGCAACTATAAAAGTGGGTGTGTGTTTACATATCTATACAAAATATTTGATCAAAAAGTGGCACTAGTGTTTAAAAATCTTAATATTAGCTATAGTGGGCCTTTCTGAAAATATAAACTTCTCAATAAAGAACAATGAATTTTATGTTATGCATGTTTTGTAGAAATTGCCTTTCAGGAGAAGTATTAATTCAGCTGTAATTGTTTTCCCCAAACAACCCAACCCTTATTCCACAAAACATCACCTGGATTTAAGTGTACATCCTTCCAGGGGCGCCTGGTTGGCTCAGTTGGTTAAGCATCTGACTTTGGCTCAGGTCATGATCTCAGGATTCATGGGTTTGAACCCCGTGTTGGGTTCTCTGCTTATAGCTCAGAGCCTGGAGCCTGCTTTGGGTTCTGTGTCTCCCTCTCTCTCTGCTCCTCCCCCATTCATGCTCTCTCTCTCTGTCTCTCAGAAATAAACATTAAAAATTTTAAATGCGCATCCCTCCAAATCATGATTGATAATTTTAGAGCCTAGACAATAGGGAGCAAACTATAGGCTGCTTGTTGTGAATAAAGTTTGATCAGAACAGCCATGCTTGTGTGTTTACATATCCTCTGTGGCTGTTTTTGTTCTACTAATGGCAAAGTTGAGTAGTTGGGATAGACTGTGTGGCCTGCAAAGCCTCAAATTTCTGATGTCTAACCTCTTACAGAAAATGTCTGTCTAGACATGCTCTAGACCAAAAATTCTCAACACTAGGTAGGTATTTGAATCACATGGAGAACTTTTAAAAGTCCCAGTACGCAATTAATTCATTATCTCCGAGAGTGGGACCCAGCACTTTTTAAGTCCCTTAGGTCATTTCAGTGTGCCCAAGGTTGAGAGTCATTGCTCTAGGAAGTTCCCTCATGTTGTTAGAATCTGTAGTACTGGGTAGAAATACTCACTGAGTTTTCTACCAAATGAGAGTCAGACTACCTACCTCCAAGGTGGTTTGCAGGTGCTCCACTGCACAACTGTGTCATTTCCAGTTCTTAAAGAAAATAGCTATTCCCCTCCAATAAGTCTTTTTCTCACAGTTCTTTACATCTCACTGCAATGGAGATTCAAGCCCCTAGTAAATGTTGATATTCTCTAACACTATTCTGTAACACCTGCTGTGGGATCTTTCTCATAAATGAAGGCTTTCTCCAGCCTCTGCTCTGAGTTCTCTGTAGGCAGCCTCCATAATAATACTGCGTTGAAGGAGAAGACACAGATGGAGACTGGAGGAGTGCCTCCAGGTAGCAGAAGGCAATGAATATTCAAAAAGCCTGTTGTGTATGTAAATCAGAAGATTCTTATATAATAATAAATTTGATTCTACCTTACAAAGATTTCCTTATAAACTATGCTTCTATGTTTAGAGTATGGACCAGCTAAGTCAGTGGGTCTCCAGAAAGAGATGAACAGCTTCCAGAGTCCTAACTATGGTGGGAGAACATAACAGAGAAAATACACACACACACACACACACACACACACACACACACACACGGGGTGTGCACACATAGGAATCAGAATTGAGTTTTAGTTCCACTTCTGCTATTTCCTAAATCCTGTGACCCCAAACTGATTGACTTATTTCTGTGAACTTTGGGTTCTCCTATGTTTGTTTATTTTTATGTGTGATTATATAAAGTTGTGTCACACAGTTTCTGGGAGACCAGTTTGATGAATCTGTGACTTTTAACTCCCTTCTTAACCCATGTTGTTGTTGTTCTCTGGAGAAATGCCTCTGACTCTCCCTTACCCCCCATGCATGCACACACAGGACCTTTCGGCTTATGCACAGTTGAGTAAGTAACCCAAGCGTCTTCTTTGACCTATGCCTTATTCTGGGCACTGGAGACCCCAGGATAAAAAAGATAAGATTCTTGTCCTCATGGAGCTAATATTCTAGTGGTCGTTCTGAAATGCAAATAGCTAATAATAGCTCACATATTTCACATTATTTTATTTTTTCTTTATCGTAATGCAATACTATTACTATGTACATTTTATAGGTGAGGGAATGGCATCTTAAAAAGAAGTTTTAGAGCTTGTTTAAGATCCCAGAGTCAAGACTTTAACTTGTGACCTTTGATGGTACATCACACATGTGTTGCACTAGGCTTACTGATTCTCTCTCCTCTCCATGCTGGTACCCTTTAACAAATTAAGGCATTATATCACTCAAACATAGTAACACAGTTTCCAATATGTTAAAGATTATTTCTCCAGGTTGCCTCTAATAACTTGGCAGAAAGCACAGCACCTGGGAGAGGTAATGGGGAAAGATATGAACTGATAAGACCTGGGGATTGGAGCAAAGACAAAAATCTAAGGGTGGGTCTTTGTGACTTTCCTATTTAATACATTTCTGAGATGGAGTTTCTCTTGGGTTACTTACGCTTGGAATCTGGCCACCATCTGTGAAAAAATCCAGCCTCTCTCTACTTTGACTCCTCTACCCTTCTGACCCAGCTAATTCCCATTCATCCTTAGATAGCACTTCATCTGGGAACCCTGACCTGATATCCCAAGTTCTGGTTCACTTTTCTCCTCTGGGAATCTCTTAACATACTGACTGAGCAGTATATCGCACTGTGCCTAATTGCCTGTTGCAATTCTTGATTGAGAGCATCTTGAAAGCTGGAGCTGCATGTTCACTGTATGTCTAAAAGGTGGCACAGTACCTGGCACAGGGTGGGCACTCAGATACCTGTCAAGGTAATGGATCCTGTGAGTACAGGAGAAGTCAGCGCGACTCACCAGCACGCTAAGTGAAGAATTACGGATTTTAGTGCCTGCTAGCGTTAGTAGTTAGTCACAAGTGGAACGATGTCGCCGAAGACTCCAACACAATCTTAGGTTTCATTACCAGAAGATATATATATATACCTATCTAGATATATCTATATAGATATATATAGGTCTACTCTTAAGAGACAAAATTATATCTTAAGGAGTGATTTAAAGAAAGGAGTATTTTGCCTAGAGAAGAAAAAATTCAAGGTGGGGTGGGCCCAAGTACATGTTAAAACTCACTGAATAGTTATCTTGTGAAAAAGGGGCAAGCTTGTGCTGTTTGATTTGTATGTAGTGCCCACATCAGGTGACAGTCCCTCAGGAACTCTCTAGCAAGAAGAAAATATTCTTATCCCAATCAGGAATGTGTGCTTTAAAAGATAAACAGTTTTATCTTCAGTATAACATAGAAAAACTTTCAGATTAAAAAAAAAAGTGCTGTTACATGTGTTGGAAATGGTAGAAGAGTTGTGTTATTTTTCATATTAATTAAAGCTTATTCTGAGAATGAATGACACTGTAGAGGCAGGAAATCCCTCTGATCCAGGGGTATGTTTGCTTTCTGAACTGGAGGAGCAGAAGCAAGAGAAATGTACCAGGGTCCGTGGGAACTTTCATGGACTGAATTCTGCCAGTTCCTGAACATCAGCCCTTGGCAGGGTTCTACCCAGGTGCTAAGTGTGAATGCTAAGTGTATTAATTCATCATCTACAATCCCTCATTACTATCTAAGTAAAATGGCTGCTTAGTCAGTGGTAATTAGGCTCACTGCGTAGAGTGATTACCATTAACCCTGCATCTTCTGTAATGTTGGCATTGGTACAACTCCCGTCACTGGAGAGCATTGGAGATCTTTCAAACTAAAAGAGTGAAGGGCTAAGGGAACGGGTGGTTACTGGGTGCCTGGCCTGGGTCAGGCATGGCAGTTGGCACATCTAATCCTTACCTCACATCACAACCTCTTGAGATTTTAGGTCTTACTCTCTCCACTTGTCAGTTGAGGAAATGAGGCTCATAGGGAGCAAGTCACACCCCTCAGACAGCACAGCTGGTAGGGGTGGGGCTACTAGTTTAGGTCTACCTGCCCCGTAGCCTGTGTTCTTCCCGTTACACCATGCTGTCCCCTTTTGGCTGATGCTCACTGACCATCCATTACACAGTGTGGTAGGGAATACAGACTACATGCTGAGCCAGAGAAGCAGAGGGCAAAAGATACATGCAAGAATAAAGTAATCCATGATAGGAAGTTACAGAATATAAAACAGGTAATTCAAGGCAAGAAGAGTTTGTTTGCCTCCATCCTGGGAAGATTTACTAAAGGGAAAATCTAGGGAAATTAAGGATCATGTGAACAGAAGTGTAACTGGTGAGAAGTAACTTCAGCAATCCCAAGTAATATCACTTGGAGCCTCTGATTTTTCTTTTCTCTGCCCGACTGTACCTTAATTCCATTATTTTTCTCCTCAGCTGACCTCCTAGAAAACTAGGGCTCAGAATGGGAACTTGAACAGGGAATTAAAAGACTGGTTTTCCAGGGTGCCTGGGTGGCTCAGTCAGTTAAGCATCTGACTCTTGGTCTCCGCTCAGGTCTTGATTTTAGGGTCCTGAATTTGAGTCCCTCCTTGGACTCCACGCTGGGCATGAAGCCTACATTTAAAAAAAAAAAAAAAAAAAAAGACTGACTTTCCTTGTGTCCTGCCTTATATACACATTTGGGTATAGATCTTTTCAAATTCTTAAAAAAATGTGTTATGCAGTATTAAAACATAAATATATAAATTTATATAATGAACAGTAAAGAACAGTAAACACACTCTACCCTTAAAATAAAATAAAATAAAATAAAAAACTTTTTCAGTGTAGTTGAAGCCTTATCTTTCCTCCCCTGATGGCATTTCCTACTCTTTTAAAAGGAAAGCATAATCCTTTATTGGTATTGGTAGTATTCACTCATATTTGAATGCAGTCACTGCGTGTGTGTATATATTGTAGATACTTCATGTACTATAGTTAGTAGGAAATTGTATCTTACTGTGTTATGATTTTTTGTTGGTGGAATATAGGAATGAATTTTGTGTTTACGTATTGATCTTATATCCAGAAACATTACTCTCTTATTCTAATAAATTTTCTGTAGATGCCCATGTGTTCCTAAAAAAGTTGGGTGTATGTTTGTATGTATACACATGTTGTATGTGTTTATATATATACACACATATATACATACATGTGTATATGTATATACATATATATATGATATTGCACCTTTTATTTCAATACAATTACAATCACATTTATGATTTCAGATGTAGTCCATTTTTATGCCATTTTATTGCTGTGAAGTATATTCATTGAATATACTATATTCATTCTTTTAATGGTTTTAAGTTGCTATGGCTTTTTATAGCATTTTTCAGTCCTCTGCTTATTTCTTTAAGTATTGAACACTCTTGTATGTGACTAAGTGTAAACCAGTAAGGGTTCCTCAGTCTGGGGTATATACCTCAGAGTTGAAGTGCTTTGTATGAGTTCTTCTTACACTAGATGTTCACCAACCCTGGGTATCGTCACTTTTTCCTTTAGACCCATCTTAAAGAGGCAGTATTACATACCAGAGCACTTTTTCTTTTCCTCTTTGGGTTTGCCAGTGAGGTGAGGTGTAAGATCTTCTCACTTTTCTTTCACATTTCTTCTGAGAACTGATTGTTCATATTTTTGCCATGTTTTATTGAATTATTGGACTATTTTATTTTTAATCCTTTTGAATCCTAGATAATGATCTTATGGCTTTCGATGTTCTTTTTTCAATACAGGTTTATATGTATTAAATGTAGTCAAGTGTTACCAACTCTTGCTTTCTGGTATATGTGGTTTGTACCTTGTTTAAGAAACCTTTTAAATGCGAAGGTCAAAAAGATAGTCTACATTTTCCTTGAAATGTGTGAAATTTCCTTTTTTTTTTTTTCATTTTGACCTTTCTGCAATTGACTTTTATACCACAGATGGAGTAGATACCCAATTTCATTGTTTTCCAAATGAATGGCCAACCAGCCCAGCAACATGCACTGACTCTTCCATCCTTCACTCATAGCTGGCAGTATGCCACCTCTGATAATATACCAA
Organism: Crocuta crocuta; assembly: GCF_008692635.1. NCBI lineage: Eukaryota > Metazoa > Chordata > Mammalia > Carnivora > Hyaenidae > Crocuta > Crocuta crocuta. Next base: position 2,824,792 of record NW_027530529.1, on the reverse strand, counting down.
GTTCTCCAGTATTTATGACTCTAGGGGCTATTCTATTCCATCGGTCTGTTTGCTTTTTCTGTACCAATTCTATACTCCTTGAGTTATTTTAGTTTTATTATAAGTGTTGATACAGTGTGGCACATCTACTTACCTTACTTCTCAGTAAAGGAGTGGCCAGGCTCCCACTTACTAGTCTTTTTACCCACTGGGAAGGGTCATTGCTGGCTAGTCTAGCACTACGCTGTGCCACCTTGGGCACTGGGGTGGGGGGGCACTGGCAAAGTTCTTTCACCTTCTTCAATGTCAAAACTTTATTTTTTCCTTGAACTGAGTATAAGACTGTCTGCTTGGGAAGGCTGGAATTCTACAGTCTCGTGTCCGTGGGTGTCTGCCCAAGTGAGCACCATCCTGTTATTTTTCGCTCAAACACAGTAAGAAGAACTGTGGCCATTTTGCAAGCTTCTGCTAGTTCCACAGCTTGTAGAAGGTCAGGCTTTCTGCCTACTACCCAAGGCACAGGTGGGTAAGGCTCTACCCAGGTCCCGTGGCAAATGGTGCTGGTTCCTACAACTCCCATAGAAATACGTTTGATTAGCAGTACATGCCTAATTAGTTATTAAATAGGGGAACACAAAAGGTTACCAGGATGCCAATATCACTCCTCTTGCTATTTTAGATGTGTCTCTGATAAGTGGTGCCTTCTGGCTGAGTTTTATTTTTGTGAATTTACACTGTGACAAGTTAACTAGTGATCATTTATTGTGATCACTGATAGGTCTTCATTTATTTGTATTACTTTGTTTTTTTGATGCTTTTTATGGTTGTATTGTCTCCTAATATCTTTTATTTTTCCTTATATTGCTCTTACAGTTTTACACCCTATTTCTACCTTTATTTTTTGTAAATTTTAAAGTGTATTTATTTTTGAGAGAAAGAGAGAAACAGACAGTGTGTGAGCAGGGAAAATGCAGAGGGAGAGAGGAAGACACAGAATCTGAAGCAGGCTCCAGGCTCTGAGCTGTCTGCACGGAGCCCATTGCAGAGCTCAAACTCAGGAACCGTAAGATCATAACCTGAGCACAAGTCAGATGTGCAACTGACTGAGCCACCAGGTTCCCCTATTTCTACCTTTAAATGCTGCTTGTAATCAATATTTTTACCTTCCTCCAAAACAGACCTTAGATTACTTTTAACACGGACATTCACTTTTGGATGTGCCAGAAAGAGTTACTACCTCTACTATTATTTTATATTCTAGTTTTATCTTTTTATTTAGCCGCTAAAGTTATACATTTTATTGTGCAGTTAACATTTACTTATCTTGCACACAGGTAGAATAATAGACTTGCTTACCATTACATCTTATATCTCAAATATTTCCTCTAGATTTGAATTCTGATTTACAGTACATTCTGTATTATTCTGTAAGTTTCTCTAGTGAGGATACATTGGTGGTCATTTTCTGTTATTGCTTATTTTTTTAAATTTTTTAATGTTTTATTTGTTTCTGAGAGATAGTTTTGGTGGTTACATAATTCTAGGTTGACAGCTGTTGGGCTTTTTTGTTTGTTTGTTTGTTTCTCAATTCTTAGATTTCCTGTCTTCTGGCTTCCACTGTTGGTTTGACATCTGCTATTAGTTTTACTATTATTCTTATGCTCTTTTATTTTTTTCGTCTCTGACTACTTTCAATATCCTTTCTTAGTCTTTAATGGCCTACATTTTCTCCATGATACCTTTGAGTATGTGTTTTTATTCATTCCCTGGAATCTTTTTGTTTTCTGAGTTTTAACCAGCTCCAGAGCATTCATACCTATAAAATAATATTATATTGCCTTTTTGAAATTCTCGTTATTCTCTTGTGAGTCTCCTACTGAATATGTTAGTCCTCATTCTGTTGTCCACATCTTTTAACTTTTTTCATTTTAGTTTTAGTTAGTGCTGTATTCTATATAATTTCTTCAGACAGCTCTTAAAAACCACTAATTCGTTCTTTATCTATTTATACTTTGCTCTTTAACCCAGATATGGAGGCTATTGGGATAGGGAGTGTGTAAATTTTTAGATGATAACTTCCTTATAATTGGCTGTTCTTTATGGTTCCTTTCAAATACTTTGAGAGACTTTTGATAATCATATTTCAGTCTCATGTTTTAAGCTCATATTTTATTTCTTGAAATATTTTAAGCATTCATATGGTCTGTATAATAATTTTCAAAACCTGGAGTCTCTATTATCTCATTCTGCTGTTTGCATTTTCCTTGATCTTGGTGGCTTAATCTCTCTAAGGGGAATTTGTGTTGATACTACTACCAAAAAACTAAGGTACCATAAACCCAAGTTTACTTTTAATACATTTTATACTTGAGATGTCACAAACACACAGTGTAGTTTCAAACTCCAAACCTGCCTGAGGTATGGCCTGTAGTGATAAATTCTTAGGCCTTTAGAGTTAATGCCAATAAACAAACAGTTGCTCTTGTGTCTTTTCTTTGCTAGCAGGGTCCCCCCCCCCACCACCACCACCACACACACATACTTAAAGCATCTTTTAATGTAGATACAGCCTTTGAGGTACTCGGCTATATGGTCCTTAAATTTCATTCTTCATCCTCTGTTGGTCTAAAGCCATTAACACTCAAGACTGTAGCCAGCTTGTCTTGGCAAATGCCCCCAAGCCAACCACTCTGCACTTATTATCACTGTGGTTTATTCCCTGTCTATTTGTGGTGTCTGGAGATTCTCTTGTGTGCATATGTAAGGTAGAGGGCCAATGCCAGTGAACTTGGCTATGAACCAAAAACTATTTATTGTAAATCCAGGGTCTAATATTTTTAGAGATGTGAGAAAATCACACCTGCCATTTTACTGGAAGTATGTTTGTTTTATTAGCTGAGGTGATTGATGTACTTTTAATTTGAATCAGTGCTTATAGTGGAAAGAGTCTGTAAGAATTAGACAAGAATTTATCTGGAAATTTCTGCATGGAATTCTATCATCTAAAAGAATTTGGCTTCTCAGTTTCACCTGGAAAGTGAAGAGTGTGATACTCTATGAGTAAGTCTCATTCAGAATTTGGTTTAAATGTGACTTCCTTAATGAAGTTTGTCTGATCATTTTTTTTTTTGAAGTAGATCGCACCACCACCCACACCCACACCCACACACACCCCCACACACACACCCCCCCCACACATACATTATTATTATTATGTCACATTCCTTGTTTCTTTCACATTTTAAAATGTGCTTTAATTATTTGTTTGCATGTATATAATGTCTATCATCCCCCCAAATGCAGTAGACCATAAGCTGAATAAATGCAGGCATTATATTTGCTTTATTTACCACTGTTTCACTAGTCCTTTGGAGAATCTATGGCCCATAGCAAGAACTAAATAATTAACTGAATAAATGAATAAGTGAAAGGATACTTTAAAAAAAATCTATCTATTCAGTCTTTGCTTGCTCTTTCTGTACATGTTTCTCAAACATCTGAATGAATAAAGGGAATAAGAAAGTCTGGCTCAAGAATCATTGCCATTTCCATATGACATATTACAAGCTAATTTAACAATAATATGGGGCATCTGGGTGGCTCAGTCGGTTAAGCGTCTGACTTCAGCTCAGGTCATGATCTCACGGTTCATGGGTTCGAGCCCCGCGTCGGGCTCTGTGCTGACAGCCAGCTCAGAGCCTGGAGCCTGTTTCGGATGTTGTGTCTCCCTCTCTCTCTGACTCTCCCCTGCTCATGCTGTCTCTCTCTCTCACACAGAAATAAATTTTTAAAAAAAAAAACCCAATAATATAAAGTTGTTTCATCTGATTCAACCTAATATGTTTTTTTAAACTTTGTGTCAAGTTACCAGAATATTAAGTTGGCACAACAGATTATACTTCAAGCCAATATCCATCTCTAAATAATTAATAAAAGTTAAGTGTGAGGGGAAAAGGAGATGTTTCTGGGTAAAATTATTGCTGTTATTCTTGTTGTTATGTTAAAGGTGTTTATTGAGCCAGTACCCTCGGAACTCAAATTTTTTTTTTCTTTTTTATGCTATCACTGTCCAGATCGTTGGATGCTTAATAATGGCAAGGATAATCATAACAAAATATTTTTCAGTTTAACCCTTACAGCCAGATTGTGTGTTAGTTCAGCTGGCAATGCACTCAAAGAAGTATAGTTACTTTTAGTTGTCCAAGATGATAGTAAGTGACTGAGGTCAAGATTGGATCAAAGTCTCTTCTTCTTGGCCAACACTCACTCCAGTACCTTAAAGCAGAAATATCAAGCAAGTGGCCCCAGAGCAGACACTTTGTAGTTTGCTACAAAGATGACTTGTCGGACACCAGAAGTTGGTTGAATGGTAGACCATGTTCAACAACATCTGGCTTCCACATACACACAAAAGTCCAGAAACCCAAGGCAAGTGAATGAAATACTGCACTTTTTTCCTGATTTGTTACCCCTCACTGCTGCCTTTTACCTAATATCATGGAGTTAAATTCATGGAAAGGGTGGGAGGGGACGGTGAAGAGGAATGTGCAATTCACTAAGGGTTCTGTAACCTAGAAATTGCCCTGAAAACAGAGAGAAAAACAGTAGGAATATATATTTTGTACAAAGAACTATGCACTGTGCTGTTGATATAATGATTGTATTTTATCTACACATTAAAGAATATAAGGTAAAAAACCTTAGCTCCATTTAAAGCTGAGGAAATTGACTGTTTTATGACAGGCAAGAGGTAGAGCTGGGATTTAACCCAACTTCATGGTGTGGCTGGCATTATGTTGTGGGTATCATCTAAAAGAAGAGAGGGGAAGACATGAAGGAAGAAGCTTGATCTTTACCTTAGAGTCCTTTGGGGGGGAGGAGGGGAGAAAAAGACTTTCCTGGGCTTAATGGTGCCTGTCAATGTAAATTTATTGTGTCTACTCTGTCCCAACACTATGTGAAATGCTAATAGGGATGAAGTCATCTTCTGATCTCCCATTGCACTTTGTCTTTGCCTCACCATCATCACTGAGTGCTGTGATCTACTGATTTACGAGAAAAACTTACCTTATGTAGCACTCTGCTCTTCATAAAGGACTTTCAGGAATTATGTCATTTAATGTAATTTATGAGCATGCTTTTTTTTGTTGTTATACCAGACAGTTACCTCTTGTGAACCACGTCTGATTCAACTCTATACTTCTTTGGATTGACCCTCCTTGTCTCAGTCCTAACTGAGCAGAGGAAATGGCAAATAGTAGGCATTCCAAAATCTAGAACTGGTGCTTTTGTTTTTGTTTTCATTTTCAGTTTGTCTCTGCTCAAGAAATGGCAAGTAAATGAATGTCCATGGGATTTTATAATTGCCTCCTCCTAATGCAGTGACTTTTCTAAACACAGTGCTGTTCTTTATCTGAATTTAAGTCCCACAAACAATATTTCATCAACCATTTCAAACCTCTATAGGGATAAGCAATGACCTAAGTCCTACCCAAGTCTACCCCACTGTTTGAGCAGTGTTCTGCCATAGTGGTTTGTTTTTTTTTAATTTTTAACATTTATTTACTTTTGAGAGACCGAGAGTGTGAGTGTGGACGGAGCACAGAGAGAGGGAGACACAAAATGTGAAACAGACTCCAGACTCTGAGCTGTCAGCACAGAGCCCAATGCAGGGCTCGAACCCACGAGCCATGAGATTATGACCTGAGCCAAAGTTGGACACTCAGTAGACTGAGCTATCCTGGCACACCCTGCCATATTGTTGACTAGAGACTCTATCCTAACTTTGTCCCCTTTACCACAGGCCTGTGTCTCCCCCGGCTTTTCACAGCCCTGATTCATGATGAGGTCATAGTGGATGTAAGGCTTTCCATGGACAGTCTGTAGTTTGCCCTGGTGGCCCTGGCTGTAGTGCATATAAAGTCCACAGTATCAAGGAGCTTGGGCTTTCCATCCAGTTGGAAATTCCAGATCTAAGCATGGAACTGGAAATTAATAGTACTATCAACTGAATTGTGCCCCCACTTCAAATTCCTATGTTGAAAGCCTAACTACCAAGACCTCAAAATGTTGGCTGTATTTGGAGATAGGGACCTTGAAGAAGTAGTTAAGCTAAAATGAAGTCATTAGAGCAGGTCCTAATCCAATCTGACTAGTAGTGTCCTTATAAGAGTAGTGTCCTCATCAGGACAAACAGGAAACGCCAGAGATGTGCATGCACAGAGGAAGGGTCATACATGCCCACAACAAGTAGGTGGCCAGATGCAAGCAAGGAGAGAGGCCTCAGGAGAAACCAAACCAGCTGATATCTCGATCTTCGGCTTCTAGCTTCCAGAACTGTGAGAAAATAACTTTTTGTTGTTTTAACCACCCAGTCTATAGTAATTGTTGGGCATCCCTGGCAAATTATTACCAATAGCATTCAGTAGAAAAGCTCAGATTTACTTTTCAGTAATCCAAATAAATCTGATATCAAAACCCTCAGATGTGTGTTTTTTTGCCACTCCCTCTGCAATGCCTCCATATAAAAGCAAAGGGATGGAAAGCATAGATTAGATGGCACAGAGTACAAAACAAAAACTATGGAGGTTCACTGAAAAGAATAGCGAGAATGGGCACAATTAGAGAAGAGATTCTGGAAGTTACACTTAAGCTGAATCTTGTTTGATGGATGAAATTTGCATAAAAGAGTAGCAGGTCATAATGAATGAGTTAAAACTGTATGCACTTTTGTCTTTCTTAGCTTAATGAAGAGTAGACATTAGGTGCTTAATAGTTGAAATAGGAAAGAATGAGTGGCTGACAATGGGAATCCTTCTAATGTTTATTAAGACCCTACTGTGTGCTGGGAATTATGCTAGACACTGGAGGTACATAAATAAAATAAAAGTAATCATTGCCCATGAAAAATCCACAGGCAAACAGGGGAAAGAGGCACATAAACAACTAATAATTATATAATATAATAAATGCCAAAAACAGAGTGCTAGGGAAATGAATAAAAAGAACCCAGGACCTGGGGCACAGCAGGGATTGCATCAACCATGAAATGGCCCAAAGCAGGACCATGAGGAGCAGCCCCAGATCAGGACGTCATCTGACAGGATTCTTTGGACAAGAACATTCTAGGTAGAGGGAAGACAGCAGATTCCATATTCCAAGATACAGATGTGTCTGTGGGAGAAGCCAGTGGGGCCAGATAATAAATGTCTTATAGAATATTTTCTCTCCAGCCTCCTTTTTCATTTGTTTGTGCTTATTTAACGGGATTTATTTAATTGGTAATATAGTTTCCCAAAGATTATTCAACCAGAAAATTCATTAAGCTCTATTACAGTGACCACACAAATTAATAATATCTCATCGTTCTGCCTAAAAAGAGATTTGTGGCTTCATCTGTGCATGGGTTTTTTTTTCCCTCTAAACAATTACTGGACAGCCTACTTAGAAACACCAATTATAATAAAATTCTAATTCTTCACTTAATCAGTCTTCTTAGATTTGCTGTTTCTTATCTGTGAACCAGTCCTGCCTTTCTTTTGATTCCCTACTGCTCCTGGGGAAGATGTGTGCTCAGGAGACCTAAGAATTAATGAGATATTCTGTAGGACATTTGTGGGGCTTTTTGGCGGGGGAGAGGGGCTAAACCGTTTTCTTAGTTGATGGAAGAAAAAGCAAGACATATGTGTGGATCCTCCGGGAGATACTGCCAGGCATTTCGCTCTGCTCAGGAAGCATTTTTGGAGCCAGGTGTGTTCAATTTGTCGCAGGCCAGTACGTTGGCTTTGGCAGGAGGCTGGGTGTCCGTAGAGAGCGATGTTTTGACAGACTGTTTACTGCCGCTTGGGCTATACCTACGGGATGTTTGGAGCAGCTGGTGTGTAGAGGGCTCCTTATTTCCATCGTCTCCATCCACGTGGATAATTAGCAGGGTGGCCCCAGGCCAAGTGGCAGAAGCAATGATGTGTGTGGTCCCCGCAGCTTCCTCCGCCCCTCTCGGGCCCCTTCTCCACTTTTGCCTACCACCTCCTACCCTCCAGGGTCAAGGAATTGAGCACACAGAGAAAATAAAGCAGTTGTGTGAACCAACCCCAACCTAGCCTTAAACAATTAGAGTTTGGTGTACTCAATACCTACCTTGGTATCTGAGCCTATCTTTGGGCATTATTAGTATTAGTAGTATTAGTATTAGTATGAGAGTGCATGTGTCCTTGTTTTGCACAGAAATGCATTCACTTATTAAATATTTACTGAGCACCTACTATGTTCTAGGTATGATTCTGGTTTAAGCGGCTCTCACAGGATAATTTAGCCCTAGAGGAAAAGAACCCCATTTCCTTTATTCCTCCTAAGGTGGTGATAAAGCCCCTTCGGGGCATTGTTTACTCATTGTATTCTTTGCATTTATACATGTTTTTCCTTAGGGACTCCCTCCTTCCTCAGCCTCTTCCAGATTCTTATCCTCTCTGCTTTTTACATACGAGTGACCCAGCACCGCCTACTTTGCACTGCAAGCTATAAGAAACATGATTTCATCTCTCAGTAACTTTTACTACCTTCTACCTAGAATACCTTTCCCCTCTTTAAAATTTTTTAATGGTTATTTATTTTTTGAGAGAGATGGGGAGAGAGAACAAGAGGGGATGAGGATGGAACAGAGAGAGAAGGGAGACAGAGAATCCCAAGCATACTCGGTGCTGTCAGCGTGGAGCCCCATGCAGGGCTTGAACTCAGGACTTGTGAGATCACGACCTCAGCAGAAACCAGAGGTCAGATGCTTAACCAACTGAGCCACCCAGGGGCCTCGAACGCCTTTCCTCTTTGATTGACCTCCTGAACTCCTTCTCAGTTCTCTGTTCTCTCACATCTCTTTCTGCACCGTGGCTTACACACAGGATCATGACATGTTCACCTTTTGCTGATAACAACTGGGCCAGTGGCTAATATCTCAGGGCTCAATCAGTGTTTATCTACTTACATATGGCCTTCTTCCAGATCAGTGGGAGGCCTTCCATTTGTGGAGGGAGCCACCATGAGAACATGCTAGTAGCACACCAGGACCATGTGTACTGGCAGCTCCAGCTCTGACTTCTGTCCAAGGTTCACCAAGCCTCCTCGGGGCTGGTCTTCCACTTTTGTGCCCTCCCCTTTCTGCTACCAGTCTTCCTCTCATCGGCTGCCCCCTTAGCGTGTCAGCTTTCCCTGTTCTTCCTGCTTCCCTTCTCTGCATGTTTAGAATGCGTTGGAATTGGGGCTAGCTTTCCCCACACCACACTGAGGTCCCAGGTCTCTGAGTCTGCCATCAAGCCCACCTGACAACCTCACCCTCAGCTTGTGCTAGTCCATTGCTCATATACAGTGTGTGACACAGGATTTTGCATCCAGTCTCCTGGGCACACCATTGTACGAAGACCATTGTAATAGCATCCATTCCAGAACATTCTGGAAGCTTATCTGGAATTTCTATCAGCTTTTCAGAGCATCTGAGTTCCTATCATCTGCCTTTCAGTCTTTACACCTATTAAGTTCCCTTCTCTGTGGTTCATAGGAAAAGCTCTGCTCTAAGTCCTCTGGGTTAGGAAGCTCTGCTGTAAGTCCTCTGGGCTCAATTTCTTTTTCTTCTCTTTTCCTTTCTCTTTTTCTTTTTCTCTGTCTTCCCCTCTCCCTCTCTTCTTCCCTTCCTTCTTTTTGGTTCGACTCTTAGCAAAGTCTACTTAAAATCTCAGAAGTCTATACTCTAACTCATTATTACTTGTGAACAGTCTCTTTTACCCCAAGTTCATTGCCTGTAGAACACTCACTCTATTGCATCTAAATAAGCAGGAGTAAACAATGGGGGGAAATTATCTACTGTGAAGACAGTACTCACTATAACAATAGAAAATGTTCAACAGTTACTCATTTTTCAAGGAAATCAACGGTGTTAATTTCTATCTACACATATTCAGTCTACAATATTGGTGGCCCCAGACCAAAGTTGGACTGCACACTTGTTTTCCCAAAACTGAGTTTTAAAAATTTTGTATTTGAGCCTTGTATGTAGGCTTGCTGCTCTTCAGGTCACCAAGGCCTCACCGCTTCCCATTGTCACATAAAACACATTCATGACCTTCACACTCCTGAAGGCATTTTAGCTCCAGTCTAACCCTCTCTTTGGAGGATCCGAGAGCAGCAGTAATTTGCTTAAGGTTATGTAACTAGTGAACGGCCATACCGGTAGCAAAATGCAGGCTAGGTGACTTGTAGTTCAGGGCTCTTCTGCTATAACCAAGATTCCTTCCAAGATACTGAATATACTTGTGAAACTAGAACTGAATGCTTTTTTTCTGTAGAAAAAGGAAGGGGACTGAGGCTTACAGTAAAACTCCAAATTGTACTGGCTCTTGTCCAAACCTCCACCCAGAGAATATCCATCCCCCTGTAAAAGCTGACCCAGTTATGCCTTAAACTCCTGGGTTGAAGGGGCCTCACGTGTACTCTGAAACTCTTTTATTGGCTAGTCACTGTGGTGCCTAAATGGGGTGTCTTCCAGTCAGATGGGCGGTGTTCTGAAATGTGATGTGATGATTGTGTGGAAGTCAATGGCATGGGAGGTAAAAGAGTTCACCTGAGGCAGAACAAGAGCTAGAGGTTTATTGAATACACCAGAAGGGAGCAGCGGGCAGGACAGCAGAGGAGAGGCCATCTGCCACGAGGCAGTGGGTAGGAGCTGTTTTTAAAGGGGAGGATGAGGGTACAGCCAGGTGCTCACTGTGGCCCTTTCTGCATTCCACCTCGCAAGACTCTTTGCCTAAGCAGCCTCTCCAGTCACCACATTGCATTGGGGACATTCTTCCTCATCCAATCTGCACATCTCTCTACTGTTGATCTTCTCTGGCCACAGTGCCATTGGAGAGTAAACTGTGATCACCCCTATCCCTACTTTTCTTTCAAGGGTGTTGTCAATCGGTGTCCCCATAGCCAGACATCCACAAGTTCTGCCTTCCTACACCCGACACAGAAACACACCCTTTAAAGGCCTACCTCTGAAAATCTGCCTAGGCAAATGTTTACACTTAGGCCTCTAGGCCGATAACTTCACCTGCTCTACCTAGACATGTTAATCTCCTTTTAGCCCGAAAACCTTCCTCCCATAACCCTTGCACATGTATTTTCTTCTCTGAACCTGCTTTGTCCCTTCTTGGGAAGGGTAGATGATGATTCTGTCCCAGGGCTGTTGCAAAGGTTATATGTGGTGCTGTATTTGAAAGGACCCAGCAAGCTCTAGCATGCTGTACAAATGTTAGGTCTGTGGTTTATGAAGCCTTCTGTTCTCAGCTTCCACTATTTACCAGCATCTCATGTTTATTCATTTTGTGGTGTGTGTATCTATTTTTCCTTTTAAAAAACAAACATGATATTTTAAAGTTGAAAGCCTAAACAAATCCATTCAAATTTGCATAGCTCTTAGGTTATTAGATTCTTGGTAAACTCCATAAGTCTTCCATGTGTATCAGTTTTCAATTTCATTCAACTAACCACTATTGAACATTTACTTCTGGGCCTGTCCTGGGTACATGCATATGTCCATTCTCAGAAATCATTTAAGTGGATCTAGATCACATTGTATTTTCCTATGAATAAAAAAATCTAAGAAGACATCAAGTGACATGAGGAACAATTGATGCCACATGTATCAGGCTTTAGTGTTCAATAAGCACATTCTATAAATGCTGTGAGAGTCATAAGACCTTGATAGGAATCTTAGCTCCCCATCAAATCATTGTGTCACTTGGGGGTGCTCTGTAAAGTTATGGAGATTCACATTCTTCGTCTAGACAGTGATAATTGATGATGATAATGTTACCCTGTAGGTTTGAGGTCAGCAATAAATAAGATCCCATATGCAAAACACCTAATAAATTGTAAAGCCTTTTTTAAGATATTTTAAGAAGGTTGATATCTCATACAACTGATTTTTAAAGTTTTCCAATCATTTTCTCATTTTGTGTAAAGATTATTGTCAGAACTGAACTAATTTCTGAAGTAGTTTGTTGAGACATGACTGTTTTGCCTTCTATTTATCCAGAGCCTCTAAGAAGCAGCCCTCAAGACCAGATTAAATATACAAGGATGCTGTTAGGGGAGATGTCTGTGTGAAAGAAAACAGTGAGGTCAACAGGGAAGACAGGGAGAGCTAACAGATAGCAAAGCAAGTCTGGGACCCCAAGTGAAAAAGAGGGAGAGAAGGATGCATCAAAACTTCCTAGGCTGCCATGTGATCTAGGTCAAGTCCAACAAAACCACTGAGGAGTCCTCAAGCCAAAGCCAGGTGGGAGGAGATCCCATCCCCTATGAAGTAGCATACCTTAGTATCCCTGCCATACTCAGTCCTTGACCCAGAGAAGCCGGTAGGAGACACGGCCTTGGCATAAATTCAGTATGGGCATGAAAGAGAGGCAGCCAGACATTTTGGTCAACTACTCCCTGTAGCTGGAGGTCCCAAGGTTCTTTGTCACAGCTGCCTGAAACATCGCCTTTTAATGTTTACAGTAGTATCCAGGGATCCCTGTCTTCTCTTAAGCAATGTTTATTCTTACAGATCTCTTACTGTGCTCACTTAACACTTATTTTTCTTTTAAACAAAATTTCAATAAGCTTAAGGTTGACAAAACAGGAGATTGGTTCAGCAACACAGTGGGTCATTTCTGACTTTTTGGTAACGTATTCGATCCAAATTTTAGTGATGTAATCCACTAGGTCCTGATGTCTCGAGGTAATACAGCTCTGTTTCGTGGAGATAACCATTGGTTAGATCTGGTTAGAAACTGGCTTTGCCCCTGCCTGGCTGTATGAGTGTGGTCAAGTCATTTAATTTCAGTGATCCTCCCTCTTCTTTTATAAATAAAGTGTTTGCTTTTATTATGTTTATTATAATACCACAAAAAATTCTACTGAGAATCAAATATAATAAACTAGACAACTAGCATGTTGCTTAGCATAATTCAGACAATTGATAAATTTAATGAATCACTTGTATTTTTAGTGTTATTATCATCATTATCTTTTATGAGCATCGGCCACATAATAAGCATCAGTAAATGGAATCTCTGTGTGGTATGAATAAAATTAATACTTGCGTCACTCCTAACATAGTGGTTAACAAATGCTAGACAATCAACAGATACTAGTTCCCTTTCCACCCTCCTTTCTATTTCTCTGACAAGTTTACTCGCCTCTAGCAGAAGTATGTTCCTGCATATTCAAAAGTTCTATCTTCTGATGGCCATTTTGGACAACCAGAGGCACAGCATACTGATGTGGATATGAATTCACTCAACATTTTTATTCAGTGTTTTTTAACAGGCTAGTTGGTGTCAAACGGCAGAACGTGTGTTGTGTGTGTAGTTGTGTTTGCCCTCAAGAAACTCATGACTGGAGGGTGGGATGAGGGAGTACAAGATCCCTGTCAGTCGTCTGTGCCTTGGATAGTGGGGCTTTGAGAACAGTGTAATCCACTTATGGCGGGGAGTGTGGAGTTGTCAGGAGAAGCCTTGTTTCTGTCTCCTTTTCTTCCTCTTCCTCCTTCATCATCGTTGCCATCACCATCCTCATCATCATCATCATTCCACATAATGCTTGTTGACCCAGAAAGCGTTCAGGTACTGTGCCAATTTCTTTATGTGTATTAACTAAGTTAATCCTCATCATAATATTATGGGGTATGTGTCTTTATTTCATAAGCAAGAAGTCTGGATCACAGAAAGGTTAGTTGCCCAAGATTCCCCTATCTACCCCCTGGTAGAGTCAAGTTTCAAATCCAGATCATCCGGATCAGTGGCCCACAGACATAACTGCTAAGATAAATGGCTTCATAGGGGATAAGATACCTACAGTATATCTTGAGTAGTGAAGGATTCATCAAGTGGACAGTCTTAGAATATGGTGGGCAAAGGGAGCAGCATGTCCATGTGGACCCATGACAACACGAAGCAGCCTGGTCTTACTGGTTATGTATCTTGCATAACACCTAGATAGCGCTTTGTGCACAGTGGGCTTTCGCTAAGCTTCTTGAATGAAAAAAAGAATAATTAAAGCTGTGCATGCTCTGCAACTTCCCATCCACCAATCCATCCCCCTCAATCTGATTTCTCTTAGATTCCATATTGTTTCACCTCAACCAGGAAGGTTTCCGAGACTACGCTTGTACACAGTGACTTCATCCCCAAGCCCTTGTAGTAATAAACATCTGTAATTTTGTGTGTTTTATATTTTTTTAGTTTTTTTTTTAAATTTATTTATTTTGAGAGACAGAGGGTATACCTGCAAGTAGGGGGAGGGCAGAGAGGGAGAGAGAGAATCGTAACCAGGCTCAGTGCTATCAGCGCAAAGCCCGATGTGGCTCCAAACCATGAGATAATGACCTGAGCTGAAAGCAAGAGTCAGAAGCTTAACCAACTGAGCCACCCAGGCACCCCTATTTATCTGTTAATGGAAGTATAGCTGACATATATCTTATATATTTGATCATCTTTATCTGCATATGCCATATAGACTCCCCAACAATAGTGTCTATGCGAAGCTGTATGATGAAGTGAAAGAGGCACCAGCATGGAATCAGACAGCTCTGCATTTGAACTACCCTCTACCTCTTCTGCTCACTATCTGTATGACCTGAGAGCAATAGGTTACGTTTTTGAATGTTATATTTAATAGTTTTGGTGGATGTATTTTTGTATTATTGCTGAGATATAATTCACATACAACATATCAGTTTCAGGTGTACAGCATACTGAGTCAATATATGTATATATTGCAAAATGATTATTCTAAGCCTAGTTTACATCCATCACCATCAATAACTGGACTTTTTTCTTGTGATGAGAACTTTTAAGATCTACTCTTTTAGCAACTTTAAATTATTCAGTATTTTCTATACTCTCCATGCTATACGTTACTGAGTCATGACTAATTTCATAACAGGAACTTTGTACCTTTAAACCACCTTCATTATGCCCACTCCCTATCCCCTGTCTCTGGCAACCACCAATCTATTCTCTGTGTCTATAAGTTTGAGTTTTATGGAGGGGAGCTTTGTTTCATTCTGTAAGTGAGGTCATACCATGTTTATTTCTCTGACTTTTTCACTTGGCATAATGCGTTCAAAGTTCATCTGTGTTGTTGCAAATGGCAAGATTTTTTGCCTTTTCTGTAGCTGAATAATACTCCATTGTATGAGTATGTGTATGATACTTTCCTTATTCCATTCATTCATTGACGAATGTTTAATTCATTTCCATGTTTTAGCTAATGATGATTAATGCCACAATGAACATGGGGCTGCAGATCACTTTTTGAGTTAGTGCTTTTGTTTCCTTTGGATAAATACCCAAAAGTTGAATTGCCAGATCACTTTTAAATTTTTTTGAAGAAACTCCACACTGCTTTCCCCAGTGGCTGCACAAATTTACATTTCCACCCACAGGGCACAAGCACTTCCTTTCTCCACATGTTCACCCACACTTGCTGCTTCTTATCTTTTTAAAGATAGATGTTTTGACAGGTATGAGGTGATAATACACTTGCCAAGGGAAATTGACATTTCCCCAGAGATTAGTGATGTGGAGCATATTTTCATGTTCCTGTTTGCCATTGGTATGTCTTCTTTGGAAAACTGTTGAGGTTGTCTGTCCAGTTTTTAATCAGATTGCTTGGTTTTTTAGCTATTGAGTTGTAGGAGTTCATTATATATTTTGGAAGTTAATCTGTTATCAGATACATGATTTGCAAATTTTTCTCCCATTCAGTAGGTTGCCTTTTCATTTTGCTGATTGACTTCTTTGCTGTGCAGAAGCTTTTTTAGTTTGATGTAGTCTCACTTGGGTTTTGCTTTTGGTGTCAAATCCAAAAAAATTATTGCCAAGATCAATGTCAAAGTGCTTCAATATACATTTTCTCCTCGGAGCCTTATGGTTTCATGTCCTAGATTCAAGTATTTAATCCATTTTGACATAATTTTTGTGTGCGGTGTAAGATAGTGGTCCATTTTCTCTTTTGCATGTGGCTATCAGTTTCTGTAACACCATTTTTAAAAAAATTTTAAATGTTTATTTATTTTTGTGAGACTGAGAGAGACAGACCATGAACAGGGGAAGGGCAGAGAGAGAGAGAGAGAGAGAGGGAGACAACAGAATTCAAAGTAGGCTCCAGGGTCTGAGCTGTCAGCACAGAGCCAGATGCAGGGGTTCAACCCACAAACTGTGACATCATGACCTGAGCCGAAGTCAGACACTTAACTGAGCCAACCAAGTGCCCCTGCAACACCATTTATTGAAGAGATTGTAATTTCCCTATGGTATAGTCTTTCTTTTGGCTCCCTAGTCTTAAATTAATTGACCACAACTGTGCCGATGTATTTCTGGCCTCTCTATTGTGTACCATTGACCTGTATGTCTGTTTTTCGGCCAATACCGTGCTACTTTGATTTCTATAGCTTTGTAATACAGTTTGAAATCAGAAAATGTGGCTGTTCTGTCTCAAGATTGCTTTGGCTATTTAAGATGTTTGGTCTTTCTACATAATATCTGATCCTAACAAGTAAGAAAACATACCTGGCACCACCTAGTCCCATGCCTAGCACACAGACCCTCAGGCAATGTGAACAGATTCCCTTTTGCAAATGAGGAAGTGTAATGACACACAGAGAGTGGTGTAAGCCCATTTGTTCCCAGTGGAGACCAGTGACCACCTAGTCAAACCACAGGCACATGGGAAGCAGTATTGTGCCTCAGGAGCCTGTTCTCAGAAATTAAAAACCAAGCAAGCTGCTGTGCTCTAGTAAAAGTGTGGCACCTCTGAGAGCCTACAGTGCTCTGAACAGAGGGGACAGGGAGAGGCTGTATGCCGGCACACTTCAGTTTGAGCAGCCGTTCTGTGACGTGTAGGCCAGTTTTGCCTTACCTAAATTGTCATTTGAAATGTTATTTATGTATTTGAGGTGAATTATGCATTCCCTCACACACTCACTCGTGTGTTTATTCAACAAATATTTATTGACAGGTGCTCTATGCAGGGTACTCTGAACTCACCTGGGGACACAAAGTCAAAGGGAGAAAGACTCTGAGCGGCAGTGAAAAACCTTTGTTTCTGGAACCTTGCAACCTGGGTTCAAATCCTGACCAAGTTCTCATCAGTCTGGCTATTTGTGACGATCCTCTGAGACTCAGTTTCCTTATCTGTAAAATGGAGATATCAATAGTGATTGCCTAATATGGTTTGTTAGAAAGATTCAAAGAAATAATCTAAGTAACATATTTAGTGTGACACCTGGTGCATACTGAGCATTTAATAAATGTGCGTATGTACAATATATTACATCATTGGATTTTTTTAAATTTATATTTGAGACAGAGAGAGAGAGAGAGAGAGAGAGAGAATGAGCAGGGAGTGGGGCAGAAAGAGAGGGAGAGCAAATCCTAACCAGGCTTCACACTGTCAGCACAGAGCCAGATGCGGGACTCAAACTCACACATCGTGAGATCATGACCCCAGCCGAAATCAACACTCGGATGCTTAACTGACTATGCAACTCAGGTGCCCCGTACATCATGTGACTTTTTAAAGCTAATAGGCATAATTTTTAAAAATCCAGGATTAGAGGTGCCTAGGTGGCTCAGTTGGTTAAGTTTCTGACTTAAGCTCAGGTCGTGATCTCTCTATTGGTGGCTTTGAACCCCATGTGGGGTTCTGTGCTGACAGCTCAGAGCTTAGAGCCTATTGAGGTTTCTGGTCTCCCTCTCTCTCTCCATCTCCTGCTTGTGCTTCTGATCTCTCTCTCTCTCAAAATAAATAAACATTAAATTTAAAAAAAAAAACTAAAAACTCCAGATTAAATGAAAAATATCACAGATTATCAAAGGGATGCTTTTTTGATTTGACCCTTAAAGGAATTTGGAATTTGTTTCCAGCTCTCATTGTGTTAAGAAGTCTGTCTTAATATATTATTTCTAGGAGCCCACAGGCAGTTACTTTACAGGGAGTGTAGGTGGCAGGTGGGAGTGCTTCACACAGAAGGTGGCATTTTACCTGACAGGGAAAGGTAGTCACAGAAGAGAAACTGGAAGAGAAAAGGAAGAAGAAAGTTGTGAAAGTCATGAAGTATGTGAGGTATTGCCAGAGGTTCAGTTGCTGAAAGAACTTTAAGTGGCCATATGTTACAGATTTCCAAATGGCCAAAAACGGCTGAAGTGTCATTTCTGGGGTCAGAGAAGAGGAAGCTAGAAATACGATCGGTAAGACTGAGCAAGGCCTTGGATGACATAGGTGTTTGGTTTGGTTTATAGGTTCTCAAGTCCAACACCTAATTTTCTAGATGGAAAAACTAGGCTTCAGAGAGAAAAATTTGAGAGGTTGGCTCTTTCTTTAGTGCTTTATAAAAACAAAACAAAACACTGTAAACAGAGTGGTGTAAAATAACATAATTTATTACTTTTTAGAATTCAGTTTGTTCATCCAGCACTTGCCTACCTCATGTTGTAGTCAGACTACTGAGTAAGTCGAAGGGACAGAGTGGCTTAAGCCACATGGCTGGGATCTGTATTGACCATGAGTAGAGAATCAACCACAGCCTAAGTGTCTTCCATGGGGAGAACCATGGAGCAAGAAGCTGTGAAGCAGTGTGGCCACATGCTTCCTTGGGCTCCTAACAACAGCCCAGCATGACAGTCCCAGAGCAGCCAGACTACTTCTGTGGCAACTATCTATTTTCAGAATGCACAAGTGGAAGTTGTCGAGCCTTTTGTTCAACAAGTGACAAATGTCAGTTCCCCTACATTCTCTGGTTAAGGTAAATTATGATGAAAACAATCATTTGTTAAAATATCTTATGCATAAAGCTTCCCAAATTCAAGGAGATTACACAAAAACATGTATGCTAGGAGGCCTGGTTTATTAGGGGCCATCAAAGTAACAGTCTTCCACACTGAATAACTTCCCCAAACTCAAAACTAGTGAGCAATAGGGCTTTTGGAATTATATCCCAAGTCTATCCTTTTGCTTTCAAAAATGGCATGATACTTCCCCATCAACAGCATGATGGGGGAAAAAAATCCTTGGCCACCTAATCGCCATAGGGCTTGAATAAATGCAGCTATTACCCAGCAGCTGCTAGATAGTTCTATTCTTTATCCTTAGAGTCCAAGAATGCAACTACAGCCATCTTTCCAGAGAGCAACTCTCTGACCTTCATGGTTGGATGAGGGAATGAAAAGCCCCTAGATAACTAAGGAAATTACCAGTGACATAGAATCTACTTTTGATGCCAACTGGCAAAAAATCATTAAAAACAGTTACCATCTTCTGGCCAAAGTGTGAGAGCTATTCAATTCCGGACTAATGAACATGGCACTATTGATCTTCTAAGACCGTGCAGGACTGATCAGTATCAAAGCCATAAATTATATTTATGAAGACATTCAAATAGCACACAATGATTACTTTTTCTCTTGAAAGCCGGGACTAGCTGCAGAGGCATTGGTTTTGCACAAGGTGATAGAACTACTTCTTCCACAGTTATCTGACCAAGACAGGAAGACAGATATTCATTGGCAGAAAGCACAATCTCATTCTGTTGACTTGATAGTTTCTGCTGTGTCTTCCTTCTTGAATGTTTCATCTCTTTAGAGAAGACAATATGTGAAATCACTCTTCATTTAGTTTCATCTTTTTAGTGTTTTTTTTTTAATTGGGTAATTTAGCCAACCAGTAAGAATCTGTGGGAAGATGTATTCGAGAACAGGAACTGAAGCCATCAGCTAAAGGAGTCGCAAATATTCAAAGAAGTAAATGCTCATAAAATGTCCACGAGAGAATAGACATTCCCTAGAAAGATGGTCAAATGTTCATATTTTCTGGTAGGTAAACTGAGGCTCCCTCTGGTGAAGTATCTCGCTCAAGGTCATACAGAGAACATTTTGCCTGGCACTGGTTGCCAGCTGCACACCCTCCCTTTAGAGACCAAGTTCCCCTCCTAGGACATTGCCTACCTTGCCCTGTAATGTGGCATCTGAAGAGTTTGAAAGCTAAGGGTGTGTGTGAGAAAAAGCAAGGACCTTGATAGGAGAGATCCAGTGTTTTAGTTTAAAGTCTAGCACCAAATCACTGTGTGGGCTCCAGCAAAGCAGTTAATTCTCTGCATCTTTGATTCCACATCTGTAAATGTATATATTTATATATTTACTCACCTGAGTGCTAAGGTCCTATTCTTCTTAAAACTGATTGCATGTGCTGATTAGTCGGAGGAGACTTGGCTCTGTGGAGGCTGAATAGGGACATTACACTTTAAAGGGAGTGGGGGAAAAAAAATCCGCTCCAAACTTACCATTAGAGGAGGCTTTGATTCCCCCAAAAGAATGGTTTTGCAGTGGCTGCAGGGGTCAGCAGCTGTGGGAGGCTAATTTAGGTCGTCCCTGGCTCATTGGCAATCACAAGGCTTGATGTGCATTTGAAAGAAACTAAACATTCCTAATCACCTAGAGAAAGGGATAACTCATTATAACTGCACTCTGAGGAACTTCAGTGACATTTATTCCACATTTGTGTACAAATAGATTACATTATTTAACTAAATCAGTTTGGGCAGCTGGAAGCTACCCATGTACTCATTTATCCCTGTGGAAGATTGAACAGTGATTAAAAGAGAATACCTCTTTAATTCCAGATGTCATGTACATTCCACAAGGAGAAGGTTTTGTAAAACTCTGATAATAGCCTTCCACAAACCAAGCATCTACTTTAATGTCCCAGCCGCATTCGGAGGTGAGGAAAGGAGCCACAAAAGCCAGAAAAGCCCATTTCCATGGCCATCTGGGACAAATCAGTTCTGGGTTTTTCTTCTACTTTCATTAGGAAACAAGCTATTCCACACTCCCTGCCTGAAGTGCCTAAGATGGTCACAGTTGAGAACCAGAACCTTCTGTTGGATGGTTTGGTTCCTCAGTTTGGCCATCTGGAATTCCAGGGAGCACGTGGTTTCAAAATGTGAGCTTTCACATGGGAACAGGGCCACACGGGACAAACTACCATTTGGGGCGCATCTCAGTTCTTCAAGCCTTGGACGCTTTGGGACCTGTTTCTCTATCATTTCCCCCCCTTTGTCCCTAAAGAAGGAGTTAAGTGGATTACATTTGAAACCTCTATCCCTATCATATGGAGAACTCGTTGCTGACACAAAGAATCAAGTGCATCACCCCTTGTCAGGCTTTGTGAGAGCAACTTGAAAACTGACACAGAGAAACGAAAATTTGTGAAATACCTATGAGTCAGACCTTGTGTGAGGCACGGTACATAATTTCCACTCATTCTCAGAAGTGGCTGCAGAGCCATTCCACACGTGATATGACCCGAGCAGTCACGCAGGGCACAGACTTAGAAGGACCGTGTTCTGTTGTCATCATCATAATTTCTTAACAGTTTTCTGACAGAGCCCTGCCCCCACCATTTTCACTTCCTGTTGCCGGTTCTTAACTGGCTAGATAGCTATTATTATTTGTGGGTATGCATGTGTTTAACAGATTGGATGCATTTTCTTTTCCATTATTCTGAAAAATAAAAACTAGGCATAATGTATGATATATCAAAGGACATGCTGAATCTTTATCTTAAAAAATATCCCACCTTGGGGTGTCTGGGTGACGCAGTCAGTTAAGCGTCCAACTTTAGCTCAGGTAATGTTCACAAGGCTCATGGGTTCAAGCCTCATGTTGGGGCCTGGAGCCTGCTTTGGATTCTGTGTCTCCCTCTCTCTCTGCCCCTCCCCCACTCGTGCTGTGTGTGTGTGTGTGTGTGTGTGTGTGTGTGTGTGTGTGTGTCTTAAAATGAATAAACGTCAAAACAAAATTAAAACAAAAGCACATCCCACCTCACCCAAGGGAGCAGGGGTAAGATGAGAAATGATAAAGCAATGATAATGGAAATAATAATATAAACAATAATACAAAAATATTTCTGCAGGCTTCTTATATATTTTTTTCTTTACATCTATAATTTGGACACTTGTAAATTATGTGAATATCCATGAGAAAATAAGTAATTATATCTGAGCCTTGGCAAACCATAAATCAAATAAAGTAAATTTTTATTATTTCAAATTACAAAGTCATTTCCATCATACATTTAAGTGAGTTAATGTGACTTGTGTCGCATCACATATTTCTCAAAGAGAAAAACATTTCAGATGGTAAATAAGTCATGCTTGAACATTAACTATTAGACTTAAGGCCATTTTCAAATAACTGCATTTATTTCTCAGAAAAAAATGTGTCCTCATTTAGGATTAATATACTTCGGGCCATGTTCAGGCCTTCAGTGTTGAAATCCAGATTTTAAGACCTGCATAAGTGATATGTATACATACATGAAGCAAAAATATATGGAGAACCTACTATGTGCTGGTCGCTATATTCTCACATAGAGAATAAAGATATTAACACATAACATCAAATCTTTATTAACTGCCAGTATGTGCTAGGCATGGCATTAACCATTGGTGATAGATGATGAAAAGGGAGATATTTTGTCTTGCTCTTTAAAACTGCATAGTATAACAACAAAGATAGATTTTTTAAAATAATAAAAGTAAAACAAATGTATAAAGCATGATACGAAGAATAAATGCAAGAGGTTTGGGAATTTTTTTGGTGACTTTGCCTGGAAAGGTCACAGCCAATTGCAGAGACAGAATCACAACTAGTATTAGCACAGCAAAGGAAGTGCTAACTTAAGGGGACAAACCCCAAGGTGCAGGGATCCTGAGGAAACAGCAGGTCATCCAGAGGGGTGGGTGGGAATCCAGGATACCGCTGGCTTGGGGTCTTCCACAGAGGCAGAATACGGCAACCCCCAACTCACCCCCATGTCAAAGTCTTTCCCCTTGCAGTAAAACAAGTGTTGCAGAGGAAGGGAGGGCAGATTCCATGATGGGTTAGTTTCCTGTTAACTCTGAGAACTCTGATTTGGCGATGCCAGGGCGTGGTCTAGGATGAGGCTGAGAGGTAAAAGCAGTGCCAGGCTAAGGGAGCAAAGTCCGGAGAGGCTTGGGGCTAGAGGTGCACGCAGCTCATTTTAACAGCTGCAGCAGTCACCGCAACAACAGCATCTGCCCAAGGTCATGGCAGGCACTGCATTTGATATCTTACGTGCTTTACTTATGACTATCACAGAAGCATTGTAGTGTCTTAATTTGCTAATCTCATTGCAGCTACTGTGCAGCCATTCAGTGTCTTTTGCTCTGTGGCTTTTTTCTGGCAGGTTCCCTGGCTCTGATCTGCACCCTCCCTCATCAAGGAGCTATTGCAGCCTTGAAACTTCTGATAGCTTTGCCTCCAGCCCACTTGTCATATTGCAGCCGAATTGCTTTACTAAGACCTGACCGCTTCCTGCTTTAGAACAAAACGGGGTTTCCACTGCATCAAGGGTATGGGTCAAATGCTTTACCTGGCACTCATCGTTATCCACAGCCTGTCTCAGCCCACCTCATGGCCTTACCCAACAGGTCATACCAATTGATGGAAAGAGAATCAAATTTAAAATTGTCCGTGGATTCAAATCCTGAGTCTTAAGTAGCTGAACAACCTTCCCGTTTCTGTAGTTTTAAGAAGTGGAACTACATGGGAGCGTAAGGCAAACGTCCTGCTCTAAGAATTTCCACGCTTGGCAGGAGAAAGACAAAGAGCGAACACAATCACCAAGTTGAACGCCTGAACGCCGTGCCCTGGCATAGAGCTGGGAGGCCAGGTGTTGCAGGGCTTGTCTAGAAGCCTGACTTGGGTGGTGCCTCGGTTAAAAAAAAAAAAACCTGAGGAGAAAAGAAAAGAAGGCTGGCCCTGCCTCAGGCAGCGTAGGAGTCCAGCTAGTTTTCACCACAGAGAAACACTAAGCTATAGAATATTTCTCATCCTGCACCGTAAATCCCTTAGGAGAGGAAATTTTACTAAACTCCCTGAGAATCTTTCCTCATCTGCAAAATGGGAATAATAGTAGCAGTCACCTCCTCATCTGTTGTTGTGATAGTTAAATGGCATCTGTATAGATGCTTAGGAAGTACCCTTATAGCCCATGATAACCGCTCCAGAAATGTATCCAAGTTACTGACATTTAAACTGCAGGGGTGTATGGGTGGCTCAGTTGGTTAAGCATCTGACTTCGGCTCAGGACATGGTCACACAGTTTCTGGGTTCGAGCCTCACATCGGGTTCTGTGCTGACAGCTCAGAGCCTGGAGCCTGCTTCAGACTCTGTGTCTCTTCTCTCTCTGCCCCTCCCCCACTCATGTTCTGTCTGACTCTGTCTCAAAAATAAATTAAAAAAACCAAAAAAAATTTTAAAGTGTAAATATCCTGGTGCATCTGACTCTTGATTGCAGCTCAGATCATGATCCCAGGGTCATGGGATCAAGCCCCAGGTCAGGCTCCATGTTGAGTGTGGAGCCTGCTTAGGATTCTCTCTCTCTCCTGGTCCTCTCCCCCACTCATGTGTGCTTGCTCGCTCGCGCGCTCTTTCTCTCTCTCTAAATAAATAAACATTTAAAAAATAAATAAATAAAATGTAAATCTCCTGAAGCCATTATCCATGTAAGTGGTTACCCATGCACAGGTGAAAACAGTCAAAATGTGCTGAGAGCCCCACTGTCCTTGTGAATGACAGTCACAGAGAGGAAATGGAAGTGTTTGCACAACTCCTGCCTTGAGAAACAAAAACTGGTATCTCCTTCTGCTACTACTGGCTCATGTTGGAAGTGAAGCTGCTGGTATTGACCAGGCCTCACAATATTCCAGATCAGACCGATATTCCCCAGATTGCTCATAGGAAAAGCATATTCCTGCCTTTTCAAAAGAGTCTTCAGATGAAAACATTGTGGATGATTGTTAAAAGGCTCTTCCTATGGGCCTTGCAGATCCAAGACTTACATAATAAAGCGGGGCTAAGGACACNTGGCCTTGAATATGCTGATTGCTCCCTGTGAAGGAACCTCTTGAGGAACTTCTTCTTTTGTGATTATGGGAACAGAGGTGTTTCCTGAAAGACCTGTTTGACCCCTGATCACAAAGAAGTAACTTCACCCTTTTATGCTAAAAACATTGTCTGATATGCTAAAGATACCTTCTTCCCCATAGGATAAGCATCTAAATCACCTAAATCACCTGGGAAATTCTTACATGTCAAAGAAGTTTGTTATCTGAAATCATTGTGTAAGGCAAATGACACTTCTGTGCCATCCCCAAAACACTTACTTATAAAATAAAGCTGAGCCCCAGTCAGAGCAGAGATGCCTGCCTGGTGACCAGAAAGATTCTTGGGGCCTCTCTCATCCCTCCCTCACCGACACTGTCCATCCTTCAGAGACCCCTGGACCCCGACCGGAGCCAGACTCCAACAAAAATGGTGCAGGGCCATGGATTCATTGGCTATGGTAATAGTAAATCTCTTCACAAAAGTTTTGACTTTGTTATTATTTATGACTACAAGAAGGAGTTGGAAACATTTATGCTGCCAAGAAACCCATAGAACTGTGACTAATATTTCATAATGGACAAGGTTTCTCTCATGTGCTGAGACAGTTCTATACTATTTCTGACAGTCACGTCTTCTTTCCTCCAGCATGTTGAAGCCTTATACTGGGCTGTGGGGGTGAGTTATATGTTGGGTACTGGGAGACACAGGGTACTTCCTCCCATTTCCCCATCTTCCTCCCTGGTGCTGTGTTAATGTGCTCAGCAAATCCCTTTTCACTTGAGGAAGATGACGCTAATCACGGTGCACACCATTTGACTAGTCACCATATTGAACTGGTTCACTTCCTACTAGCTTTATAACCCAGGGCAACTGAACCTCTCTGCACCTCAGCTTTCTCATCTGTAAAATAAAATTACTGCAATGTGCACTTACGCTAGAGATTCAAGATGGCAATGCCAGTTGTGCATCTTGCGGGAAACCTGGCAAACGCTCTGTAAGTTATCAGTGGTAGCTGACATACTTCACGTACTGTTAAAACCTCCACTTCCTGGCTAGCCTTGCCTGCAGATTCACAACTCTTGATTCTTCGTGTCGGTGCGTCCATTCTGGCATAAGTCAAGTGGGCCTTGTGCTCTGGATCCTGGCAGGAGCCAGTTCTTTTAACTGGATACAATATTCTTTTAACAGGTCTATGCCTGCATCCAGAGCTTCATTATGTTTCTGTCATCACACTAATTCCATTCAGCTCATGAAACATCTGTTCACATAGCAGATCAGCCCCTTTTACAGATATTAGTCTAAATGAGTTCTCCTGTGCTCATCCTAATCTTACTCTCCCTTCAGCAACTGCCTAAATAAACATTTGCTCAGTATGGAGCAAGTCTTTGAATTGAAGAGGAAAAATGATCTATATTTTGTAATCTCCCCCAAGGCACGTTTCCTTCTTTTAAAAAATGCAACCGTACAAAAAAGAAAAGCATCCTAAGTGGCATTAGTTTGTATTGCTCACCATCACAGGACTACATGGCTATCAGTGGGTTCACGGCCACCAATACCTGGGAATATCCTGGACGTAGGTGGGACTTCACTGAGTTCAGGTCAACAAGAATTTATTGAGTACATATTGAGTCGCAGGTTCTGGGGAAGAGAGGATCAGTACAGACCATGCGTGAAAGGGGCTTATATTCTCCTAGAGATGAATGTATAGGCAACTATCACAATACCACTCTAAACTGGATGGTCTAAATCTCGACTGTAGCCCTTCTAAGCCGTGAATGGCTAGAGTCCACTAACTGTAGAAACTCTGGATATTCTCTTGTTCCCAAGACTAATGAATGCTTCAACAGCCTTCCTCTAATATGATGGCCCTAAGATATGTGACATTCTTGACAAGCTCTTCCTTCCTGACGTTCTCTCCGGTCTGGAATTCCATGGCACCAGCTTTGCTTCTAATACTCCTTCTCCTTCAGAGGTTCCTGCTTCTCTCCAAATTCTCCTATATCAGTATCTTTACTGGCTTCATTCTCTGCACCCCTTTCTTCTTACTGCGCCTTCCTAGGCAGGTTCATGTACACTGTGGCTTGTACTACTGCTTAAGGACTGAGAACTCACCAAACTCTCTTTACCTTCCATTTCACACCTAATTATAGACACACGTTTCCAACTGTTGATGTTTCAAACTGGATGCTCTATGTGAACCTTAAATGCAACTTCTCCCTCCTCAAACTGAATTGATCATTGCCCTTGCCCACAAAATTGCTGTCTTCCTATGGTACTTAATCTACCCTGTAAGGCAGAAGCCCAGAAGCAGTTCTAGGTTTCTACATTTGCCCAAACTCCCTTGTCTAAATACAGATATGTCTTACCCATTCTTCCTCTTTATATGCATTTTCCAGGCCTTCACCATCCCTCTTGTGCAGTGCTTTTGTGTTTTGTGGTTTCACATCCTCCAACATCTCTACACCACAGCCAGTAGACTATTTATGACACAAACATCTCGTTTTTGTAGTCAACTTGTACAAAAAGCTTCAGTGGTATCCATTGCCAAGTCATTTCTAAACTTCTTTCCAGATCACCAAGACCATTGGCAATCTGACACACACTCTCTAGCTTTTTCTTCTGCTATTTCCCCATCATCCAACTTGTATGTCATGTGTGTATGTGTGTGCATGTATATATAGACGCATACATATATATATATATCGATATATACTTAATTAAACCACTAGTTCATTAAATTATTCATGTTCTTTTATCTGTCTGTGGCTTTGCCCATC
Source organism: Crocuta crocuta (assembly GCF_008692635.1). Classification (NCBI taxonomy): domain Eukaryota; kingdom Metazoa; phylum Chordata; class Mammalia; order Carnivora; family Hyaenidae; genus Crocuta; species Crocuta crocuta. The sequence goes on along the minus strand of NW_027530529.1, from coordinate 2,797,050 downwards.
ATTTCCTCTGTTCACATTCTCACACAGTATGTGACAGGTATAGTGTCCTTCTTGTCCACACAGGAAACTCTTACTCATCTTTCAAGTTTTTGTGTAAAATGTTTCCTCAGTGAAGGCTTCCTGGATTTTCTCAGGCAGGCTACATATTCTGCCTGCAGTGGCATAATTTGCATTTTTGGTTTTCCAGGAAACCAAGTTCCCTCCAAATACGGACTCTCTTTTCACCTCTGCAGACAAATGCCTTGTAGAACATAGAGCCCATGACAGCCATTCAGTAGATGTTTGTTGAATAATTTAATGGAGAAAATATATTTATCTGTAAAAGTTTGCATATATTCCTGTGTGTACTCTGTAGATACATAGCATGTACTCTTATGGTGAAATCTTAGTTTATAGACATGGGTTCATAACTCTGTCCTTTAAGAAGCTATTTCATTGGCAGTATTTCAGCAATTATTACAAGGTAGTGTAATATGTTGGTCCCATGGTTAAAAAGAAATGCAAGCCTACAAGTACTTGTAACTGCTAAATTTTATACTGGTTTTCTTTTTCATATTTCCATGTATGTTTACATGGAAGCTAAATCTGGTACTTTTGGTGTGTGAGTAGCTTTCTGATTTCAATCCAGTTTGACCTCAGAACTCCTTTGGCCTCTTTCTTCTGAGAGTTTCTTTCCATTTTTGATCAGATGCATCTTAGGCTTTACAAATGGATAAAAAGGATGTCCTTTACGAGATTTCCCCTAGTTCCATGATGAGATAGTGGACTAGTATGAGCCTTAGTGACAATTATGTGTCCCCAGATTTCCTGTTAGAAACTTTTAAGGTAGTACTAATGATGTTAATTGTAAAATTATTTATATAGTTGTGTAAATCATCATCATATATCACATACATATTATATAAAACAAAATTAAATAGTATATGTAGCTTAAGATATATATATGTGCAGGGTACCTGGGTGCCTCATTTGGTTAAGTGTCCGACTTTGGCTCAGGTCATGATCTCACGGTTTGTGAGTTCAATCCCCAGGTTGGGGTCCATGCTGACAGCTCAGAGCCTGGAGCCTGCTTTGAATTCTGTGTCTCCTTCTCTCCCTCTCTACCCCTCCCCCACTTGTACTTGCTTTCTCTCTCTCTCTCTCTCTCTGACTCTCTCTCTCTCTCAAATATAAACAAACATTAAAAATTTTTTAAAAGATGTAGATGTGTTTCATATACACACACACGCACACACATATATGAAAACACTTCTCTGGTGATTCTCTTAGCATGTTTTAACACTCAATTTGCTTACAAACTCAGTTTTTAATTACTTTTTTCTCTGAAAGTGTGTATGGTATTTTTGACTTTAACATAAATAATTTCACTAAAGCATTACATATATGCAGGAAAATACACAAATTGTAAGTTTACAGCTCAATAAATTTACGAAGCTTCTCACTGAGGTCAAGCTATAGAACACGTAGACACCCAGAATCCTCCCCTCTTCCTTTACCCATCGTTCGCCTCTGCCACGGTCCCAGTTTTTCTGACTTCTGTCACCATGATGGCATTGCTTTTAATCCCCAAACACAGAACTCAGCATGGTTTCCAAATGGAGATAGAAAGGAGGGGCTGTAGGATTAGGTGGCCTTTAAGTCCTTTCCTATCTGAAGATTTTATATGAATGTGTTTGTGATTTAGGTGGCTTTCAGTGTTTTTTTAGTATATATAAAGCTCTGTTGAACATCTTTTTGCATATGTCTATATTCTCCATTTGGGTTAGGGCAGATTCCCACACGTTTAAGGATGGCGTGCATGTTCATGGTCAAAGGAGCCCCCAAGACACGTGCAGCTTTTTACTTTTCTGGGTAATTAGAGGACTGATGGGTCCTTAGGAGCAGAAATGTGGATTTCATGAACTTTTTCTGCTCTGAAATCAGAAAGCAAATAAACCATTTCGGCCCGGATTAGATCAATTAGGCACTCAAACATTTAACTTAGAAAATGGCCTGGGGCTAAACTCTAGTATAGCTGGGCTATAGCTGCCACTATCCACTGAACTGGTGATTTCTCTGTCCCCCCTGGTTTGTAAAATAGCCATCCAGTTGATTTACTGTGATTATTACTGCAACTTGAGATTTTGGCCAACATCTATCGTGTAGAGTACAAGAGCTGAAAGGAAACGTTTAACTTGTCAGAAATGAGTCTGGGTAGGAAGGGGAGACAGAGAAAGTAAAAATGGCAGAGAGGTGGTTGGGGAAAAGGAGGGAGGCTAGAGATTGGGGGGGGACGGGTGTGGATTACAGAACTTGAACATGAGAACAGATTGTCCCAGAGATCATGTTAGACTATGACCTGAGCTCTGAAACTCTGTTTTAGAATTTCTCACATACTAAGCTAGAGAAAAACTAAATTTTGTTAGCTGATTAATTTAATAGTATAAAATTAGGAATCATTTTTATGCTTGGCACTCAACTTTTATCTAATTAGCTTAATAGAAGTGGTTTATTTAGAGGAAGGAACTGGTATAATTAAAATTTAGAGAAAATTCAATGTTTACTGAAAATTTGAGAAATTGTCTCTGTGTGCAGACTGTTGGTGAAATGTATTACTTGCCTTACAGACTATCCCATATTCCTTATAGTGCATTCCTATAACATGTAAGACTGTTGATGGGATGGGTCAATAGAAATGATCAGAGGTCCATATGATGATAAAACAGCTGAATGAAGTCTTGAAATGTGACCAAAGTTCACCAATAAAGTGAAATATCACTTAATGAATAGTCACCATGCACCTCTAATAACCCATGTATTCAGTTTAGTGCTTGGGGTAGAAGAATATAAAGCAAGAGTCCTCAAGGTCATGGGCACATATCCAGAACTACAACATACTAAGTTATGTGCTCCAGTAAGAGAAAGAAGAGAGATGAAATGGAAAAAGGAGGAAAGGAAGTACTGTGCTTGGAGCACTCAGACAATATGGAGAATCAGGGAAGACTTCCTGGTGAAGGTCTCAGGTGAGCTCAGTCTTAATGATAAGTAGGAATCAGATGAATCTGGAGATGGGTAACAGGAGGGGAACAGTTAGGGTGGAAGAGAAAATTAAATATAGCACATTTGGAGAACGTGGAGTATCAAAGGGAGATGGTGAAATACTAGATGAGACATAGGAGCCAGCAGGCACCAGAATATCAATTGCCTGGAATCTTTGTCTGTAATATGCACTGGGAGTTATTGAAGGGTCTTAAACAGGGGGTCCACGGTGGCAGAGCTGAATGGAAGGTGGATCACTGGGAGTGTCGTAGAAGCATATATGGGAAGGTCTAGGCCTAGAAGGAGTTAACCACAATGAGGAGACGACAGCAATGGTTCTGAAAGAGGTTGTCGAGTGTGTATCTGCACAGTGCCACATAGTAAATGTTTAGACTTAGCAGGCCACACCGCCTCTAGCCAACTATCAGCACTGCTGCTATAGCACAAAGTCAACCACAGGTAATACACAAATGAATGAATGTGGCTATGTTCCAACATTATTTTATTTATAGACAGTGAGATCTGAATTTCATGTAGTTTTCACATATGAAATATTTTCTTTAACCATTTAAAAGTGTGAAAAGTATTCTACTAGTTCAGTAGAAAAAGGATGGCAACCTCAACTGATGTAGCGAGGGTAAGAAGGGAGCTAAGTAAATGGATTTGCAAAATAGCTACAAATAGGAATCAGTAATTGACTGGCTTTTGCTGGTTAAGGGGGAGTGAGGTCCAGGATAACACTCAGTATTGTGGCTTGAGACTCTGGATGAGAGGTAGGATCTCCAGCCGCGTAGAGGATACCAGAGGGGATTTTAGACAGTATGGAGTTCAGAGGCTGACAGTTGCCTTCCCTTCTCAATGACTCAATCTCTGGGGATTCTGGTATATGGAATCCTATGGAGGAAAGTATTTTGAACTTTATGTGCTTTAAGTAATATTTTTTTGTTTGTTTTTGGCAAGTACTTGCCTACCATTTTAGAGCAAAAGATTTTAGAAAATGGCTGAGTGAAATTAATGTTCATTACCAATATCAATCTTTTTAAAAATACATCACCTCCTTTGACATTTTCAGAAAACTGTCTCAAATAAGGTCCAAATGCAAATGTGACCCATATGCCGATGTCATATATCTGTGTACACACTGCATTAAAAGGCTCTCTCAAGCTAGAATTTTTTATCATTCCTGCATGGAATAACTCTCATGAAATAATTAGAAGGTACACAAACTAATGATAAATGTTAGCTTTTGAAATGGGTTTTGATGAAATTATCATAATCTGATTATGCAGCTTCAAAGAACCCTTCCCAAGCTCGGTTTTTCCTCATCTGATCCAATCTGCTACTGTCTGTGGCCAGAACAGCCTCTGCATGAGGATTTATGACGAGGGCTTAGAACTGCCAACAGAGTCACTTCTCCCCAAATCATAAATATTCATAAAAGAGAATAGGTATGCGCTATGGCTTCCTGCCTCCTGGGCAACTCCAACGTTCTGGTCAAGGCCTCCTCCTACTAAACAAAAGAGAAAGTAAGTAAGAAATGTTCACAATGGTAAATAAATGGCAATTTCTTTTCAAGTATAGCCAGGTAGAGTGATCAACTAGGTAAAGATGTTGTGTTTGAGGGGCACCTGGGTGGCTTAGTCGGTTAAGCGTCCGACTTTCGCTTAGGTCATGATCTCGCGGTTCGTGGGTTCGAGCCCCGCGTCCCTGGAGCCTATTTCAGAGTCTGTGTCTCCCTATCTCTCTGACCCTCCCCTGCTCGCTCTGTCTCTTTCTCTCTCTCTCTCCTAGAAATAAATAAAAATATTAAAAAAAAAAAAAAGATGTGTTTGAGTCTAAAATATCTGGAATCTAGTTCAGCTCATCCCTTTACCTAACTATACCTTGGTCAAGTTACTTGACTGCTCTGAACAAATAAAAATCATACGAAGAAAAGCATAACACATAGAAAATACAACATTATAGTATTTACTCTTACTATTGTTACATTACTAAAATCTCAGGGAATAATTTTAGATAAACTCATTATAAACAATACTTAATATTAATTCCTAGTAAGTCACTAGGAGGTAAAATGAATCTATTATTTTTTTCTGAATGTACTATACTTAAACTTGGCTCTTCTGCATGTTACTTTATAATAACTGCAATGAATTAATAACCATCTGCATTTTATAGATGAAGACAATAAAGCTCTAAGTATAGTAACATCACTATGTTAGCCTGGGTCATTTAGGCTCTGCTATGATAATATAAGAATCACCTTCTCAGGGCGCCTGCGTGGTTCAGTCGGTTAAGTGTCTGACTTTTGATTTCGGCTCAGGTCATGATCTCATGGTTTGTGGTTTTGAACCCCACATTGGGCTCTGCAGAGCCTGCTTGGGATTCTCCCTCACTCTCTGCCCCTCCCCCACTCCTCCAAAATAAATAAACGAACATTTAAAAAATTTTAAAAACACATTTTCACCTGTGAGTAAAATAATAGTCTTTTATGTTATTATTATTATTATTATTATTATTATTATTAGGGTATAATTGGCATACAACATTATATTAGTTTCTGGTGTACAATGTAATGATTCTATCTTTGTGTGTATTAAGATATGATCACCAGTATAAGTTTACTTAATATCCCATCACCACACATAGTTATAGAATATTTTTTCTCGGGATAAGAACTTTTAAGTTGTACTCTCTTAGCAACTTTAAAATGTGCAACATAGTATTATTAATTATAGTTGCCATGCTGTACATGACATCCCCAGGACTTATTTTGTAACTGGAAGTTAGTACCTTTCAATACACCTCATCCATTTTGGCCCCTCGCCTACCTAGGACTCCATCTCTGTTAACAATCTGTTCTTTGTATTTGTGAGTTGTGTTACTATTTCATTTTTTGTTTTTGTTTTTTTAGAGTCTACATATAAGTGAGATCATACGGTATTTGTCTTTCTCTAGCTGACTTATTTCATGAAGTTCAAAGTCCTCAAGGTCCATCTGTGTTATTTCAAGTAGCAAGATTTCTTTTTTACATAGCTGAATAATACTCCATGATAGACACCCACATAGACGACAATTTCTGTATCCATCAGTGGAAACTTAGGTTGCTTCCATATCTTGGCTGTTATAAGTAATGCTGCAATGAGCATGAGGGAACATAAATCTTTTAGGGTTAATTAATGTTTTCATTTTCTTGTATATACCCAGAAGTGAAAATGCCGGATCAGAAGGTAGTTCTATTTTTAATTTTTTGAAGAACCTCCACACTGTTTTCTCTAGTGGCTACACCAGTTGGCCTTCCCACCAGCAGTGTAAGAGGGTTTCCTTTTCTCTGCATCCTCTGGCACTTGTTATGTATCTTTTCATAATAGCCATTTTGACAGGTGTGAGCTGATACCTTGTTATGATTTTGATTTGCATTTTCCTGACGATAGGTGATATTGAGCATATTTCATGTGCCTGTTGGCCATCTGTATGTCTTCTTTGTAAAGATGTCTATTTAGATCCTCTGCCCATCTTTTGATTGGATTGTTGTTGTTTTTTCCCATATGATTGAATTGTGTGAGTTCTTCATATATTTTGGATATTAACCTCTTATCAGATTTGCAAATATTTTCTCCCTTTCACTAGGCTGCCTTTCTATTTCACTTGTTTCCATTGTTGTGCAGAAGCTTTTTGCTTTGACATAGCCCCACTTCTTTATTTTTGCTTTTGTTGCTTAAGTCTTTCTTAGAATCATAGAATTACAAAGAAGAATAACATGTTGCACTGGTATATTATTTCTAACTTTTTGAAAGCAATGATGTATTCAGTGATAGCATTTTACATACACCACCACCCTCTGCATAAGCTGAGCCAAAAGTATTAGCCCCATTTGCTAGGTAAGTAAATGGAGACAAAGAATCCCTTGCCTCGTACCACACAACAAGTGAAAATTAAAGTAGGACCAGAGGTCAGGATTCCTAATTCTTGGGACTGTGCTATGAACATCTGAAGTGTGTGAGCTGCACCACCCCAAAATGTGTACGAATTACATATACTTAGAAAGCAGAAAATTGGGAAAAAATGTTTTTGTTGTTGTTGCAAGAACTCCCAATGCTCTAAATGTACCAGTGCCTCATGGATAGAGCAGTATATTTCTGTGCCAAATTTTATGAACTTAAAACCCTCGTCTCTTAGAATGACCTCTAGGACACAGGACACCCTTAAGAAGATACTGACCATCATACTGCAGACACTTCACAGAATATCAGTTACTTGCCCCTTCTTAATCTCCCTTCGAAAAGAAACCTAGACAAAGAGCTGTTGCCTTCCGGAAGTATAGAGTTTCTGGTGTGGGACGCCCCTTCAGTATACTCAGTATTCTCCGAGGAAGCAAAAGAGTCAGCTGAGTTGGATGCTCCTTCTCACTTACTTTCCCGTCTTTCTCACACATCCTCCAAACAAACAATTCATGTTTATTTTCTAATCAGAATTCCAGCCTGCGAGAATCATTCCACTCTTACCACTTTTGTTAAGAGCAAGCCTCTGTACAGAGATAAAGGAGGTTTCTATTCCCACCACAGATTGCCCACCTTTTGAAATACACTTTGTGGTCCATGCAGTCCGTTTCCAGAGAATGAAAAGAAGAGCACATGGCAATGAAGAGCAGTCACTCTGCACACAGCACTGGAATCCTAGTGACCAGGACCAAGGGCCCTCTTCTCCCCACTTGGTTATTTGCAGACGCATTCACTTTGATCCACGTATCACACTGCAGGGTCTGTGTTTGAGGCTCTCGTAACTTGCTGTCTCATGTTTACATTTCCAGGGGCTTCTTCTTTCTTTGCTTGTCCCAGGGAGGGTCCGATCCTCCGGGGACAGTTTGGGGACACAGTGCTCCCACGTCATTCCATTTGCCCTGTCTGCTCACTTGCCTGGCACACACAGACAGGTTCTTTTCACCCCATGGCAACATTATGAACCACCAGACCATTCCTACTCCCTTCCACATTGCTGTTGCTTACATTGAATACTTTGTAAACTTTGAAAAAATATCTATCTATTATGAAATTATTATAGGGTAACACATTCTGTCCTTAATTAACTGAGAATGTAGCTAAGGCTCAGAAATGTGAGATAATTTGCACAAGTTTGCACATCTAAGAAGAGTGGGTGAGGAGGAGGGGCACCTGAGTGGCTCAGTCAGGTAGGTGTTTGACTCTTGATTTCAACTCAGGTCATGATCTCACGGTTTGTGGGACCGAGCCCCACTTTGGGCTCGATGCTGACAGCAAGGAGCCTGCTGGGGATTCTCTCTCTTTCCCTTTTTCTCTCTGCCCCTCCTCCACTCACACGCACGCTCTCTTTCTGTCTCTCTCAAGAATAAATAAACGTAAAAAATAAAGAGTGGGTGGGAATTTGAATCCACATTTCTCTGGCTTCAAAGATATCCTCAGGAGAGATAGTGGAATAGTATGGCTACAACTGTGGGTGTTGTAGCCAGAGTGCAAGCCCCAACCTTGATTAACTGTATCGCCTTAAGGGCTTGATATGTCTTGGGGCACCTAGGTGGCTCAGCTGGTTAAACATCTGACTCTTGGTTTTGGCTCAGGTCATGATCTCTTGGTTTCATGGGTTTAGGCCCTGCATTGGGATCGGCACTGACAGTGTGGAGCCTGATTGGGATTCTCTGTCTCTCTTTCTCTCTGCCCCTCCCCTACTGGTGCTATCTCTGTGTCTCTCAAAAATAAATAAACTTAAAAAAAACTTGACATGTGTCCTTGTACCAGAGTTTTCACACCTGTAAGAATGAAGATGTTCTCTACCTTCCAGTGCTACTATAGGGATTAAGTCAGACATCACAGATATTAAGGCTAGTAAAGGCAGGAAGTATTTGTTCCCTTCCTTTTTATCATAATACAAACTTGATCTGAGTTTCATAGGGTATTGGGCTGATGGGTAATTTTTTCTTGCTGCTTCTTATATTTCCATAATTTATAAAATTTTAATGTCCATCATATATGACCCAATCCCCAGAAATGTATGTATGTGGGAGTGTGTATGTGTGCATCCTCACTCCTTCATCCATTCATACAAAATAAAAATATAGCAGTCAAAGAGGCCCCATTGAGCAATAAAAGTAAAGTTAGGAAAGTGATCATTTAGCTTGAGGTTACTGAACCCTTTCCTCTGTCATTTCCATTCTAAATGTACTTTCTAAGCCCTTACCTGTTTTTAGAGACAGACCCTTCACACAGGCCGAGCTGAGCCGTCCCTGCCCTGCAGGGTGGGACACTAGCCCTCTTGCATCGCTCCAAGCCCACTTCTGATTTCTTGCCCTGCAATGCAGATGTGAGTCCATGGATCGTTTCGTCTGGGAGGCAGGGAAGAATCGTCTTTCTTGTTGGGAAGTAAAGATTATCCCTTGTTGGTGCAGCTACCATTGTTAAAAAGCCAGCTTAGGGTGTGGATGAGGGGTTAGCACCAGAACTGGGAAGAACTGGAGTGCCATCTTGGCATTGCACTCCCGAACTGAGTTCTGCAGCTCCCGTGCCCCACGGCGCGACCGTGAGCCACACACTCCAGCTCTCTGAATTTTGGTTTCTGCATTTGTAAAAAGAGGAGACTGCTCAGAGGTCTTGTTAAGAGGACTCATTGAGTGATTGCAAAGACGAGCACCATACCAGCACAGGTAATCAGCCCATGATGATGTGTTTACTGAGGGTAAGGCTAGTGGTCCCAGTTCACCGTAACTTCCCAATACTGGCCTCACAGTCTTTAAATAGTCTTTACTCTGCTTTCTCAGCTGGAATAGTTGGAAGTCACATTTACTGTTTTCCTCTAGAAACAAAGATCGGTGTATGCCACATTCTCATAAGGGCACCGAGAGGCTGTGTGTGGGCCCCTCATCTGTGGATGTTAGTCTGGCATGTGCTGTGCCGTTAGTACCCACATTCTGTCCTAACAACAACCATGGGAAGCGGCTATCAGCATGGGTGTTTGTTCAAGTGAGGAAACTTGACATTCTCCCAGAGAATTTAGAACATGCTCAAGGTCAAATATGGTAGGAGGCCAGATAAAACCTCAGGTCTCAGTCCCCAGCGCTCTGTTTTCTTCTACTGTGCCATTCTGCCTCTTAAGGAAAAGAAATTTGAAGGGAACTGCCACATGCCAGCTGTCATTTCTCTAAAAGTGGACCTGAAAATTGATTCTGACCAGAGAAGAGAAAGAAAGCTCTACTCATCTGTGATTCTCTTCCATCAGTGTTTCATGGGTCTTTACAGAAGCCAGCCAAACATGTAACAGAAAAATAACCATCAAGGATTTGGAGCTGAAAGTTAATCTATATTGAGTGATGAGATACATTTCCTAGTATTCTCTCACAAATATTTGTTTACTAGACACTTATTGTATGCAAAATTAAAATGAATACTTCATAAATATTACTCGCTATGGGCTTTCAATGTAAACTGTACCTTAAAAGCCCAAGACCCCATCCTAGGTCTCTTGATGACATTCTCCACCCCTCAGGCAAGTCGTTTCATCTGTCAGGACTCAGTTTACTCACATGTAAAATGAAATTACCCACTGAGGCACTTCAGCCTCAGTGTTTTGTGGATCAGTGTTTATTTCTTTATAATTTGATATCTTCTCAATTTCCCCCAAAGCCTATTCAGAGGCAAAGAAAAACACCAACAGCAGTTGAAGGAGGAATCAGCAACCATGCAGAGGAAGGGGGAGATAATTGGGCTAAAAGCATGGATGAAATAATTACTATAATTGAGCAATAAATAACATTGTAATTTATCAAGGCCTTTAATTAATTAGTCTGCAAGTCGGTACTTTTTTGTCTGCTTACTCCAGTTCCCATCTTGGATATCCGTGATCAGGAGGATCTGGGGAAACCACTCTTGGACTAGGCAGCAGGGAAGTGGGGAGGGAGATACTTCTTATTATCGCGAAATCTCTACACCTATTCCAAATGTTAATTGAGTTCACACATCTGAAAAATCCAAAGTGAAAATCTAAGTCTACTCTATAGCTCACAAACCACTGCCTTATTTGCAAAGGGACACCTCCTAGAGCCCTGAGTGCTATGCTTCCTTGGTCCAGCTGATGCCCTGTTCATGGGCTTCCACTTTCCGCCTTGATGCATGTTTCTCTAGCATCTCCTCACTGCACTATGAGAATGGGAACAGTGGTGCCTGGTTCGCCTTTGCAGATTTAAAAACAGTCTGCATGAAAGGATAATTGCCAGAATCTTATGATACAGTCAACCTAAATTGCAGGTTTATTCATTCATTCATATCTTATGCCACAGACATTCGTAGATCTCCCTACATGCTCAGCCCTGTGCTAGGGACAGAGAGCTAGGCATTTCGCAAGATTGCCAAGAAGCCATCGCTTAGAGTAGCCTTATAAGTATTCATACAGAGCAGGGTTTTGGCGTCAGCACTGTTGACATTGTAAAGTGGGTACTTCTTTGTTAGCATGGCTGTTCTGTGCATGCCCGTCTATTTAGCAGCATCCTGGAGCTCTACTCACCAAACACCAGTAACACTCCCCTCCCTGGTTGAAACAGTCAAAAAAAAAATGTCTCTGAACATGCCAAATGCCCTTAGTTGGCTCCTGGCTGAGAACCCCCGTAGGAGAGAGACCTAGAGGGGTTGCACGCTCTTATAGAAGGGGGTAACATGATGTCACCAACCCAAGGTCACTGCACCAGCCTAATACTGTCCACAAACTTTGAGCCAAATGGCCACCATCAGTGTCCTTGCCTTCTACTTTCTAGTTGTGGGTCTTGGGGCCAGTGACTTAACCTTTGTGTGCTTCAGTTTCCAATTTGTAAATGGGAATAGTAATAGTACCTGCCTCAGGGAAGTGTAAGAATGATAATGGTACATTATAATGCGTTCTTTGCATGCTTAGCTCTCTTCTAGTCAGTAAACTTCTAGAGGGTAAAAGCCTATGATTTTATCTTCTTTTCTAGATGCGAACTCCTTTGCCTCCAAGGTAGCTCTAGGACTAATAAGGGAATGTGAAGCATCGGGTTTTTCTAAGTTCAAACCCTGGTTCTCTTAACCAATTATTGAACCAAATCATGTAACCTATTGGCACCTCGATTCTGCACTTAGCATGGAGATAATAGTGATGAGGAATTACCAATAACCGTTGAGGGTTGTTGAGGGGAATACATGAATTAATTGATATGCAAGTGTTTCTCATCAAGTGTGGTCCATACTATATATTCAAGTAAAAGTTTGAATCTGAGAACAGATGCTGGAGAGCAAGGCAGAGGGAACATCCATATGTCCTGCTGCCCAAGGTGGAGAGAACACACTAGTTTGTCTCTCTGGCCCAGGAAGAGAGTTCCTATCCAGAAACAGCATCTCTACCATAACAACTTCGTTGTCAAATGGAATATTGACAAGCTAACTTTTCCTGCACCAATAAGTGATGCATATGCGTTGGGCCATGGAACATGTTCAGATAGCAATCTTCACTGATGTCCACCAGGCCCCTGACTCAGCTGTGTGTTCCTCTAGGAGTCCCAGATGAGGCTGACAGGGGACTTCTGTCTGCTCTCCCCATCCCCACTCACACCCCTCCCCCAAAGACAGTCAGTTCCATTTCACTTAAAAGCCTCATTGCTTCACCTGGACTTTGCATTTCTTCAGTGCACATCATCAGCTTAGTCTTGTTCTCACAGCAAGAGATCATGTCCCTGAAAGTTCCAAAACTATCGTCTATAAGATTCCTGGTGGTGAGTTACCACACAGCTGGAAGTCCCCTGTCTGAGATATGGCCCCCACTCATCTCTCTAGCTACTATCTCTCCATGCTGCCTTGTACCCCATCTCTGGGCACAAGAAATCCTCCCGGAGTCTTGGTGCTCTTGTGTCTCAATAATTTTTACATGATAATTTGTCTCCTTGGGATGCCTTCCCCCTTGTCTACCCAGAGACTTTGCATCCTCAGTGCACATTTGAATGTCACTTCTTCCTGTGTTTTCACCAAGCATTGTTAAATGGCCCAAGCTCCTGTGCGTATCATGTCCACCTCTATCCTGGAAAGTCACTGCTACATTATCCAAACACCTAGACATCTTCTGGATCTCCTGGCTCATGAGCTACTTGAAGGCCTGGACTAGGCTTTGCTTTTACTTTGAAAACCAAACCTGAGGACGCCTCCCTTCCCCAGACTCTGGCACTGTCAGTACTTCCCCTGCTTTTGTCCTCATCAACCACAAATATAATTTGTCCACTCCAGCCATTGTGTAAATCTAGCAATTTCATTTCATATTTGCAGAGACCCGGGATGAGACCTCAGCTTAGCCCACTGTGCATCGCTGTCACCTCCTCCTGCTCCCCAGGCTTCTCCTGTTTGCCTCTCCCCTTCCCTCAGCAAATCAATTCTGGTGTTGCTACATGCAGAGCAGCTTCATCAACTTCCCTGAAACCTTGGGAACAGAAGATATCCAATCTCCCCAGGACCCTTCTGCCACAGCAGATTAATCAAAGCAAAACCCAACATGGTGGGTCTCTCCTAGGAAAATCATATGCCTACTGTGAAAAGAATAAGTTTTTTTCTTCGTCTCGTTTATACCTGTATTCTCAGCAGATGATATGGGATCTGACTCAAAATAGATATTTAAGGAATGTCTGAATGAACTGATCTCTGAGATGATACAGGTGGAAGTGATTGTAAACCAAAAAAAAACAAAAACAAAAACAAAAACCCATCTGTAGCATTAGTTATCATATCAATCCCATTTCATGACAACAGTTAGTAAATAGTTGGATACAAGCTGCCCTACTTTAGGCTTCCTTTATAAGAAGATGAGAGCCCAGTCAGGACATCTCAGCTTCCTCTTGTACCTGCCCCCACCCCACCCACTAAAGGACATCACTGGTTAGGCACTTGGGCTGTGGCAGGGAGGCCTCATGCAGGAAGGAAAGTTGATCCGTTTGGGCCACCATAGAATGATAGTGGAAATGGAATTTTTGGTTCAAGGGACAAGGAGGAATAGATTAGTTTCCTCCTTAGTGCCTAAGTGCTTACAGCTAAGATCAGCAAGCACGTGCCAACCTAGAGCCAGAGGCCATGTGCTGCTGTAGAAGGAACAAACGGGTCAGGAGACAGACAGACTGATTTCAAATGTGACTTTGACAACTGAACTGACCTCTCTGTGCCTCAGTTGCATCAGTAGTAAAACAATGGTGATATGACACTTCATTTGTCTAGGAAATAGAATCCTGAAAAACTCAATTTGCTACCTCAGTAGAGATCTAAGTAGAGAGGACAGAAACAGGCAAATAAATTATTAGTTTAGTCATTTGCCTTGAACTCTGTGTGGCCTGCTGTAGGTCTATAGGGCTGGTCTGGATTATGCATGAGACGTGGGTGTGCCTTTGAACTCTGTTTCAAGGGAGAAATAAGCCATATGTGTAAACAGAGAGAACTCCAAAGCCATGAGTTTTAGTTAGAGCATGAATCCCAAAATATTCCATGCAAAGAGAGAGAGAGACTTCCCTCAGAGACCTGAGCTGGTCCACTTGCCTGGCAGAGCAAAGGCATCTATGACCACCAATGTGGTGACTTGGCCCATTTATGTCTTTGAACTAATTGAATCTGCCACTATGGGTAATAAAATCCCATCTCTCTATATTTCATTCTCTCGCCTCCTCCCTCCCTCCCTCTCTCTGAGTCCAAATTCACTAAGAAAGAAAACCGAATTAGTCATCCAGTCACTGTCCAGTGAAAGTTGCCATTGATTTTCACTACAGGCTTCCAGCCTGTTTTTCATTGGGTCAGCTAGTCATCCAGGGCCAATAAATTGGCTGTGGCCAGGATGAGGAAGGAATCTTGGTACAGTACAGTTTTCTGCAATAAGACTTAGATACAGCATGCATTCATGGGTTATCTTAAATACAAGTTCCTAACACAGGAAAAGCAGTGCACACTTAGTTCCTCTATTGGCCAATATGGTTTATTGGTACAAATTAAAGATGGCACCCTTCTAAGTATTTGTCAAAAAATCATTGAAGTAAATATGCAAATCTCAGATAGACTGTGAAATGCATTGTCTTTGATTTTATAGAAAATAGGATAACACTTTATGGTACAGACAGTGACGATGCTGTAATAGCCTCACCCTGTCCCACCCATCTGAGAAATTTCAAGTTTTGCTGCCATGGAGACCAGCTTAGTGGTTATAAATAGGATCAAAGCAAAGCAGACCTTGTTTGAGTCCTCATTCTGCCACCTACTGCATTTACCATTGACCTTGGTAAATTAAATATTCTGAATATCAGTTTTCTTTTTTTATACAGCAATTATAATACTATCTACCCTCATAGGTGCTACTGTGAGAACGAAGTGAAATAAAGCCCGCAGACGATGTATCACAATGACTGCCACACAGTCAGTCAGTGTTCCATCGATAGAAGTACCTGCAGCACCCACGGTGTCAGTGGGAGCAGCAGGGGCAGCAGTGTGAGCCTTGAGCCCTAGACCCATGCATCTGCCACGAAGGTTCTGAGGTAGGAACCGTCTTCCCTTGAAGACAGAAGCACCAGATGCTTTCATGACAATAATGTTGGTGTCTCTGACTGCTTCATGCCCTGGGAGGCGAGAGTGTCAACAAATCCCTGTCTGGGGCCCATCATTTAATCTCCGCCCTCCCCTCCACACATTAACTTAGGCCTGCTCCCAGTCAGTTTCTTGTATTCTTCCATTTTCCTGTTCTTTTTGGCCTTGTGCAGACAGAATCCACCACCGAGAATGTGGCTCAACCATAGTGTAAGTTGTCTCTAATCAAGCACTTTCCATGTGCTGGTTACTTTACCTGAATAATCTTGTTTTTTACTCAGAACAGCCTTTTCCTGGTTTACTCATTTATGGAAGGGTATTCAGAGCTGTAGAGGTGATAAAAAAAACAACATCCTAGGCCATCTGCTGGCAAATAATTAAGTCATATATGTATGTATAATAGATTCTCAAACCTCGCTGACCATTGCCCATTCTGTACTCCCATTCTTTGGCAAATAATTTGGAAGAAGATGATGATGATGATGACAACAATAATTCTTCTCTCCCTAATTATGTCAATGTTGCCATCTTACTGCTCACAAAGAAGGAATTTTTAATTTACTTTTTAAGTGTTTGTTTTGGAGAGAGAGAGAGACAAAGTGCAAGCTAGGGAGTGCAAAGTGCAAGCTCTCTCTCTCTCTACCCTGTGCTCATTTGTTTTCTTCCTTAAATAGCACATATGAGTGAAATCATATGGTGTGTGTCTTACTGACTGATTTCTTTCACGTCACATTATACTCTGTAGCTCCATCCCTCTTGTTGCACATAGCGAGATTTCATTTTTGTTTTTATGGCTGAGTAATATTCCACTGTGTATGTTGTATTTATCCATTCATCAGTCAATGGACATTTGGGCTGTTTCCATATTTTGGCTATTATAGATAAGGCTGCAATAAACATCGGGGTGCATGTATCCCTTCAAATTAGTATTTTTGAATTCTTTGGATAAATACCTAGTCCTGCAATTGCTGGATTGTAGGAAAGTCCTATTTTTAACTTTCTGAGGAACCTCCATACTGTTCTCCAGAGTGGCTGCACCAGCTGGCATTCCCATCAACAGTACAGGAGGATTCCCCTTTCTTTCCATCTTTGCCGATACCTATTGTTTCTTGTCTTGTTCATTTTAGCCATTCTGACAGGTGTGAAGTGATATCTCATTGTGGTTTTGATTTGTATTTGCTTGATGATGAGTGATATTGAGCATCTTTTCATGTGTAAAGACATGCTTTTAAATTCTAACCTAAGGACATCATTTTAAAATATCTCATCCATTTTACTCAGTGACTCAACTAAAGGGATCCAGTTTAAAATTTTATTGCACTCCACAAATACGCATGTATTGTTAAAAGTGCCAGGACCTGTGCTAGGCTGTAGGAATAACTGACATAAATAAAAGACATAAATAAGGCATGATCCTGACCTTACCCTGAAGACATTCTAGCAAGCCGCAAAATTGCGGAGATGAAAGGGGCTTATAAAACATATAGGAAAACTCTTTAACTTTCAAAATTAGAAAGTTCACTGTTGATGAGGAAATTAACTTCCCTCAGGCCATTTATATAAGGGATGGTAGACCCAGTACTAGAACCCAAGTTTAATATCTGTCTAGATTATTCTGTACAATACAATTATTCTATACAATAGTCTCATTCTAGAAAATTCTTCTAACATTCTAATCAGCCTGTGTAGGTTGACTTCTAGTACATGGGTTACCAAAGTGAGCAGTGAATACATGACCCTATATAAGCCACCTCCTCTATGCCAGATGGGTGGTCTTCTTCAGTGCCTCCAGACCCTAGGCTTTTCATCCAAAGATCTCCTCACACAGTTTAGGAACTGTCTGTCTTCCTACTGGACTATGAGATTCATAGAGACAGAGGCTAAGTTCTATTTCTTTCTTTCTTTTCAGTATTCCATACTGAACTTGGCAACCGTAAGTACTGAGTCATTTTTGTTCAATGGATAAATAAGCACATGAATGAAGGAAGTCCTACCAAGTTTAAAACTCCCTTATGTTTGTTACCCCCTCATGTATATACACACACATATATATATAATCATAGTCTAATTATATGTTATATATTATGTATAATAATGTATATTACTGTATAATAAATAACACATATTATATAATATTTATGTTATATTTTAATATTATATATAAACTATATATTTTAATGTAATTATGTATATAAACATTTATTTATAAAGATGTACATAGATACAGATATATAGGTTGATAGACATGTCCCTGCTAATAATGACTTTACTGACATAGTGATAGAGAACCTGAATAAGAGAGCTCATTGTGTATAATGTCTTCAATTGCAATAAATAACTGTTCAAGCAGAGTTAGGATTGGCATTATTCCATCCATAGGATGGAAAAAAGAAAACAGCTAAATAAAAGATGTTATAGCCACACCAGAGGGTTTATTTTTAACTCACTGTGTTTATTTATGCCTTATCTACTCAAAATGAAATCAGGCAAAGCCTCAAGACAAAGGACTTTGTATTTTATTGTTTTGTTTTATTTTAAAAATGATGAGAAGAGGGGAAAAGAGAGGTCAGATTTGAGATTATGACACTCTATTTCCAGCAACTTCACCAGTTACAATGATGATGATGATACTGCTACTACTAATAATAATAATACAAGAAAAGTCTAGTTTGAAGATTGGAAGACTTGGGTTCTGTGTTTCACTCCGCTACCAACTTGCTTGACCTCTGTCTTTAGCAGGGGCTGTGAATTTTCTCTTAGGTCCTTAATTTCTTAGCCTGTCAAATGGACAGATGGGGGCATGGACTAAATTGGATACTTTCTAAAACCCTTATGAATGACAGATTTCTAAACACGCTTGCTTTTGTTAATGCCTTCTTGAAGCCAGAATCACTGGGTTAAGGCAGCCCCAGAGGAAATCCCAGGGGCCAGTGAAATGCACCCCCTTGTTTTTGCTGAGGCCATTGTGAATAGTCTTAGAAGGAAAAGCCCTCTTGTTCTTTTGATCTGTCATGAGCAACTTGCTTTATTAGAAACAAAGTGGTTACCATTTATTTAGCTTTCTTTATTGTCAGGCATTATGCCAAGTACCTTTTATGCATTATTTCATTTAGTCTTCAAAGCCATCCCATGGGGTAAGTCCTATTATACTGCCATGTAGGAAGAATTATGCATATGGGAAAGTTCAAACTTGAAGTTCAGTGACTTATCCAAGGTCGCAAAGTATCAGAGCCAGCATTAGAACTCAGTGCTCACTGATGCCAAGATCCTTGCTCTCAGCACTGCATTACATTCTAGGTGTGTGAAGCCCAGTTACCCTTCTACAGCTATGTTTCCTGGCATGAGAACACTTGTTATGTATTTCTCATCCTGGGAAACAGGCGCTTACCCAGTTTTGGTGTCTCACAGTTGGGGACCACGACATGAAAAACTCACATGCCAAGATAAGAAACTGAGATTTATCCTGGTAGAAATGAACAACCTCTGGAGATTTTTAAGATTCCCATATGTCAGGATTTTCTCCTACCTTTACCAAGAACAATGGTCTTCCCGAGAAAGCCACAGAGCACTTTGCTCTTTGATTCTCTACACTCCCGTTGTCACAATGATTCCCTTTCTCTGGGTAACCCTTCTATTTCAGCACCTCTAAATCTTTGTTTACACCATTCTCTTATGTGCTCCCCTGTTTATCTCTACTCATCCAGAGCCTATACAAGGGGCCTTCAAATTCCTCTTCTGTTATCTCTCCTATAAGCATACTACTGCGTCAATGAGAAGAACCTACTTCTCTCTTGGGCTCCCAAAGAGAAAGAGAGAAAAAACAGGTCTGGGGTTAGGGACAAAGAAAACCAACCTTGGTTGGTACCTGCTATATGCCAAGCACTACGCCAGATGCTTGCTTACTTATACTACCTGTAATTTTTCAACTAGCTGGTAAATAAGATTTACCCTGATGTGTGGTATGAGACTCTGAAAGATTATGAAACTTGCCCAGAATCATAGAATCAAATTTAACCAATGGGTTCATGATTCAAATATAGTTCTGTTTGACTCCAGAACTCACATCTTTATATTATATCACATTACAGCTACACAATTAATTTCCACAATAACCTCACAAAAGGAATATTTTATTATTTCATTTACTTGACAAGAAAACTTGGATCTGAGAACTAAGACTCTTACCCAAAACTATTGAAAATCTCATAGCTAGCAGGATCAACCAAGTTAGAAATCAGAAGCAAGGTTGTATTTCTGTTCTATAGGAAGATGGCACTGTACGTTAAACTCCATGAAGTCCCCCACATTTTCTAGGTCTCTGGCCAGACTGTACACTTCTTAAGGGCAGGCAGATGACTGGATATAAAATCCTAATAGCCCAAGATTTAATATGCCATCTTGACTGAGTAAATATGAGATGGGCTGTGAAATAAGAAAAGGGATGCTCAGAGTACCTGGGTGGCTCAGTCATTTGAGTAACTGACTCTTGGTTTCAGCTCAGGTCATGATCCCAGAGTCGCGGAATTAAGCTCCGCTTTGGAGTCTGTGCTGAGCTTGGAGCCTAATTAAGATTCTCCCTCTGTCTCCTTCTGCCCTTCTTCCCTGCCCATGCTCTCTCTCTAAAAAGAAAAAAAAAAAATTAGGAGCGTCTGGGTGGCTCAGTCAGTTAAGTGGCTCAGGTCAGATGTCGCAGTTCGTGGGTTTGAGCCCAGCATGGGGCTCTGTGCTGACAGCTCAGAGCCTGGAGCCTGCTTCAGATTCTATGTCACCTCTCTGCTCCTCACCAACTCCTGCTCTGTTACTCTCTCTCTCAAAATTAGATAAGTATTTTAAAAAATTTAAAAATTAAAAATAAATAAAATAAAAGGGATGCTGCAGAGTCTTATGTTTGTACAGTCTTTTAGTTTCTGTAGGGTTTCTTCAGTCTTGCTTTCACATGTCGCCTTTCAGGAGCCCCACTTTCCTCATCTGAATGGTGGAGGTAATACCTTCCTGGATTCTCACTGGATAAATTGTACAGGCAAAGTGACTCAGCAAGTACTCAACAAACGGCAGATAATAGCATGTGATATAAAGAATGATTACATCCTCATAAATTCCCAATAGCTTAGATGGGCCCAGAGGGCACTTAATAAGGGAAAGGATCAGAAAAGTTGGTGACCTTGGANCACACACACACACACACACACATATACATACATATCTGGAAGAACCGAGTTGCCTCGCATTGAACTCATTCCCCACTTGCTCATATCACCTTGCTTCCAGACACTGTGGTTGTTTGCAGCCTCTGGCTGAGGAATCCTGATGAGGAATGTTTATAGGAAAAGAAAAACTTCAAGCAGTGTGAAGGAACCTAAGAATGCAAATAAAACAGTGCTTTGGGAAGAGATCAGCAGACCAGCGCCCAGCACAGAAAGGGAATGAAACTTCTAGGATGACAGAATAAATGAAGAAATTGGAAAGGGCTTAATCCAGTCTTCACCTGGAGAGTTAAACATCCATAATAAGTAAGGAGGTCTCTTTGTGGGATTGAAGAGTATGGAGTGTTTCCTCCTCCACCACTTGGCAACTGAGTAAGGAGTGTGATTCTTTTGTGTGGACTTGCTGAATGCCTAGTGACGTGGTGTGAAAAAAGAAAATGGGGGGAAATGGGGACAGGCATGACTACAGCATATGGCAGGTTGAAGTTAAGTGCATATGGTTGAAAGAGTCGTATCACAGTTTGGTCCTGCCATTTACTGCCTGTGTGCCTTTGAGCAAGAATGTCCCTTCTGGAAGTGGTGGATGAGATCAGGATTTCCTTGGAAAGAGATGGGTGCCCAGGGGAAGGAACGGAAGGGCAGAGAATTTTAGATGTTAAAATCCCTTTACCCACTTTAAATTCTCTTTTTAAAGCCCACTTTGTTGCTTCTATGTCTCCAATACCTTTGTATTGTGCAAGTGCCCCCCATTTTCTTATATATTTTTAAATAAACAGATAATGGATGTTAAGCTCAGAAACTTGAAGCAGTGGTATCTGTTGAGTATGACATTTCTGTAGTTGTTGCATTTATCTTTAATGATACCGCTTCTCCATTTTTTGCAATGGTATGACTTTAAGTAAAAGAAAGTGAGTCATGTTCAAGGTAATACTAGCTAACTATCATAGGTGGTATTTGAAAGAGTGAATGGTGCCAAGTGATCCCTAAGGCCTTGGTACTCAAAATGTGATCTGCAGATTCATAGTACCTAGAAGCTGGTTGCATAACGTTAGGCCGCCCCCTAGACCCTCAGAAATCAGAAGTAGCATTTGAGCAAGATCCTTGGGTGATTCCTGTGTACATTAAAGTTTGAGAGGCACTATCATAAAAGTTCTACTATTTTTTGTTACTAATTTTTAAAATGATTCAGTCACCCCAAAAGATTCTGAGGGCATCCTTTTTCCAGGACTCCTTAGTCTGCTTTTATTTTGTTGAGTATTTAAAGAAAAGTAAATTAAAACATTGAAATGACCTGAAAATTCTCATGTTGCTCTAGGATGCAGGCTTCTGCCTCTGGCCCACCTAGCTCTGCCCCATTTACCAGTCATGTGTACTAGAGAAATGTACTTAACCTGAGTTTCTTGATTTTGCTTTCTTCATCTATAATATGGGAATTGTGATCCTTTATTCTCACTGCTATTGTAGCATGCACGTGTGTGAGTGTGAGTGCGCGCGTGCGTGCACGCACACACACACACTTAGTACTCTTAGTGCCTGCAACACCATAGCAGGGGCCACAAATAATACTCACAAAGCCACTTTTCTTTGCTTCCCATCTATACTAGAAACCCCAGGCTGTGTATCATGATAGGAGGGAGCACATCGCTTCAATGCCAACCAGGCACCTTGAACATCTAATTTGGGTTGTGTGTGCTAGATAATTTGGTTGACATCAAATCATAATGTTTTTTGGGTGCATGTCCCGAATACCAAATCAGCTATTAAAGGGTCCTCCTCATAGATGGGGTATCTCTTTGCCTGCATCTATTCAGGGTGTCAATTGAGTGCAGACCAGTTTCTGGAAGAATTGAGGACTTGTGTGAGCAAAGGCCAGGAAGAAGCAGTGGAGGGTAAGCTACTTTCAGACAGTTTGGGTGGCCCATCTTGCATTTCTTTTTTCTCAGCAGGACCCATGGACCAGCGTATTCATGCTTTCTTCTCTGTTTGCATCCACAGGAAGAGAGCTTAATACAGAGCAGGTGGAGTTGGTAGTCACAGTGGCCTGCCTTCCCGTTCTGGCGTGGCTGGCTGTGATGTGCACCGTAGGCAGGTTACTTAGGCTTTCTGCCTCACTGTTCCCTCAACTCAAAAAACAGAGATGATCATTTTGACTTCGCCAGCGTGCTATGAGGACAGAGTGAGACCCAGTATGCGTACATGCATACATGCTTGGGACCATGGCTGAGCTCCTAATGGCATCGTACCAGGTACTCAGTCACTGGTTGCTCCCCTTTTCAAATTCTACCCAGCCAGACAGGCTGGATTTTAAACCCTGTTTCTTATATTTCTCAGTGTGTAACCTTGGTAGAGTCATGTCATCTAATTTGTCTCAGCCTTGGTTCCCTCACTTTAGCATGGGGACACCAAAGCTATTTTTTTGTGTGTGTGATGAGGCTTTCGGGAATGCAAACAAAGCACCTGGCACATGGGAGGTAGATACAGTGCAGGTGTTCATGCAGCCGTGTTAGCACTTAATGGTCAAGGAAGTTGGACTCATGGCCTTTCATAACCCCATCCTTTGCTGGATCCTCCACACTTCCTACCCCTGTAAAATTTGTGGTGCTCAGGCATAAAGAACCCCTTCTTTAAACTCCCTCCTTATGTGGACTTATGAAATCCCTTGGTTTTAAATGTCATCTATAGTTATGACTCTCAAATTTAAATCTCTATCCTGGGCCTCTTCCATGAACTCTAGAATCATAAATCCAACCATTTGTGTAATATTCCCACTTGGAAATCATAAAGTCATCTTAGATTGGCCATACTCCAAATTGTGTTCCGGCCTCACCACCCGATGTGCTCTGCTCCCAGTCTTCTCCCTTCTCCGTGTCTCAGGCCACAGCCACTGTCTCACCTCTTCTTCCACACCCCACTCCCAGTCATTGGCAAATTCCCAGGCTGGATCATCAAAGTAAGGTCCAGGATCCACCCACCTCTCACAATGCTAGTTCAAACCAGGATCATATGTTTCTGGCCTTGGTTCCCTGTAACCTATCTACAAAGCCCATCAGGATGGTCCTTTAAAAGTGCAATTAGGGCCGCCTGGGTGGCTTAGTCGGTTAAGCATCCGACTTTCGCTTAGGTCATGATCTCGCGGTTCGTGGGTTCGAGCCCTGCATCGGGCTCTGTGCTGACTGCCAGCTCAGAGCCTAGAGCCTATTTCAGTCTGTGACTCCCTCTCTCTCTGACCCTACCCTGCTCATGCTGTCTCTCTCTCTCTCTCTCCTAGAAATGAAATTTTAAAAAAAAATTAAAAATGCAATTAATATCTAGCCACTCTGCCATTTGACTTTCAGCATCGTTCCAAATCATCATAAGACCCAAAGTGTTCAGCATGACCTGCAAGGTCTTTCTGAACCAGCCCTCTGCCCCCCCAGCTCCACATGACCTTTTTGAGATTGTTTCCTCCTGCTCCCCAGCCATTCTGGTCTGTCTGCTCTACCTTACCGTGCAAGCTCCCTTTCACTCAAGGCTTTTGATTTACACCTTGCTCAGCCTAGAATGTCCTTCCCTCAGTTGTCTGCATGGCTCCTACATGTCATTCCAATTGCTGCTTAAATATAGTATTATGCAATTAAGAGACTCCCTGTGACCACTCCCACCTCTCCCCACTGCCTCCAGGGTAACATTTATCTCTGCCTGATATATTCTGTTCTCTCCATTATAAACTCCTTGACAGAAGAGACTTGGTACACAGCATTGAATACCTACTAGGTATTCAGTAAATGTTTATTGAATGAATGAATGAACCTGTCTAATTGTGTTTTCCTCATTGCATCTCACTTTTGGCATGTATTACTCAAAATTCTACTTTGGTTGTCAACTATTAAGCAGAGATAATATGCATAAATTACATTCATATAGGGTTCATAATTTGAATAGCCCCTTTTACATCACAACGCATACTACCTCCTTTGATGCTTATAACAACTCAATGAGAAAGGCATATTCCACTCAAATTTATAGATGATGAAACTGAGGCTACAGAGGATAACTAATTTGCATAAAATCATAAAGGAAAAATCAGGACTTGAACCCCAGTCTTATTATCCTTGAGCCAAGATTTTATTCTGTGAAACATGGGTACCTAACATTTACTTATTAGTATTGCTACTGAACTGATTCAACTTGAGTAGTACTTATTTTTCCTGGAAAAAGGGATCGATTCTATACATGGCTTTTATCTTTTTTGCCTAACACAGAGTAAAATACATGATTGGAGCTCATGCAATAATTGTTGGGTGCAAGTGAGAATATATATAACAAAACACCAATGTTACAGAAGTGTGTGCTTCTCATAATGGCTTGAAGAGGCTACCTGGGAGATTTTTATCACTCTGTAAGCTTAACTTCAAGGCAGACTTAGTCCTCTGTGAAGAAATATGGTGGAAAATAGAGGAAGACAGGAAAGAAGTAGGTAACAAGATTAAACAGATAGTCACCTAGCAATACAAAAGCTATCCAAGTAGCAAATCAGGACTTGATTGGGAAACATCCAGATCTGGTACAGGGTTAAGAATTTGAAGTAGGATGTGGTAACAGGAAGGTAGAACAAGCATTGTACCTGTAGACATGTGAGTGGTACTCTCTTAATTAGTCATTCCGGTGTGGCACGTATAGAACACTTGTCTGGGGATCCCAGCTGAAAGAAAATGCCCACCAGGTCAGGTGGGGCATGCCCACACCGGGAGTAGGCTCCTCTCAGGAAGAGAGCTAAGGTGAAAGCCAGGATATGCAGCAGAAGGCCAGTCATAGCACTGAGGGTGGGGGTAGGTCTGGGAACTCAGAGTTTCCCTACCCCAGGCCAAGAGTGGAGAAATCCCAGCTCACACCCTTCCACCACCATCTCCCGGCCCCTGCCTCATCCCAGATGGCCACGCGAATATGAGGTGGATCTGAGCCTCTGCTCATTATCTCTAGAGAATCCTACAGGAAAGGCAGCAGCCAGGCAGACAGAAGCCTTTTTTTACTCACCTACAAGGCTGTCCCCTTCGGAGGATTCCTTCCCGCCAGCCCCTCTAGCTGCTGCCCAGTCTCCTCAACCGGCATTGTCGCTGAGGTGTCTCCATCAGCTTCCTGGGAGGCCGAACAGCCCTGCCTGGGCTCATGAGCCTGGACAGGGCCGTGAGCATCCGCGTCCGGTGATCGAGTCCCCAACAAATAACTTCCTGCAAGCCTATTTATCTTCTGTTTCAGCCCAGCGGAACCAGGGTCTATAAATTTTAGTTGGGATTCAGGACCATTTTCTAGGTCAGGGATGTGTTGCATATCAATAGTAGAGCAGAGAATCGGCGTCTCCTCTTCTGCACAGAGCCCATTTGTCTGCTGGAGTGAAACAGACATGGGCAGCGGCCCCCAAGGTGGCCGGGGCAGCCGTAAACCTCCGTGGAGACAGGGATGGCAGAGATGGGAGACAAATGATCCCCTTTCGAGCAGCCCAGCGCTTCTTTCGCCGGTTCCGAAAGCTTCTGCACACAGACTAGAAGCTGAATTTGGCTACCAGCAAATCTGGTTCTTGGCTTGGCATTTTATTGTAGGTGTGCTTAAAAAGCTGGTGTACATGAACATCCTAGGGCTTTGTGGCCCTGCCCAAAGACAGGCAGCAGAATGAGAAGTCTCTTAGAACTGGTTTTAAATCCCAACTATGCCCCTAGCTGTGGGGCTTTGAGACAATTGTTTAACCTGTTTTCTCCCGTGGGAAAGGACCTGATGAGGTAAACTTTATTATATAGATAAGACAAGAGGAGGCAGAATAGATAGCAGATAGTCACCAGTGTGGGGCTTGCTCAAAATTAGAAATGTATCTGTGGAAATGGCAGTAGGGTTTAGGCTGGCAGGATAGCATGCGGGATTTTAAAGAGGAAGTGTGAAATCACACGCAGTCATTTGTGAATCTTGGTTGGGGTGTGTTAATATCCTTTTCGATGACGGGTATAATAGCATTGCCCATCTTATAAAGTTGTTGGTAAGACTAAAAGATGTGATGCCTTGGGGCACCTGGGTGGCTCAGTCAGGTATGCTTCCGACTTCGGCTCAGGCCATGATCTCATGGTTTGTGAATTCAAGCCCCATATCAGGCTCTGTGCTGACAGCTCAGAGCGGGAGCCTGCTTTGGACTCTGTGTCTCCCTCTCTCTCTTTGCCCCTCCCCCACCCATGCTCTGTCTCTCTCTCTCAAAAGTAAACATTACAAAAAAATAAAAGTTGCGATGCCTTGAAAGTACAAAGCATAGGATCTTTTACATAGTAAGACCTTAATAAATACGAGGTACCATTATACCTTGACTGGATAACCAAAGTCTTAAACACAGTGTAATAAGAGATCTTATAACCCAGCTATCCCAAGTGTTTGTAATTTATAGTTGTCTATTTATTCTAGGGGAAAAATAACATTGTAATAATCTTCAGTTGAATTGTTAATCCAGTTGACTGGAACTTGGGTTTATTGGTTCCTTATTAGGAATGTGGGTGCTACATTCTGTGATGGGTACAAAGATGAATAAAGAATGAAAATAAAATTGATGTACCAAGCACTGTGTTAAGGGCTCTCAGATGAATTATCTCATTTAATCTTTTCATATAGTTTATATTAGTTCTGTTAGGAAGGATGGCTTATGGTCATTGTGGAAAGGTTGGAAAGGGAAAAAAATCATTAAAAAAAATTAAAATCACCCATAACCACTGTTAGCTACTTGGTGTATTTCCCTCCTGTCCTTTTTCTGTGCAAAGTTCATGGTCCATTTAAATCTTAATTCCCTCAACTGTAAAATAAGAATAACCAGGAGTGGTCACACAACAAATGTGCAAAGGATATCAGTGCCAGGCTTCTGGTAGTGGGTCAGTGAATCGCTGTGTCCTTGAGAATTCCATCACATATGATTACTTAGTTTCACAGAACTTTGAGAACTAACACGCACCCAAGAATGAGACTATGAGGTGGTCTTTCAGAGGGTCACAAAGCCCAGGGATAGACTCAGAGCATCTTTCTAGAGTGCCAGTTTACTCAAAGACTTTAGCAAGTGGTGGTAAGAGGTATGGTTTTTATATTAAAAGCCATGTAATTATTGGGATGCAACATTCTTCACAATTTTTAAGATAAGAGACCACAAAGAAATGTTACCCCTATGGTGGGCCAGCTAGGACTAAAGCCCCAGGCCCTGGGGTATGTTTCTTCTTCATCATTTTCCATGGAGGTAAAGCTATGGTCATTGTTAGGTGTTACATGTCTTTGGTCACGTGCAGAGTGGTTTCGAAGAATTACTGCACAGGAGAAATCTTCCATAAAGCTAATGCAATAGACTGGATGGTAAGTGATGAGAACAAGAATGAGGGAAATAACAATGGGAATAAGGAGACAAAGCAGAAAGACTTCCAAGATTGACTAGAAAGAACCTCACCATTGTTCACATGTGAAGGAAAAGTTGGGTGGAGCACCTGGGTGGCTTAGTCGGTTAAGCCTCCAACTTCAGCTCAGGTCACGATCTCACAGTTTGTGAGTTTGAGATCCATGTTGGGCTCTGCACTGACAGCTCAGAGCTTGGAGCCTACTTTGGATTCTGTGTGTCCTTCTCTCTCTGCCCCTCCCCCACTCAAATGCACTCGCTCGCTTGTTCTCTCTCTCTCTCTCTCTCTCTCTCCTAAACGTTAAAAAATTTAAAGAAAAGGAAAAGCTGTGAGGACGATCCTGAAAGGTTCACATTGGGTAGATAGCAGACCTGCAGGGACTGTGGATTTATAAAAATGATGCATATACACATGGTTATTGGTAATAAATAGTAGAGATCCGTCTGCTTTGCAGTAAAACCTCCCATCTGCCCTGCCACCATAATGAAAACAAAACTTTATTATATATACTCCAAAAAAATGTAAAAACTAACTTCTCTTTTCTTGAAATGATTTCCTGTTTCCTTGGAAATTATTTTGAGCCTTGTGCTGTCCTTTGTAGGTCAGAAGTTAGCAACTGGCTGCTTTAATCACTAGTTCTTAGGTAAGGAGCAAGGAGTGTGGCTTTGGGGAATCCTTAGGTGAAGACTGCATGTGTCTCAGGGTCTCTGTGCAATTGGTTGCTCTTGCTGCAGAAATGAAAGTGGAGCGACATTTTGGGAACAGAGCCCGCTGATGTGATGGCACGTTTTCTCTTTGACAATATGAGGGCAAAATTAAACATTCATAATATGGTAATTAAGAGCTGAATAATTTACTCTAAACCAATAAAGTAGATGTTCGTAGTGTGCTAGCTCCAGAATGAAACACAGTAGAGGAAAAATAACAGTGTTTGTTCATTAGCTGTACACCTCAGCTGTGCAGAGCACACTGAACACATCCCCACTGTTGCGACTGGAATTTGAAGAGTGTGCTCCTCCAACCCACAGGCATTCCACAGGGAATCTTGCATCCAGCACCCAAGTCATCTGTGAAGAGGGCTGTGACCAGGGACAAGTCACTCAACTAATTTGTGCCTCAGTTTCCACATCTGACATTGGGCATGAATAATTCCTCTTCTGTCAATAACAGAATTTCGTATCTAAAAGATAGCATTCTATTATCACAGGCACCCAGCAGCCTTGCAGAAATGTTGGTGTTGGATTCTTCCAAGATGTTCACCACTACGACAGCTCTGGGGTAGTGCTAAGCTGTCTTCCTGGGACACTTAGGTCACTGGGAGAAGGGAATGAAGCAGATGCTTTCAGAAGTCTATCAAAGTCTATCAAAAATCATAAATCCACTTTGTCATCTCTGACAATCACAGATACCCTCAGAATTCCATCATAACTCAAGACGTATTCAGAGTCCATCATAATCAGAGAGAGTAGGTCAGAGGAAACATAAGCCTTCTTTTATTCTTCTCTGGGAACCCCAAGGTTCCTTCTGTGAGTGTGGGCCATGTTTTCACATAACCATCCCTTTAATTTGCTATCTTGCTTTCAAGCTATCTGGCCCAAGCCTCCACCTCTTTTTGAATGCAGTTTTCCTCTATCTCCTGAAAGTGCCTTGTTTCCCTGTTCACTGGGTCAGCAAGCTATGCCACCCTGGTTAAGGGTCAGATAGGGGTGCCTGGCTCAGTTGGTTAAGTGTCTGACTTTGGCTCATGTCCTGATCTCACAGCTTGTGGGTTCGAGCCCTGTTACCAGCTTGGAGCCTGGAGCCTACTTCAGATTTTGTGTTTCCCTCTCTATCTGCTCCTCATCCTCTGTCTGTCTGTCTCTGTCTCTCTCTCTCTCTCTCTCTCTCTCTCTCTCTCAAAAATAAACAAAAATTTTTTAAAAAGTCAGATAAATGCCACCCCAGAAAGAGACCAGTGCAGGAGTCAAGGTTGCTGAGAATCAGGCAACATACACACCAGGCTACAGTGTTACAATATTTACTTCCAGCAAGATCAGAGAAAGAGTGCACAAAGTCCAAATGCTTGTACTGTGTCAGTGGCCTGTGGCCAGAAGATCCAGTCCTTGGCCAGTGCGGGAGATGTGGCTGTACACACTCCATTGCATACTGCAATAGAAGGACTCCAGCTTCACCCCTGTGGGGTCTGAGATACAGAAAGCTGGGGCCGTATTTGAGGGTCAGTGGCACAGGCACGTAAGCAAAACAAAGGAGCACACACTGAATTTGAAATAGGGAAAGAGAAGGTAAGAGGTTCAGCACAGTCTGTGTAGGCCCTTGATAGCTTGGTTAGGTGTGTTCCATGATCAAGACCCATTCCTAAGCCTTTGACTGGGAGTTGAAAGACCTCATGCAGGAGCTGCCTATCCCAACATAGCAAAGACCCTCCTAGACCTTTCTTACCTTCTCATGAGTAAGACTTCAGCAAAACTTAGATATAGGAGGAAAGCCCTGTGTCTGTGAGCTTTGCTCTTTATTTCTCTTTGTTGAAATCTGGAGTCAGAAAAGGAGAGTCTTAAGACAGACCTATACTAGGTCTCTGGCCTGTAGCACTTGCCAGATGGGCCCCTATTAGGATTAAATAAAGTATATACCATGCTTGGTACCAATGCTTTGCACAAAATCAGGGTTGACCTTGGTCATTTATGAAGGTTGTCAATATTAAGATGGAAATTTGTGTGAGTAGACAGCTGGATGAGGCTTGTCCCTGATTCAGGGAACTTAGTCCAGTGGGGGAGACCGGTTTATAAGTGACTAATGTATGGGGAAGACTAAAACAAACCGCTTTAAGGACATCAAAGCAGGAAACAAATTACGCTAAAAATGGGTGAGTTGAGCCTAATAGGGAAAACAGCATGAACAGAGTCATGCATGAAGATGTAGATGGTAAGTTGAGAAGAAGTGACAAACCCTCTGTGACTGGAGCTTGAAGGAACAAAAGAAATGGTGATGGGAAGGGAAGTAGGTCCAACCATGGAATGCCTAAAATACCAGACTAGAAATACTTGAACTCTAACATGGAATGGAGAGCCATTGAGTTTTGGGGAAGAGGGTAAGGGTGTGACTCAGTGAGTTGCATGTAGATAGAAGTCTCCCATCAAGGTTCTTTGGGGGTCGTCTTCAAGGCTCCATGATGATCTCTTCTAATAATCTGTCAGTCTCCCAACTGGAGCTCTCTCAGCCCAAATGGCACATAATATGTGCACAATAAGTATTAAATATTTAAATAGTCATCACTAGCCTTTGCCTCCTCTGTATATCAGGGAGGGAGAATACCCATGTGAATTAAGTGGTTGGTTTGGGACTGAGAGGGCAGAGTTCCAGTGCTGGCTCTGTGGTCTGTGACTGCTAGAAGGTTGCCTACACTTTCTGGGCTCCATTACCTCTTAGAAATGGAAGAAGTAAAGACTACTTGCCTCCCGGAGTTTTAGAAGAAGGAAACATAAAAATTCTGTTTCCAAACATCAAAGAGACAAAGGCTAGAAGCCAGTTTTCAGAATCGGGGGATGATCATCCATCTGGTCGAGGTGGCCAAGGTCTCTCTGCTGTTTGTCCTGCCCTCTGCCTTACTAAGAGGGAGGAGGGACAAATGTGTTTATTTATTCAGAGACCATGCTTTGAAAGATGTTTTGTATCTAATAACCTGCATTTATTCAGCAGAAACAAATTTCTCTCATTTTTATTAATCAGAAATATATGTCAACCAATCAGAACTTATGATGTGCCAGCAATAGGTTACTAATGTACTAATTTGATATACGCCAGCTGAAAGCAAAGCAATTTGTTATTTTAATTAACCTTAATATGAGTAAATGTATTATTCGTTAGCCTTTTTGGAATGTAGAATGGAATGGAGCTCCCATTAATATCTTTAAAAGGTCTTATATATCTTAGAATGCTAGGTTGAATGTCAAAAGTAAAAGGCTCAGATATTCTGCTTGTAAACAGTAAAGGAGAAGAGATCAACCAACCCAACATTGCCAAGATGAATGTGTTAGTAAAAGTGATAGTGTTCATTCATTCATTTACTTACTATTGCAATAAACATGTATTCCACACCAACTATGTGCCAAGTATATATGATAGAAGGCATAGTCCCTGCCATGAAGGAGTCAATAGTTTGTTCATTTTTTTAAGCAAATTACTTATTGTGTATCTATCAACTATCAAGTCCTGTATTAGGCATTAGGCATCAGAGATAGATGTTCCTTCAGGAAGTTCATGGTTTAGTGCAGTAGTTCTAAACTTTATTCACATAACAGAGCCAAAGAACCTAAACTCTATCAGCCTCACAGGCTTTTTACAACAATAATTGTCACAGCAGGAGCTTGAGGAAGAAGGACCTTATCAGTTAGTCTCAACAGTGGATTGAGTGAATGGCTCCATTAGCTTGTGAGAATATACCAGCACCTCTACCACCACCACCACCACTCACCTGTACCTACAACCCACCTGAGGTGATTCTGATATGCCCCCAGCATGACACAAAATCACCAGTTCAGTGGGAAAGATGGTTGGAGGAGGACTTTTCTGAGAAGATCTGAAGTTAATGGGAAGGCTATCAGGACAGGATCACTATAATTCCAAAGAAGGGTCATGTGCCTCTCTTGATTACGAGAGTGGGAAGGAAAGGGAAATGAAAAGTATGAAGACATTGAGGAAACAGAATGCAAAGAATATGGGACATGAATGTGGAGAAAAAAAGATTTAAAGCCATGATGGCTGGGAATTTGATCAGGATTTGGAGTTTCCTTGATCAGCATCAAGTTTGGGAGTTGGGGGAAAGAAATGGATGTGGAAGAGGA
The DNA here is from genome assembly GCF_008692635.1 of Crocuta crocuta. Taxonomy (NCBI): domain Eukaryota; kingdom Metazoa; phylum Chordata; class Mammalia; order Carnivora; family Hyaenidae; genus Crocuta; species Crocuta crocuta. The sequence continues at coordinate 2,764,033 of NW_027530529.1, read as the reverse complement.
GGAGGAGGGGGTAAAGTGTCAGTTTTTAGATGTGTTCTGTGATTTAAGGGACACATAGTTTCCTGAGCATGGCCTTTCAAGATAGCCTCAGATCACGATTGTGACTGTGTCTGGGAGTCCTTGAGCAAGGTACACAACCACCGGCTGCCATTTCCCTCTCCATAAAAAGAGGTCAGTAGCATTGTCTCACAAGGTTATTTCAGGGTTACTGTCACAAGGGTGTAACATGCTTTCACAGAGGAGCTGCTGAGCAAACATTTCCTCCCTTCTCTCGTCATTGGCATTCTAGGTAAGCATGCTTGGAGACATGACCGAGACAGACAGGGATGTTCTTCACCAGCACCTCCTGAACTCCTGGGAATTCCCAATCAGACCTCAGGAAAGACCTTAATAATTATTCACATCTTTCCCTACAGTACTTGCCTAGCTTCTCTGACGGGAATCCCTTGATGACTATATCCCAGCCAGGACCAGGTTATTAAATATCCCCAAAGCCATTTCTATGATTCCCCTCAGTGTATTCACAGAGTTGCTAAAGACAAATATACTTTCTGCCATTGAAGCCACCAGGAACGGGTCTGAGTCGTGGATGGAGTATTCCACTAAGCTACCTGCTGTGTCCACTTCCAAATGAGACCTTGTTTACCTAGCTATTGAATTAAAGAATTTCAAACACCAAACATTATCCAGGTGGGCTGCAATAAACCTAAAGAGAATGATGCTAGGAGTGTGGTTTTGTAGATGACTGTCTGAGAGCTCAACAGGAATAACTTGGAAGGGCTTTTGACTTTGAAATTCTGCAAGTTATTGAGATGAGATGAAGTGAGCCAGATCTCCCTTGCATTTCTCTAAACTTTTCCTGCTTCCTCTTGCTCCGTGTCAGCTCAGATATTTCCAATAGTAATTTTACGAACCAGCTTGCAACTTCTTTTAATTACATTGTCTTTATTTTGACTAGATACTTTGGGGAGGTGGTTGTTATTGATAGGCAGAATATTGAAATTTAGAACTAGGGTTTGGAACCTGGCTCTCCAATCATTGTTTGCCCTGGAGCAAGTCACAAAGTCCATAAGGTGAGTAATGCATGATTAGCCTTATTTGCAAAACAGGAGTAATAACCAGGTCTCCTCACCTAGGTTAGCATTATGATAAAGTTGTCATAACTGTATGGTGGTTTCTCTATAGTTTGGTTTTCTTTCATAGTACTTAAAGTGGTGCTTACTATCTAATTTTCTTAATCAAGTCTGACCATCCCAATTATTTTGATCTTTTCAAATATTAACTTTTTCTTATTTTCTCTTTCTGTAATATTAGGTCTTCTCTTTCTTAACTCTTTGTACTTTCTGATTTATGCTACTATACTTTTTCTAACTTCTAAGTTACAAGTCTTATTCATTTTAAGCCTCCTTTTCTAATGTACGTATTTAAGCCTGAAACTTTCCCTGTAGTACAACTTGAGCTGCAACTTGCAAAATTTTGTATGTTGGGTTTTAATTATTAATTCTTAAGATACATATTATATATTACATACATATATATATGTACATTTAATTTTCATTGTAGTTTGTCCTGTGAGTTATTTAGAAGTGTTATATTTTTAATTTCAAATGCATGGGAATTTTGTGTTTCTATACTTCCTTATTATAATTTAACTGCATTAAGGTCAGACAACATAGTATAACAACAGTTGTTTTTATTTGTTTTTAAATGTTTATTTATTTTTAATGTTTATTTTTGAGAGAAAGAGACCGAGTGTGAGTGGGGGAGGGGCAAAGAAAAAGGGAGACACAGAATTTGAGGCAGGCTCCAGGCTCCAGGAACCATGAGGTCATGACCTGAGCCTAAGTCAGACGCTTAAGGAACTGAGCTACTCAAGCATCCCCGCTAAATGTTTGTTTATTTTGAGAGAGAGAGAGAGAGGGAACAGTTGCATGCCTTCAAGTGGGGGAGGGACAGAGAGAGGGTGAGAGTGAGTCCCAAGCTGTCTCTGAGCTTAGCTCTCAGCACTGAGCTTTACACAGGGCTTCATGCCATGAACCATGAGAGCCTGACCTGAGCCAAAATCCACAGTTGGACACTTAACCGACTGAGCCACCCAGGTACCCCCAAAACAGTTGTTTTTAATATGAGATTTGTTCGATATAGATTAGTACCTGGTCAGGTTTATAAATATTTCATGGATTTTGGAGAAGTATGTATATTTATCAATTGACTTGATGGAGGTATTTGTATATGTCTTGTAAGTCAAGTTTTTAAATTGTTTAGTCATTCTGAACTTTACTATATTTTATAGGGTTTCGGTTTGACCTATCAATTATTGAGAAAGGTATATTGAATTCTTTCACAATGAAGGTGAAATTGTCCATTTCTCAATCTGTTTCCACCAAATTTTACCTTATGTATTTAAAATTACTGAGATATAGGTTAAAATATTATATATTCATGCAAGGTTAGGATGGTTGTGTATTCCTGGTGAAAAGTTTCTGTCATTGTATAACCTTCTGTGTTTTTGATAATATTTTCTCCCTTAAGTTATACACCCATCCTATATTTTCTTGGTTTATATTCATCAGATATATATTTATCCTTTTATTTTTAGCCGTCCCTTCATCCTAAAGATTTATGTTTTATCTCTTAAAAACATTTAATTGGAAGTCTAGTAACTCTTATCTTTTACCTTGTTCAGGTTCATTGGAGATTGAACTTGTTTTACCATGTCTGTTGCTTTCCATTTGTCCTGCTTTTCAAATCTCCTTTTCCTTTGTTTTTTGATTGAGGGCATTTATTTGTTGACTTATTTATTTATTGCTTCTTCCACTTCCTTTACCCGCCCCCCCCCGCCTCCCCCCACTGCTTTAGAACACAGATTTCCTTAAGTAGTTCCTTTTATCTTGCAAATTTATTGCAATTTAACCTCAATATTTGAATCTCCAAGCAAGGCAAAAACTGCATAATATTTTACCTTTGATCCCTTGCCTGTGTCTTACATTATTGCCTACTATTTCAGTTGTGTTCTTAATAACCCTTAAATAACACTTCACTGTTATTTTACAGAGACATGATTTCGGTTGTCTACATTCTTACCAGTTCCCATTTCTTCTTAGATCTCACACCTTCCCTGTGAGATCATCTTCTTTCCTACTGAATTTCAACTTTAGAAATTCCTTTAATGAAAACTATTGCTCAGCTTTTAGTAAACTCATCTTTTGTTTCTCTCAAACTGTATTTTATCCTCATTCTAATATCATTTTCCTAGGCACATATATCTAGCTTGAGATTTACTTCCTCTAGCATTTTCAAGTTACTATTTACTGTGTTCTGGTTTCTGTCATTTCTTCTATCAATCTGTTTGTCATTCCTCCACAAGTGATGTGTCTTTCTTCTTACCCTTGGTCTCCGCTTTTGCTGGTCTTTGGTGGTATGTGTTTTCATGACATTATGGCCAGGTGTGGCTTTCTTGTTATCTGTCCAGCTTGATAAATGCTATGCTTCCTTTATCTATGAATTTGTATCTTTCCTTGGTTCTGGAAAATTCATAGTCATTTTCTTCTCAAATCTTTCTTTTGTATTTTCTGTCTTTCCTTCTGAAACTCCACTGGTGCACATTATGTATACTCATTATGTCTTACATATCTCTTTACCTGTCTTCATATTTTCTCCCATCTCTGCTATACTCTGGGTAACTTCCCAAGCAAAGAGGGAACTCATGGGGGATTATTTCTCTAGGTGTCTGGTGACCTTTGATGAAGAGCCCGTATTTGATTGCTCTTACTATGTGGAAATCCTAGGTGCCTTTATTGGGATCCTTTATTCCAACAAGGATATGCACTTGATTCTGTTTGGGGTAAATAGGATCCCCCTTAAAAGTCCCTGGCAGTTATCATACCTGCCACTCACCCTAAATAACGTTTCAGTTCCAGTAAGGATGAAACTACATCACGCTTTTTTGATCCCCTCAATTTAGGGAAGCGTTAGTGGATCTTAGCATTTTCTCTTTAATTCCTGCAAACCAAGCAGTACCTTTAAATGGAATATTTTGTGTAGCATCCACTAGTTTTGAAGGAGGACCTTTGAAAGTCTCTGCTCTCCTATACTGCCAGAAACACAAGTCTGCACTTAGCACTCTCTATACACCCCAGGTGCAAAAGCATTTGGATTCTTTAGGAAAATCTTAATATTTTCCCTCCATGATTTTGTATTTATTCTTGATTAGTGAATCCCCTACCCTCATTTGACCTCAGGAATGCCAATGGGAACAATTAGAAAAAGACATCCGGAGCTTCATTTGGAAAGAAACTTAAAGATCCTCAAAGCAAATCAAGCATGCCCTTTGCCCTCTATAGTCTTTTCAGGCCCTGTGGCCTCACCTTGTATTCACCGGTAACAGGGAACTCACCACTCATGAAGAAGCCTTTTTATTCCTTTATTCCTTTGTTCATTCACCTGTACCTCAATTTATCTATCAAAAGGCAAGAGATTTGTTGCAAGGAATTTGCTTGCCCAACAGTGAGGGCTGGCTAGGCAAGTCCAAAATCCTTAAGATAAGCCATCAAGAAAGGTGGGTTGAAAACTCTAATAAAGAAGCTAAACCTTGTTCCATAGGCAGAATTTCTTGTGCTGCAGAGAATCCTCAACTTTGTTCTTAAGGCTTTCAGCTGATTGAAATGGTTTTGTCCAGATTACCTAGGATAGTCAAACTTAGTTAAAATCAACTGATCTTAGATGTTAATCACATCCACAAACTACCTTCATGGCAACACCTTGATTAGTCCCCAGTTATGCAACCGAATATCACAGACTCAGGCTCTGCCACACTGTCACATGAAATTGGCTGTTATAGGTGCTTTCTCTGTATTAGGAACTGCGTTAGGCATTTTGCATTTTATACCTTTACACCTTTTAATGGCCATTGAATGAAATATTATTCTTGTTTTAAAGATGAGAAAATTGCAGCTCAGGAAAGATCAGCAATTTCGTATTATCGTTATTATTTTTAATTCATGTGGGGAAACTGAGGCATGAAAGCATGAAGTGACCAGTTGGCATTCAGCAGACATACAAAGCCCTTCGTAAAAACGTTCCATTTTAAAGCCAGTAAATAGTTGTTCTGGAACCATCTTCATTTTAAGACATCTGTGAGTAGCTTTGTTAAATGATGCTCAGCACTTTCACTCAGATATAATTGTGTGTGTGTGTGTGTGTGTGTGTGTGTGTGTGTTATGGAAGGAGGGCCGAACAGAGTGGTACTGTTGTGATGATGTAGCTAGGAATAAAGTCCCTATCTTGCCTTCACTAGGATGTTGTTTCTGTCTGGAAGTGCTTTGATCCCCTACAATTAGCACACCATGATTTTATATTTACTGAATTCTTTTTTTTTTTTTTTTTGATCACAGGAATTTCTCTTTGGTCCCTTTTCTCCCAAAAGCAAGTTGTTCTCTACATAAATTAACATAAGTTGGAATACCAAATGCATAATCAGAAATTCTATATTATAAACACAGGTTCATGAACCCCTGGGTTATATGCCAGAGGGCAGCCAAGATAATGTCAGTGTGTTGATATTGGATTTGAAAGTTAACAGGGCTGGGGCACTTGGGTGGCTCAGATGGTTAAGCATCCAACTTTAGCTCAGATCATGATCTCCTGGTGGTTCCTCAGTTCAAGCCCCATGTCAGGCTCTTTGCTGACAGCTCATAGCCTAGAGCCTGCTTTGGATTGTTTGTCTGCCTCTCACTCTGCCCCTCCTCTGCTCTCTCTCTGTCTCTCTCAAAAATGAATAAAGATAAAAAATTTTTTAAAAAAGATGACAGGGCTTAGCTAAAATCATTAAGGAAATAGGGCCAGACTTAGTGGGATTCTTTGGCCCAAGCAATTTATGTCATTGTGACTAATCATGATTTTCACAAAAAAGATAAATGTTACAAAATACCTTTGGATGTATTTAGATAAATAGGCTTTCTGAAATTATTGTCCAAATAAGCTGTGTGACTTTTTCATCTCCTTAATAAAATGTTCCTCTTATATAAATTTTGGCATAAATGTCTTTGAGGCCAGAATCAACATTAGAAACACATGATTTCATAAATTGAACAATCATGTAAATATCACTTTTTGTATGATACCCCACAATTTACAAAGCATCTAAACAATGCGGCAGAGTAAGAAGAACACTATACTCAGAAGTATACTTGGTGTAGTGAGTTGTATCAGTGTCCTCCTCCTTTCTCCTCCTCACGGTGATGCAGACTTAGACGAGTACCTGGTCTGGTCTAAGGAGTGGATGTGGGAGTAGAGCATTGCATGGCTCCGTCCTGTTTTCTCTCTGCTCCAAGATAAGCAAGGCCCGTCCCTCCATAGTCTGGGGCACAGAATGTTAGGGTTGTGAGGCTGAGCCACAGCCAGGCTTGGCGGGCATTACTGTGAGTGAGAAAGGTCTTTGCTATGTGAACCACTCGCATTTTAGGGCCATCTTTTACCGCAGTATTATTTTGTGTAAACAGACTGACATATCTGGGTTTGATTTCCAGCTTCACCACTTATTAGATGTAAATCTTAAGGAATATAGTAAAACTGTTACAGTCAATTCCTTCCTCAGTTTCTGTAGATTAGTAACCAGTGAGTTATTGTGAAAACAAATGAAAAAAAAATATATAANTTAAGGAATATAGTAAAACTGTTACAGTCAATTCCTTCCTCAGTTTCTGTAGATTAGTAACCAGTGCTGCTCCTCAGTTTCTATAGATTAGTAACCAGTGAGTTATTGTGAAAACAAATGAAAAAAATATATATACAATGGTTTAGAATAATTACTGACATATAATAAATGAAAAGTAACTTCCTCTTACCGAGGAAGTACCTGTCTGGCACATAGTAGGTATCCTATCAAAGCCAATATCTTTCTGTCTGGAAAATTCCATTCATCCATTGTATGCCCAAAGATCACAGAACACAAAGGCCTCCTCTTCCAATTTATCTTTCTCATCCTTTTTCTCTGACCCCTTACTACTTTCAGTAAAGCACAATTTTCTTTAGGAGTGGAATAAGCCTACATTCAGGTCCTATAAAAAGAGATATTTGTTCCAAAGCCAAAATTTTATGAAAGATGATGTTTTTAATTTTCTTTTTAGAGAATAGCATGTTTAAACATATAATTAGGTTCAATTTGCAAACGAATGATCCATCAGGTTTAGAAGCCACTGTTCACAGTTTAGATGGAATGACCAAAATGCTTATAATCATTACTGTGAGACTTTCAGGCAAAAAACAAACAAACAAAACAAAACAAAAAGAGCCAAAAAACAAATGAAAACAAAAAACAGCCTCCCTGGAAGAGGGATAAACCTGAGTCTACTCTATTTCATACAAGTTCCTGGCTATGAACTACTTGGCCTGAGAATAAGGAAATGGCAAATTCATGGATGTAATTACATTGTGTGACTCCTCTGCTGAGAAGTACATTATAAAAAGCCCAGAGTTGCTGGAGCAAGGCTACCACTGCAAGCTGGGCCTGCAGAGGAGGGAGCCGGCGTCTCTGCGCTCTGGGGAAATGCAGAGGAGTTCGATAGCTCTGGTTTCCTTGGAGACTCCAATCTGTCCTCATTGCTTGAGCTCTGCCCTGCCATCCACCCTCAGCCAGAGCCTATAGCTGGCTCCAGCCCCAGAGTGCACCCCGACACCCACCAGAAGGGAAGGAGGAGGACTCAGGAAGGAATTGCCATTGACTATGAACAGCCTTATGACTTTCTTTGTCTAGAAGTTAAATATTCCAGATGTTTAGACTGCTTAGACTCCATGTCCCAGAAGAATCTGAGTCTTCAAGAGCCCAGAACTTTTCAAATCCTTTACAGCCATTAGTTTATCTTTAATGTTCTCTCATATCTGGGATTCATCAATTAAAAACAAGCCAAACATTGAGTGTCAAGAAGCAAGGCCAAATTTTAAAACCCTAATAGCCACCACTACCCTAGCCTTGAGATGATCCCAGCATTTTGAGTGGGTAATCTTCAATCCTCACGAGAACCCATTTTGTAGATGACAAATCAATGTACTGAAGGGGTTCAAGGAAGTCGCCCAAGGTCACACCTCGAATGAAGACCAGACCAAGTTCATATCCAGATTTGATTTGGCTTCAGAAGCAAGGCTCATTATCACGTATTCTGCTACACTGCATGGCCCTGTCCTCTGATGGACTACTTCAGGATGCACCCAGGGAAGCAGGGAAAGGTGGTCTTCATTTGTTTTTACCAAGGTTTGCTGGCAGGTTAAACAAGCATATAAAAACTGTCTCTTGTGAATTGTTTTGCATGTCGTTTCATTTTTTTTTAATTTTTTTTTTAAGAATCTTTTTTTTTAACTTTTTTTTTTTATTTATTTATTCCTAGGAGAGAGAGAGAGAGAGACAGCATGAGCAGGGGAGGGTCAGAGAGAGAGGGAGTCACAGACTGAAACAGGCTCCAGGCTCTGAGCTGGCAGTCAGCACAGAGCCCAACGCGGGGCTCGAACCCACGAACCGCGAGATCATGACCTAAGCAAAAGTCGGACGCTTAACCAACTAAGCCACCCAGGCGCCCCTGCATGTCGTTTTAAATAAAATATCGGCTTACTTCTGTAAATAGCATGAAGAAGTATTTTATTTTCATTATTAGTCATTAGAATGTTCACTGAAAGGGAGGCTGGAATGCCTGATGGCTTCTCCAGGGACAAGAATGAGTCAGTTCACCCGAGGTCCTCCTCTTCGGCCAAATTCTTCTCATTCTGCTCAAATCTGAGCTACTCCAATAATGTCTCTGGTCACAATCCCCCCCCCGTCCCCCGGGGAAAAAGCATGTTCCTGTGAAACACTGATTTAAAGAAAACACTGAGTCTTCAGGTCTTGCCCACTGCCAAGAGGGCTTCTTCCTCAGTAAACATACAAGGTGCTAGTCTTCTTGTCTTAAAATTTCAAAAGTTCCCTTTTCTTTTTAAATGTTTTTTTAAATTTTTTAATTTATTTCTGAGAGAGAGAGAGAGAGCATGAGCAGAGGAGGATCAGAGAGAGAGGGAGACACAGAATCTGAAAGAGGCTCCAGGCTCTGAGCTGGCTGTCAGCACAGAGCCCGACGCGGGGCTCGAACCCACCAACCGTGAGATCATGACCTGAGCCGAAGTCGGACGCCCAACTGACTGAGCCCCCCAGGCACCCCAAAAGTGCTCTTAACTTCTCCTCCTACAGTTGCTTGATCCTGCATCCTGGGAGAATTATCAAGAAGGATGGGCACACTCCTGTCCTGGCTCTGAGGAATGAAGGAAATCACTTTTCCTGTCATTGTACCCTAGAAGTTTAGAGCACATACTGGGACTCTCGTGTCACATGAAGCTCCAGGATGGTGGAGCTGAGTGACTGCTAACTCCGGCCTACAACGCTACCAGCTGCTGAAGAGATCTGGTCTTCCAGTGGGCAACGCTCGGTCTTTTGTTCAGGAGAACTGGGGAGGGCAAGGGCTAACTCTCTCTCCTTCTCTCTCTCTCGCTCTCTCTGCCCCACCCCTCCCAAAATAAGTTAATAAACTTTAAAAAAAGAAAAGATTTTCTGCTGGAACTACCATCTTCCAATAATTAGCCAAAATGGCCAACACAAAGAGAAAGAGGAGAGGTACTTGCTGTATGTTCTCTAAGCCTTTTAGGAAACATGGAGTTGTTCCTTTGGCAACATGCATGCAAATCTACAGGAAAGGTGATACTGTGGACGTTGAGGGAATGGGCACTGTTCAAAAAGGAACACCCCCCAAATGTTTCCATGGCAGACCTGGAGGAGTCTACAAGGTTACCCAGCGTGCTGTTGACATTGTTGGAAACAAACAAGGGCAAGATTCATGCTAAGAGAATTAATGTATGTATTGAGCATATTAAGCACTCCAAGAACCGAGATAGCTTCCTGATATCTGAGATAGCGTGTGAAGGAAAGTGATCAGAAAAAGAAGGAAGCCAAGGAGAAAGGTACTTGGGTTCAGCTGAAGTGCCAGCCTGCCCCACCCAGAGAAGCACACTTTCTGAGAACCAATGGAAAGTAGCCTGAGCTGCTGGAACCCATACCCTATGAATTCATGGCCTGGTAAATGTAAAAAAATAAAAGACCTCATGACTGTAAAAAAACAAAAAAACCCACCACCAACAACAACAAAATAACAAACCTTGCTACCACAAGCACCTTGCTACTTACCATCTACTGTAGACTAGCAGCATCAGCATCCTCTTTGAGCTCATTAGGGTTGCACAAGCGGAGGCCCACGTCAGCTGAACTGAATCAGAATCTGTATTTTAACAAACAGCTAGGTAACTGGTATGCACATTCAAGTTTAAGAAGCACAGAGTTAAAGACAAAATTATTTTGGCTGCACATTGGTATTATGGTATTACTAAGATGTTTTAAGAATTTCTGATTCCTGATTTCCACCCCCGGAAATTCCTATTTAATTGCTCTAGGTTCTGGCCTGCGTGTTGGGATTTCTGAAAGCTACTTGGGTGGCCCTCATGTGGTTGAAAAGTCATGGTTGAAAGCCACTTCAAATTCCTGATCAGTAAAAGCGCTGATATTAATAAATTTTTTAATTTTAAAATGTTTTTCCTTTTGCATTTTTTTTCTTTCATAGTTTATTGTCAAGTTGGTTTCCATATAATGCCCAGTGCTCATCCCCACAAGTGCCCTCCTCCGTGCCCATCACTCGCCTCTCCCACCCACCTCAGCCCTCAGTTTGTTCTCAGCATTTAAGTGTCTCTGATGGTTTGCCTCCCTACCTCTCCCCGACTATTTTTCCCTTTCTCCTCCCCCATGGTCCTCCATTAAGTTCCTCCTAATCCACCTATATGTACAAACATATGGTATTTGTCCTTCTCTGCCTGACTTATTTCGCTCAGCATAACACCCTCAAGGTCCATCCATGTTGCTACACATGGCCAGATTTCATTCTTTGTCATTGCCATGTAGTATTCCATTGTATAGATGAACCACATCCTGATCCATTCATCCATTGATGGACACGTAGGCTCTTTCCATGTTTTGGCTATTGTCAAGAGTGCTGCTATGAACATTGGGGTACATGTGCCCCTATGCATCAGCACTCCTGTATCCCTTGGGTAAATTCTTAGCAGTGCTATTTCTGGGTCATAGGGGAGTTCTATTGGTAAGTTTCTGAGGAACCTCCACACTGTTATTCAGAGGGGCTGTATCAGCTTACATTCCCACCAACAGCGTAGGAGGGTGCCCGTTTCTCCACATTCTCGCCAGCATCTAGTCTCCTGATTTGTTCATTTTAGCCACTCTGACTGGCGTGAGGTGGTATCTCAGTGTGGTTTGATTTGTATTTCTCTGATGATGGGGGATGCTGAGCGTCATTTCATGTGTCTGCTGGCCACCTGGATGTCCTCTTTGGAGAAGTGTCTGTTCATGTCTTCTGCCCATTTCTTCACTTGATTATTTGTTTTTCAGGTGTGGAGTTTGGTGAGTTCTTTATAGATTTTGGATACTAGCTCTTTATCTGATATGTCATTTGCAACTAAATTTTCCCATTCCGTCGGTTGCCTATTAGTTTTACTGATTGTTTCCTTTGCCGTGCAGAAGCTTTTTATCTTGATGAGGCCCCAGTAGTTCATGTTTGCTCTTGATTCCCTTGCCTTTGGGGATGTGTCAAGAAACTGCTGTGGTTGAAGTCAAGGAGGTTGTTTCCTGCTTTCTCCTCTAGGGTTTTGATGGTTTCCTGTCTCACATTCAGGTCCTTTATTCATTTTGATTTTATTTTTATGTATGGTGTGAGAAAGTGATCTAGTTTCATTCTTCTGCATGTTGCTGTCCAGTTCTCCCAGCACCATCTGTTAAAGAGGCTGTCTTTTCTCCATTGGATCCTCTTTCCTGCTTTGTCAAAGATTAGTTGGCCATACATTTGTGGGTCCAATTCTGAATTCTTATTCCATTGGTCTATGTGTCTGTTTCTGTGCCAATACCATACGATCTTGATGATGACAGCTTTGTAGTAGAGGCTAAAGTCTGGGATCGTGATGCCTCCCATTTTGGTTTTCTTCTTCAATATTACTTTAGCTGTTTGGGGTCTTTTGTGGTTCCATACATATTTTAAGATAGTTTGTTCTAGTTTTGAGAAGTATGCTGGTGCAATTTTGATTGGGATTGCATTGAATGTCTAGATTGCTTTGGGTAGTAATGACATTTTAACAATATTTATTCTTCCGATCCATGAGCATGGAATGTTTTTCCATTTCTTTGTGTCTTCTTCAATTTTTTTATAAGTTTTCTATAGTTTTCATCATACAGATCTCCTGTATCTTTGGTTAGGTTTATTCCTAGGTATTTTATGGTTTTTTTGTGCAATTGTAATGGGATCAGTTTCTTGACTTCTCTTTCTGTTGCTTCATTACTGGTGATATTGATAATTTTAAAGGAGAGGGTGAGGTACTTACAGAAAGATTAATACAGGAGGTGGTGAGCTGCTTTCTAGAGCTGAGTTGGTACCAGTCCTTTTGTCCATTGGCAAAAGGGGCTTAAACACAGGAAATGTGAAAGAAGAGAGAAATTCAATATCTCCTAGGAAGATTCCTCAAATAATAGGGTGCGGATGGCCCATCATCTCCAATCAAGAGAATCAAGAATAAAGTAATTAAGGAAACGAAGAATAGGAAAAAGGTTGGCAGTTTAAACCTACTAATGAGCTTCCATTCAATATCCTCTCAGTCTTGTGACCTGTAGCTAGCCAGATGTTCCTTTAATTCAAATATTTTCTCTACTCTGGCATTATATAAAATTCTCTACTCTGAATCATAAAATATTTCTCATAGAGAAATATCTATATCAACAATTGTCACAATAGCATTTCTTTTCCACTGAAAGCTCCTAGAATACCTGCGATGAGAAAAAGCATGTGAGAAATAGAGATTTTCTGCAGTTCCGCCCAAGGTTAAAGACCTATAGCCAAAATGGACTAAGGAAGTAACAGTGAAATGAAAGACAGGTGATCTGCCTAATTTTGAAGCCCAAAGGGTCCCCATAATGGAGACAACAAAGTAGGAGAGTGCTTTTCTGACTATTCCATTTCTTTGCACCAGTGCAGACTGGATGGCTCAACTACTTCAAAATAATCTCCCCGACTACATTTTTCTGAGTCTAGAATTGATGCATCAAATTAATTCCAGAACTGACCTGTTGGAAAAAAGTACTTTAAAACCAGTTCAGTGGAGAAATGCCATTTCCTATTTATTTGACTGTATATGCCTCTACATTTAAGGGTCCTTCACAGTCAATCAGTGGGACTCTCACAGACATTTTGGGCTTAAGAAAGTCTCAAAATCAAGAGGAACTGGACAGCCAGAGCCAGAGATGGATACATGCAAGAGACAGCATGGGTCTATAAAGTTTCCAGTATTAGGAAATAATTGCCTCCTCCTCTCCTACCCTGCCAGAAGATATCTGGGTCCATAAATTCAGGGGGTGGAACTCTAATGTCCTGTTCTGTCTCCCCTCCATCTGTGTAGAATTAGGTTGAAGCTTCTAGACTGATGGATTAGGTACTGTTCCTGCAACATTTTTATAAGTTGAAAATTATTTCCAAATAAAAAGTTTAAAATAAAAGTTAATAAAAAATTTTAAAGTAAAAAGTTTAAATGAATAAAAAATAAAGTGTGACTCCTTCATTTGCAACACTGTGCTGCATTTTGGCGAATCAAGAATGGCTGTATCCATTCTTACCCTGTATCTAGAATAACCCTGCACCATTCACTTGCTTACATTATTGGTGCATTTATCTGAAATTCTACCAGACTGTGAGCTCCTCCAGGGCAGGAACCATGTCTGATTCATTTTTCATCACATGTACCTGGAAGAGAATCTGGTACAGGATGAGCTCTGTTTATATAACAGAAGGAAAAAAAAAAAAGATATGGTAGATGTGTGAAAACAAAACAATCACAGTGATGACATTCCTGAAATTCTGCATATGAAGAACTCATGACCAAACTAAGGCTAAGGAAGGAAACCTGCATATTTTAAACTATGGATTTCATTTATTTAGTGGTTAGTGACTGATTCTGGTTTCTATCACTTTTTGAGTCAGTTTTGCTGTCTAGAAAATTGTTTCGTCTAATTTATCCAGTTTATTGGCATAAAGCATTTTCAGATAGAATTATCTTATGTTTTAAAATTTCTAATAAATCCACAATTTTATCTCTTTTATTCTTATCCTATTTTTCTGTATCTTCTCTTCTTGATCAATCTTGCAAAATATTTCTTTATTTTGTTACTCCTCCCAAGCAGCAAACATTGAGTATTTTAATCCTCTCTATCTGTATTTCCTATTTTCTTTATTTTTGTTGATATATTTTATTATTCTTTGTATCTGTTTATTATCTTATTTTTGCTTTTTTATCCCCCTAATCACTGAAGTTGGCTGTTCAGCTAATTTTCAACTTTCATTTCTTATATAAGTGTATAAAGGAATTCTCATAAATTTCCTCTGTGAACTGCATTAGCTATAATTAGCTAAGTTTTAAAATATATTATTTTAATTATCCATTTGTAAATATATTCTAATTTCCACTCCATTTTTTCTTTGACCCATTAATTAATTAGAATTGTGTTTTTAAAGTGTCAACCTAGGACAGAATTTTCCAATTATTCTTTGCCATTGACCTCCTTTTTTTCTTTTCTCTTTCTTTTTTATTTATTTATTTTTTGCATTGTGGTAAGACAATATGCTCAATAATATTGTTTCATTGGTATAGTCTGAGATTTTCTCATTTTCTAATACATGATCAATTTATATTCTTTTTCATGTTTATTTATTTTTAAGAGGCAGAGTGTGTGCACATGCAAGCAGGGAAAGGGCAGAGAGAGAGAGGGAGAGAGAGAATCCCAAGCAGGCTCCATACTATCAGTGCAGAGCCTGATGAGGGGCTCCATCTCACCAACTGTGAGGTCATGAATTGAGCCAGAATCAAAAGTCAGACACTTAACCAACTAAGTGATCCACCCAGGCACCCCCATTATCAAATGTTTGACACATTGCGTGAATGCTCAACAAAACCATTCTCTACTATGTTTACTAGATAAAACTTATTATTTGTTACCACTACCATACTTTTAATGATTTTTAAAGATATTTTATCTATTAATTACCAAGATAATTGTGTTAAATTATTAAATATAGTAAATATAACCATGGACTTGTCAATTTCCTTTTGTACTTTTAATTTTTGCCATTCATATTTTAAGGCTACTTTGCTAAGTTTACAAATTTAAAATTGATATGGCTCTTTGAAAATTATTTTTTCGTGGGACTCCAGGGTGGTTCAGTCGGTTAAGCCTCTGACTTCCACTCAGGTCATGATCTTGTGGTTCCTGAATTGGAGCCCCGTGTCAGGCTCTGTGCTGGTAGCTCAGAGCCTGGAGCCTGCTTCCCATTCTGTGTCTCCCTCTCTCTGCCCCTCCCCACTCTCTCTCTCTCTCTCTTTCTCTCAAAAATAAATAAACATTAAAAAATTATTTTTATACATTATATGATGACCCTTTTTATTCCTAATAAAAACTTAATGCTGAAGTCTACTTTATTTAATGTTATTATATCTATACTGTCATTATCTGATTAGCCTATCTTTTTTCCAAAATCGTCTTTTTCCATCCCTTTATCTGAGGTTCTTTTGTGTTCTTGTGTTTTTTGTGAGTCTCTAGGTAAAAGGCAAATTTAGGTTATTTATATTTACTGTGACTATCAGTGATTTCTTGGGATTTATTATTATCTTGTTATTTTATGGTTAACATGCTTTTATCTTACTATTTTTCCCTCTTTTGCTTATCTTAATGTTAAATTGATCAAATTTCCTTTCTTCTGTCCTTTTTGATTCTTAAGTTTTCTAGGAAGTGATCCATTCTATTTTCCACTATTTTGTTGGCTACCTTTACATTCTTAAAGTTAATCAGCATCTTCCCCCTCCTTTCTAGAAACACAGGGACCCTAGAACACTTTACCCAAGCCACCTTTTCTGTCACCTGTTATTGGTATCTAGTGTTTTAGTTTCACCTTTTCATTCTCCTTAAATGAAATAGTACTATCATGGTTTATATAATCAATGTTTATTTTAGATCCATATGTTAATCAGATGCTTTACTCACTATTTCTTCATACATCCTTTCCTTCATTGTAGGTTCTCCCTTTCCCCTTCCTGAAAGAGACCCTGTTGTATTTTTAGCTAAATCTCCTGTTAAATTCCTTCAGTTATTAGGTAGCTAAGAATCTTTATTTATCTTCGCTCTGGAGTGATACTTTAGCTGAATATAGAGTTCTAGGAGGATAGTTTATAGTTTTCTGGAGGCTTTGCAAATGCAATTCCATTGTTGCCTGACCTCTTTGCTGCTAATGAGAAACACAATATCATACGAGGGATAATTTCTTTCTGGGTAATGTGTCTTTTATCCACGTTACTTTAACTGTCTTCTCTCTGTTTTGGTATTCTGTAATTTTACTATGACAGTCCTTGGTCTAGGCTCACTTTATTTATTCTGCATGGAATCCGTTGTGATTTTACATCTGAGGGATTATGTTTTTAATTAATTTTTCCAAGTTCTTGGTAGCGATTTCTTCAAATATTACATCACCTACACTTTCACATTCTTTGTATTTTCTTTTCCAATCTAATTTTTGATCTTCTTCTTCTGTTTCCCATGTCACTTAACCTCTTTTATATTTTCCATCTATTTTTTCTCTCAGTGTTGCATTCTTAATAGTTTCCTTAAATATATTTCACTTCACTAATCCCCTCTTTATCTGTATCTAATTTTTGTTTATCACATTATTTCACTAGTCTTTCTTTCAAATTCTTTTTCATGTCTAGAAGTTTTACTTAACTCTTTATCAAACTTGCCTATTTGTTATTGGCTTATAGTTTCAATTTATTTTTTAATATTTATAATTACTTAAATATGTTTAAATTATCATCCTTATCAGATTTTTCTATTACCAGGATTCTCAGTTATTAATTTTTTTTGCCCCACAAGTGCTTTTGCATTTTTTTTTCTACCAGATGCTTAAGGAGCATCACTTAACTGGAACCAGTCTAATATGAATTTCTCAGCTTAGAGTTGCCTGATGTAACGTTGGCCTTCTATTTTAAATCTGAACTTTAAATCCACATGAAGCACAGATCTAAGATTAAAATGTTTGCTTTTTTCCATCTAAGCCAATACTAAGATACAAGTCACAACATGAACTTGTATGAAGTATCTTTGCCATCACCCCTTGCTAGGGGAAGACTGTTGTTTTCTCTTTTATCCTTTAATGATCTGGGATTTATCCAAAAGTCCTTGTTAAAACTGCCTGTCTTGTGCAGGAACAAGATACCATCTCATGTCTCCAAGTTATGAGAAAATATTACAGAAACTGATCTCCATTCCTACTCATGTCCTCGCCCCAGGAAGCAACATTATTAGCTCTCTCAAACTATGAGTTCAGTTCCTAATTCATGTCTTGACTCTGAAGAATTAGCTTTATTTTGGACTCAACTTAAGCATTGAAATGATTTTTATTGTATCGATTTCAGTCGTATAGGTGCCATAACAGGGAGTGCGACTAATAGGAAGTTACTCAGATTATATGTTCTGCTATAAATATTGCTGGAACCAGAAAAGCCTTTGTGTGCCTTTTCCATTGTTCTGCACCTGTTGCTGTATCTTCTATGATGTGCATGTACAGAAGGATAGATAAGGAGGAAAGGGGTTAGGGGGCAGGTAGAAATACCAAATAGGGATTTTTTTAGTCATGTATAACATTCCTGGCTTTATCTCTGCTTTGCCATGTGGCCTTTGGCAAATCGTTTCTTCTTTAAGTCCTGTACTTTCCATCCATAAAATAATGTGTTTAGATAATAAAGGATAATTAGAACCCTTGCTGAGTCCCTCTTTAAAGACTCAAAACATGCCTGGTACTGTGCTCCATGCACTGTACTATCTGTCTTAAGTTCCCACTTCACACAAGATTCCTTTAAGAAAAGTATTATTGTCTCTGTCTTTAATGTAACAAATTGCAAATAAGGAAGATTGCATAATTTTGCCAAGATCTCAAAGCCACATGTGGCACAGTCGTGATTTGAACACAGGTCTGTTTGAGTCTCTTAAACCCTCTGCACTTTCCTTCTTATTTTCTACTAGAAGATCATCAAGAGCCCTGTCATTCCTTTTTTTTTTTTTAATATTTTTATTTATTTCTAGGAGAGAGAGAGACAGCGTGAGCAGGGGAGGGTCAGAGAGAGAGGGAGTCACAGACTGAAACAGGCTCTAGGCTCTGAGCTGGCAGTCAGCACAGAGCCCGGCGCGGGGCTCGAACCCACGGACCGCGAGATCACGACCTAAGCGAAAGTCGGACGCTTAACCGACTAAGCCCCCCGGGCGCCCCGAGCCCTGTCATTTCTAATCTTCTCTGAGTCTCTGATTGATCTTCAGTTCCATATGTATGTGTAACTTCCATTTTTCACCTAGTCTTGTGCAAGGTCTCAATGTTTTCATCTCTACAAATCTAATTCACTTCCCATCCTCCTCACCCCAGGTCACTGCCATGTATAATTATTGGCTGAATTAGTATGATATGAGTGCTTTAATACAAGCATCTTGAAATACGGTTTCTGGAGGGCTTGGAAATGATTCTACATATATTTGCGCACACATATCACAACAAGACCAGACATTATGTACAGTGCTCACTACCAAGGGCTCCTTTACACAAAAGGATTTGGGCTTGTTGTTTCATCGGCACTTCTAGGGAGTGAGATCACAGATACATTTAATTTCCTCAGAATGAATACGGCCCTCAATTTGCATTAGATGGTTCATAATATAGCTCCTTCATTAGCAAATTCATATTGGACAAAAAAAAAAAAAAGCTTAGAAAGAAAATAAGTAAAGCACATCAGAGCCCTGGTGTTTATTACAGCACTGGTTCATCAGATTCTTCTAGTTCATTCATTGCTGTGTTTCACATGTTTATTAAATAGTTATTGGGCATTCATTTGTTTGCTAATTATTTCCTGAGCACCAGGAGCTTTGCTAAGCATTGAGGATAAAGTGGTATATAGAGCAGAGTGCCCGTTCTTGTGGAATTCACAGACTGGTGGAGACATGAAGAGTGAACAAATAATCATTCAAAAACATCTTTGTGTACAATCTGTGCTGTCTGCTATGCATAGAAGAGTTGAGCAATGACCAGGGATGGCATTTAGGGTGGGGGAGGGAAGGCTGAGGAAAGCAGCTCTGGGGAAGTGACTTGTAAGCTGAGCCCTTGGAGATGTGAAGGGTGGGGAAGAGTAGCTGAAAGTCCTGAGCCCAGGGAGAGACTGGTACTCTCAAGGAAATGGATACAGCTGCAGGGGTGACCCAAGGTGAGGCTGAGTCCCTAGGGAGGGACAAGATCACGCTCTGTTTAACCACATTCAGGATTTGGTTTTCACACTAAGAAGAACCCAATAAAAATTTCACATTGGAATGACTTGACCTATTTGATGGTTTTAGAAGCTTCTCCAATCACCACATTAAAAATAAACTGGACAGTGTCAGAGTAGAGGAGGGAGAGCAGTTTGGAAGTGGTGTGTGGATGGTACCACCAGCGATGACCTAAGCTATAGGAGGGTGCTGGGGATGACGGGACGTCACTGAAGCCATATCACAATGTTAGATGCAGGAGCTGGATGCTGGGTTGGACGGGGGAGGTGCAGGGGAGAGTCTTTCCAAGAGAGATTCCTCTCTTAGACATCTGAGCGAATGGAATCACCCTCGGCTGATGTAAATGTTCAACCATTGGTCAGAGCTTAAGCTAGAAGCAAGTACTGGCAGTTTAGGCTGGCAGTTACAACACAGGGCTTGGGCATTGTTGTGTGCGTGCATACAGATTTTAATAGTTAATATCACGGGTGCTCACTGCCTGCCAAGGACTGTTCTGAGCATTCATGTATCAACTCATTTATCCCCATCACAGCTACTCGAGGCAGGTAATGTGATTATCCCATTTCAAAAGTGAGGAACCTGAAGCACAGAGATTCCAGGTGCCTTTCCTAAAGTCACTCAACTGATAAATGCAGACTTCAGACTTGAACCCATTTGCTCCTGAGGCAGAGTTCACGTCCTTAACCACTTCTAACCTAACTTCTCCTCTTCCCCCCAGGAATTCCCAAGCCTGGTCGAGGAGAACACACAAAAACCAGTAAGCTGGGAGTAGTATGAAAAAGGCTATAACAAAAATCACTAATATTTAGTGGCAAGATATGGCAGGTAAGTGGCTGAGGCACGGGGCGCAAAAGGACACAGAGCAGAGACTTCTTTCAGCGAGAAAATAGGATTTAAAGGCTACTTTTTAACATAGTAGAAATATACACAGAACACTGGCCCTAACTGAGTGATGAATGTCTTTGAGGCAATGTCATGCTCAGCTTTGTAATTCCGGGATCTCTCCTTGGCACATGGTAGGTGCACAATAAATGTTTCATGAAGCCAAGTGAAATGAAAGGCGCTGCAGGCGAGGACGCTGCCTCATGACACTTAACTGGCTGGGCTCTGCTCTGTCTTTACCCGGAGCTTTCACTTCCCCCCCTTCCTTTAACAAATAAGACAAAGGCAGTGGCTCCCACACAGAAAGAATAACTTTGCCAGGTCAGCTTTACAGTCTGAGTCCTCAGGAATGCGTTTGATCTAAAAGCACAGACTGCCTGCATTTTTGGTGAATTTGCCTGCAGAAATCTTTAATGAGCTTACCCACAAACTAGCATTGCTTATTATGTTCGTTAGTAGCCGACATGGAGAATGCAGTTTTACAAGACAGAGTGCACACACGTCTATGCGTAGACGAAGCTTGTCCCTTTCATACTTACTGCATTTGAATTAGACTTTCCAGGAATTTCCACTCGAAAGATTTTACGTTATCTCTCCTGTGTGGGTGGTCAATGACAACTCTGCCAAAATCGAAACAGAAACTTGAGGAGGATGACAAGATGTTTGTGTTTTCCCAGCTGACTGTGCCCACTCCCTCTCCAGGGAGGCCCCCCTCTGTGAAATTAACATGTTTTGTCGCCTTGTGGCAGACCTTGGCTGGCATTCCTTACCCTCTGGGGCCCCCTCTACTTAATCAAAGCAACCCTCCTTTCCTATTCCCAACTTCCCATTTCTGAAGAGAGGCCTATTGATTTAGCCCCTGAAACGACCCAGTCTTATTTTCGGGTGTCGGGAATGTTTCTGCAAGTGATGAGCAAGGAGATTTGGGACAAAGTAGAGTGAAATTAGTATTGAATCATTTTGTTCAGTCGAAAAGCAAAACAAAAACATATATTGACTTCCTCTGTACTTGGTATGTGCTAGTTGATGGTACTAAAAGATGAATGAGATGCCTTTCCTTTATTCAAAGAGCTCTCAGTCTAGTCGTGAAGGCAGGCATGGAAACAAATCATTTTCATAACACAAAATGCAACAATTGGGGTAAATGCAGGGTTTTGTGGGTTTATGCCAGTCATGGGAGTGGTAAAGGCTTTCTGGAGTCTAGAAAGGAAGTCTAGAAGGAATAGAGTCTAGAAGGAAGAATGAGGAGGAGTTAGCCAAGGGAAGAATACCTTTCCACGTGTGGGCCATTGACAGGAAATCATATTACAGGCTAAAGGAACCACTAGGTATGACAGGCAACAGAGTATCTATGGGGCACAAGTCAAGATGGATTGTAAGTTACAAGTGGAGGGAGAAGATACAGCTGGAGACGGGCTCTTTAAACCCCACTAGGTTGTATGAACAGTCTTGGGGCACTGGGGAGCCATTAAAGGAGCTTAGGTAAGGGAGTATCAGAATTCAGTTATTGTGTATAAGTAGCTCACTCTGGTAATGATCACTTCTTCACAAAGGCCACAAGGGGTCTTCAGTCCTCACAAGGATCAAAGCATGGGAAAAGGGAGCCTATTGGACTGTACCGTCAGAGCATTTGGGAAACATAGGAGGCTTATCTACAAGATTTCAGTAGGTGTGAGAAAGAAGTCTCAAGTCTTTATAATTCTTTTATTTGAAGCATTTCTAAGCTATTTCCCATAATTGTTATCTCATTCCTACTTTTTTATAAGAGTAATATAGAGATTTTTTGGAAAAAAAACAGGTCCAATGCTGTCTACTTTTCTCTGAGTTATGTTTTATAGGTTACCAGTCTACCTATTGGGCCAAACGTGCCAATATCATACCAATAGCAATTGCAAGGTATTTTCCTTATAAAAAGTTTTCCATAGAGCGTCTTTGGTGCCCTTCACAGACCTCTAATGGGAGCCATCATAATTTATTTGGAAATATATCATGGGATTGTCCCCCTCCATGACCTCAGAAGATATTTCCAGAACAACGAGTCATTTCTGTGATTAATATTTTTCTCATTTAAATTCTGTTTATTTTCTATATTGTTATTTTTTTTACTGTTCCCCCATTGGCCCATTGTAATAACTGACCATGTTTGCTTAGCAAGAGAGTAAATGTTCATTTGCATATGTCTTGTTCCCTGCTAGAAGGTGGCCTTGCCCTTTTGCAAGCTGCTTGGTTACTGTTGTCCAAATTGTTAGGAAGTAAAGGGCAGTGTCCTAAAGACGCAGCCTTATGTCTTAATCTTTCACTCTCAGCTCTTTCCCCAACCAGATTTCTAGGTCTATAATTGAAATAAATATGGGGCAAGGTGGAGAGCGATAGGGAGATGAGACATTTACTCCTATATTAAGTAATGATTTCATTCTTGAGTATAAGAAAATCTTTCTTAAATGGACTCAGGCCGATATTTGATGTGGACATATCCTGGCTCATGGGAGAAGAGGGAAGTGATACACACCTAAGTCGTGGAAATCTATTTTACTAAGAAAGTAAAAAAAAACAAAACAGGAAATTTATTTATGGATTTTAAGATGTAATAATGACAGGTATGTCAAAGCTACTATTCCATTCTTAATTTAGGTAATAGATATATCCTAAGGCAATACACTTCCATTTATAAAATACATACATATAAATATACATATTAGAAGGTGGATATGCTTTCTTCACCTGTTTAATTTCTAATTGCCACTGTATAGAAGTATCAGTTTGAGAATTTGTGAAATTCAGTTTTCTACACTGGTGATGAAAGCCTGGAATGCCCTTGTGCAAAAAGATGATACCCACAATGAAACATTTTTACACTTCACATTTGACTGATTTTTTAATACCATTCAAGGTATGCATGCTTGTTACTTTGAATTTTCCACTTATTGCATTCTGCATCCAGGTGTATAACATGTCTGCCAGCAGTGATAAGAGTGTAGTCATAGAAGCAAGATGTGGCCATTTGTCAATTTTGTACATCTCCACTGGGGTTCCCCATAGTCATCTCCAGTATAAGTTAATTCTACTATCTTCCCCACCACTCTCTGCTCCAAACTCTGTCTCCCTTGTCTTCTCCATCCTTGTAAAATAGCGCCACCACCTACCCAGCCACTCAAGATAGAAGCGCTTCGTCAGGCCACTTTTGGCTCATCTCTTACCTTCCAGTCAACGTATCAGCAAGCTTTGTCCATTTCACTTTCCAAAGAGTTTTGGTACCATCCTCTCCTCTTCATCCCCGTGCTCACTATTTTATTTATCATTTTTTAGCGCTCGCCTACTGCTCTGGAACTGAGATTAAAGTCTTCCACAAGGTGCTGTGTAACTCTCACCTGCCACTTGCCCTGTTCAGTCCTGACTCTGAGCATACCAGAATCCTCTTGGTATCTTGTGCTACATTCATTCTCTTCCCTCTTCAAATGTATGCCTCCTGAACTGGATTGTGTCGTTCTTCAAGTCTCACCTTAGAATCCACAGTGAAGCCTTCCTTCTTCATGCTCTGTCTACCAAACTATCCCATTATTTGTTCCTTATCTCACAGCACTTCTATATTAGTTTGTAATAACTTTTTCCGTCCAACTTGTGAGTTTTCTGTTTCCTCCGATAAATCAGCACCAGAGGGTAGGATGATGTCTGTGTTGCTCATCAGAGCATGTCCCACACTGCATGCTGGGCAAATAGCAAAACTCCAGAAAAATGTGATGGAATACACGGAATACGCTAAAAACTGAAGATTAAATAAAAAGGAGTAGGCGGAGTAGGGCACAGTTCCTGCCCTCATAGAACTTGCATTCTAATCGGGAGTCACACAGAAAAAAACCAGATAATCAAAACATCTGGAGCTGAGAGCTATCCAGGAGCCAAGTACAAGACACAGTGATACTGGTAAAGGACCATATGAACAGTGTAAGAATATTGACACTGGAGGCAGACAAACGTGGTTGACTCCTCAATCTCTATTAAAACTATTTACTGTCAAGTAGCTCTGCTGATGTGGGCATTCTACTTGATATCTCTGAATTTTTGTTTACTTATCTATAAAAAGGAGGTAAGGATATTTCTACCTCAGGGATTTACTGTGAAAATTAAATTAAATAAGGCATGTAAAAGGTTAGCCCCCTGAATAACCACTTTAAATGAGTAGATTCACTACCATTGAGAATGGTGTTTATTCGGTTACTCACTGTGCTCCTGGAGATCAGTATTCCTTCAAATTGTTGAACTCTAAGTCTCTCCCTCTCAAACAAGTGCTTATTCTTTGCTGCAAAGAGATTGGTATTAAAACACTCAGCTCCGAATTCTCCTTCTCTACCTCTCTAAAGAGCCTTTTCTAACAATTTCAGGACAGTTCCTCACACCCTCCTCTGAGTTGTCTTTGTGCCTTATGATTGGGAACATGTTGATACTTTAATGGGCCCAGATAACGATCACCATTCAGCTGTGTCTGAATGTGGAACCAGATGAGAGACCAGCAGAAGTGGAAGCTTTTTAATGCGGCAAGAGGGTGAAGACCTGATTTGGTGTGTTAGCCTCATGAATCTCAGAAGAGACATACAGAAGAGTTGCTGAAGGCTTCCGAGCTTCTCAAATGGTAGGGGACAGACCAGAGGACATGAGAGAACCAGAGAGCCTGTCTACATGCTCTCTGTGGACAGGTGGAGTGAAAAGGAAGAGGGGGAGGAAGAGAGTGGCTGAGCTGCTGTCACATGGTCATTCCCCTACCCAGGAGCATAGGCAAGACACGAAAAAATTCCAAACATGTTACACCAATTGGCATTTCTCCAGCTGGAATCACGAAGCCGGTTGAAGGGGGTTCCTTTTCTCTACTCTACCCCAACACAACCTCCCTAGGTTCCAGAGATATCAGCCAGGGTTTAAACCCTCCCTCTGCCACTTACAGACAGGGATACATCAATCTCTCTCAGTCTCTATCTTCTCAAATGTAAAATGAGGATGATAATAATAGCATCTACCCCATAGTGTGAGGCTAAAACTGAATGAGTGCAGTAAAACATTACCACTGTATTTGGCACATAATAAATGTTCTTAGTTCTTGGCTAGGATTATTTTACTCTCTGCTTGAAACTGTCATTGCAAGAGATAAGTAGATACATAAATGAATAAATACATACATTAATTAAAATGCTGGAACAGGGCTGTCAGGGAAGGGTGATGCTTGGATAAGATGTTTAAGAACCAGCAAGACTTCTCCATGTGGACCATGGGTCTTCCAGGAAGAGGGGAGAGCTGGGGTAGGATTATAAGTCTCATGGTTCCCAGGCACGTTTGCACCTTTGTTTTTATTGGTCTTTCAGATGTTAAAATTATAGATAGATAGATACATACATACATACACACGTGTGTATATACATATATATGTGTACAGATACACACATACACAAACTATTATATTTTATGACTGCTTTGGGATGAAGACAAATATAATCCAGCCTAAATTATGTTCATTTCTTCTAATTTATTTTTTCTTTTAACTAAAACATTTTTGTTGGCTTCTAAAAGTATTATTGTCCCTAGGCACTATATCCCTTGTGAATAATGGATAAGTCAGAGGTGGGAGAACAAAGTACAGACCCAGAGGGAGGCACAGCTTAGAATGTTTGGAGAATTTTAGGAAGTGTGATATAATGAAGTCTCACTAGCTGTTTGAAAACAACCTACGTAAGCAACGGATGTTCCAGCAAAACTTAAGATTTGTATTTAAAAGTATATAAAATTAAGATAAATTTTTAAGGAAACTATGCTTACCCCTGATGCCTCTGGTGCACTCTGATGTTTCCTATTATGTGTGTGGCTTTTCTACACCCATGATGACCCACTAAATGTATGATTTAATAAAAGCTGTGACTTGCATTTGCAAAGCCCTGGTGTTGTAAAAGAGAGAGACAAGCAGGAGGCAGGGCTGGGGTGTGGAAGTTCTGCACTGTGGGCCTGGTCTGCAGGCACTTTCTGGAAGCACAGTCTTTGGCCGTATCTCACACAGAGCCTGAAGCCATAGGACTTGTGTATTTGAAAGGTCGCTCTGAAGGAGAGGCTGAAGGAAGACAGGCTAAAAGTAGAGAGCCCGCTAGCAAGGACGCTGCCGGGATGATCTGGTGGGAGATGGGGAGCCTCAAAATAAAGTGGTGGCAGCAAGGAAGTGGGGAAGAGGCCAGAGTTAGAAAACATTCAGGAGGTCAAGTGCTCTTGGCCCAATGACATTTATTTCAGTTTCATTTCATATAAGAAAACAAAGAAAAGCCTCTTACTCTTCCCATACTTCCATGTGGCTTAATTAAATTAATTTTACATAAATATATATACATTGGTATCTTAGTCAAGAGGACATCATTTTAATCAGTCAGAGACTAGTTCTGTAATTTACCACATTTCGACTCCAGGCAGTATCATTCACCAGCTGGGAAAGCAGTAACATTACTCTCTGTGACTCTCCATCTCCCCATCCGTAACGCAGGAATGAGAAGAGTACTTTCCTCATGGGCTTGTGGTAAGAACTAAGTGGAGGTGAATACATACGGCGTGCTCCACACACTGCATGCTTACAGTAAGGCACGGAATAATTGGAGACTGTTCTAAAAATTATTTCCATGTCCTCTAACTGTGACGAAAAAGGAAATGACTCCAATACTTAAGTTAAAAGAAAGAAAAACTTTGTATGACTTTGAATTTGGAGGTCTCTCTCTGTCAGGAAGTCAAATTATATAGCCCCTTCTGACTGGGTGTGTGCGTACATGTGTGAGACCGACATTTTATTCCTTTGGAATCATGCATCTTGTTCTTTCCAACTCACCTTTATCTCTTGACCCTGAGTGTAGAGTCCTGTATCTTCAAGTAGTCTTCCAGGTCATGCTATTTGAAGGTTGCAAAATATTACATCACGGATAAGTAGCAAGTGCCAGCAACCATTAGGGTCTTGGGTTGTTTCTAATTAAATCCTCTGGATTTATTATTTTCAGGTTATTTAAAAATCCTCCAGGTTCTCCTAAGTTTCCCTTGTTCCCGTTCTTCCTTGCAGTTTACTATTTTTGCAAAGAGGAGGAGGCAGTGGGGGAGCATATACACACATCCAAAGCCTTTGAAACGTCTCCTGTCTTCCAAGAGCTGTGAGTGGTGCAGTAATGAATTGCTTTGAGGTTAAGTTATCTGACTGTCTTGTTATGAGAGATCAAACCTGAAGGTGTGTGTTTGCTTCCAATTAACACCAACCGTTGGGATTTGAAAATCATGTATTTCATTCATTAACCTTCAAAATGGCATTCAGAGGGGAGAATGTTTGAATTTACAACCTACAAATTATAAATTCATCAAAAGCGATAACATTATTGTAATGTTCATGTTAAGGACCATTAGTATCCTTAGTCTCTACAGTAGATCAGGAAGGGCCCGTGTCTGCCCCGAGGACATCTTCTCTAGTATTAAGAATATTTTATTCTAGGCAGCTGTGAGAGACTTCCATACGCCTGCTCTCTTGTCATCTCTACCATAACCCTGGAAGAAAATAGGCCAGAGGTTGTTATTCTCATTTGATGGATGAAAAAACTGAGTCTCAGAGAGATCAGAGGATTTGCCCAAAGTGACACTCTGACAAAATGGCTAAGCCAGAACTTGAAATCAGGTTTTTGTTTTGTTTTGTTTTGTTTTGTTCTGTTTTTTTTTTCTTACCTCCCAGCCCTCTTTTCTTTCCAACTTTCCAGGTTTGCTTTCCCCAGTACTGAGATACACAACAGAAAGAGGACCCTAGTGAGCCAGAGTGTGCAGCAGGCAATTTTATTTACGGGACTGCTGTTTTAGGCATTGCAATAAACAACCACTTAGGTTCCAGGAACACACATGTCGGACCCTTCTTTGTCTGCCTGCTCTTGCGTGGCACAGACTGATGGGAAATGGGAGGTACAGAGGACTGGGGAGGGTAGGCAGCATGGGAGCATAGCTTAGGAGATGAGAGCTTGCAACAGCAGACACACAAAAGTTCAAATTCCAAATCTGAAATCTACATGTGGGGCCTCGGACTACTTACACTCTTCGTTCCTCAGTCTGTGATGGAGTGATCACAGTACTTTTTGGTGAAGATGTATTGTTCAGAATGGTTTCAAAAGCAAGTGATAGAATATGTGACTCAACCAGACGTTAATAATAACACCCTTTAATTATTGCACTTGAATCCAGAAGCAGGCTTTTCCATGTCGTTTCATCACACCACTCCAGGAAATCAGGGTTTGGGTCAGCCTGCCTTTTGTTTCAGTTTTGCTTTCATCTTCCTTCACGGTTGAAATGGCTGCCATGGCTGCAGCCTCAGAGCCTCACACAACAGTACCCAAAGCAGGAAGGAAGGGTTTGGGGGTTCTCCCTGTACGTCTTTCACTCTTTCTATTAAGGCAGAGTGGGGTGGGGTTCTTTTCCAGAAGCCTCCACAAACTTGTCTTTCATTTCCTTGGCCAAAGTATATCACATGCCTATCTCCACACTGGCAAAGGAGAATGCAGTTGTCATGATGAGTTTGGACTACTCATAGGTTATTCTTTAGGGCCTAGACTGGAGTCATCCTTCCTCAAGCACATCTCAACTCACATATGAGAGAAAAAGGAAAACAAAAGCAAGACCAGAGGGTGGGCCATTACTTATTGAGAGGGTTCCCATTAGTCTGTCACAGAAAGTTTTGTGCTGATTAGGAAAGTTGACTACAAAAAGCCTACCGTAGCATCTGCCATACAAAATGTCTCCATGAATGTCTCACTTTTGTTACCAGCTTTGCAAATTAGACTCCCCATCCAATAATTTTGTGACTTTGGACATGTCATATAACCACTGAAAACTGGTTTCCTCATCTTCAAGTCAAGGTAGGAATCACTACTCCACAGGACTGCTGAGTGGGTCAGAAATGAAATAATACCTGGAAATGTGTTTTCTAAGTTATTGAGTACTCTGTAAATATAAAGTATCATATTTAAATTTTGGAGTCAAAACTACGAAGTCCTTAAAGTAAGGTCAGGCTGCAACATCGCAACAGATATTCATGGAAAGCTGGTAACTGAGTGTAAGATTTTCATATGTTAGGTGGTGTTGTGCTGATACACAGAATACCAGTCATCTCATTGTTCTGAACACTTAAAAATAAATTCTGGCTTTTGTTCTGAGCCACCTCATACTTAAATATAGAGTAATGCAATGCAAAAGAAAAAAAAACCTTCCAATGCCTTGAAACTGACACACCGAAGAGACTACTTTCTTTGCTGCTTTCTTTATCCAAATTTCTTCTCACCATCAAGCACCTGGAATCACCAGTGATGTTACTTGGCTCCTTGCTCCCTGAGTCCACATGCCCCACGGCCCCAAAAAAAGACCATGTTTCTGACATCCAGTTGCAAGGGTGCCTCCTCTGCTCCAGAGACTTAAATATATGTATTTCCTTAAATGTTTTCAGCAACCCTACAAGATATTTATTGTTATTACCATTTATCAGGGAGAAAACCAAGGCTCAGTGGGATTAGAGAACCTGCTGAAGTCAAGCTGCCACAAATGCAGGAGCTCAGGTTTTGGCTCAGTGCTCCTTGGTTCTGAACCTTAGGCCAATTCCATTCCCCTACTTCCCTACCTTTTCCATAAAGTCCTATCCAAATGAAAAGTGTGGAGGTGATGTTCTGTTTCCAGGCTCATTCGTCTTACCCGTCAACATGGCCAAAGCTACAGACACTCAGTTTGCTCTAGAATTCCATTTGAGAGACTTTGTCTTAGTGCCTCCCTCTGAAGCTTGGAGCACCCTGTAGGGCAGCGCATATGCACCCATCCTCACAGGGCTTCGCATACAGAAATATTTACGGAAACGTGATCCTTGGAACAGAAGCACAGTCTATACTATAATGAGATCTTAAGATTAATGTATTCAGTCTTTACCATTTCTAAGAAATACTATCATACATGCCGAATTATCGCATTCAATGTTTAAAACATATTGGTATAGAAGGTATTGTTAGGCCTATTTTATAGATTAAAAAAATACAAACCGAAACTCAGAAATAGTATGTGATGTTGCCAGTATTACTCATCTCGAAGAATGAAGGTATGAGTCTCCACAATAGCGCTGCAAAACACACAACGGCTAAATGTCAGAGGCATGCAACACTAAGTGTTTGTCAAGTGCCAGGGTCATCTGGGATTGACTAGATAGCTTTCCTGATTTTGGCTGAGGCCTCTCTCTATCTAAGAGTTGCCTGGCTGGTGGTTGATCTAGAGAGAGGGCAGTGCAAAGTTATACCAGCAAAGGGTGTGCTTCTAAGGAGATGTAAAAGCTTGGTACCAGCATTGTATTCCACCACTAGAGATTTTTAGTGTCATTAATGTTTTCTAAATGTTATTATAATAGGGATGCCACCGCAACAAGATGCAAGGTCATCTCTATAACCATATTCCAAATTTAAGACTCTAGAAGTCGAACTGCCAGATCCTATCCTAGTCTTTGAAGTTTTTCCCCTTGTTTCTGGGAGCTGCTAAGCCTCACATGGGTTTGTGTTCATGAATCATTCTTCTTGCCACAGTGGGCGCAGGGACATCCATTTTGTTTTTCATCTCCTTAAAGCTATCTAAGGAACCTCTGGATCATTACTATTGAGGATATTCTTTATCACCTTCTCACCTGGGTGTCTGCCACCAGTTCTCTCTCCTTCTGTTCTAAAGAAGCCACTCTCACTTATGTGGGACAGGTGCCTAAAGTTCACATGAGGCCCTCTCTTCACCTCTGGTGCTATACTTTGAGGACAAAAGTATGGCCTCTCCAGATCTGTCCAGGGGTTTTCTGCTCCTCATCTACTGCACAAATTCAACACAAAAAAAGTAAAAAAAGAAAGCCGCTTCTAAACACAGCTCCAGTTTAAGGAAACAATTTATGATCTCAAAGGCAACAGCTGCCTTCAGGTTAATGGTGGCTTCATAATATCCAGAAACAAAGAGATAGACATCTGTTTCACATTTGAATTACTAAAGGGTCTTTTTTTTTTAATTTCTTGAACTCAGTATTTAAGATATATAATACCTACTTTGGGGAGTCTCCGTATTACACCTAATCTATTTTGATAATTTATCCTAAAGCAAAAGGAAAAAAATGTTCTAGAAGTGAATGCAATTGTTCTAGTTACTCAAAATTTGAAATTTTACTTAACAATTATCTTCTCGATTGTATCCTATCTTTATTCTATCTGTATTTTTCTCTATCCTGGTTACAATCACATCAAATTTTCAAAATCTTAGGGTCTAGTCTTGACTCCAGCACATATATGTGAGTGATGAAAGTATGGGTAATGTGGTGGAGATGTGATGCCAAGGTAGTTTTCATCATGCATTTTTGCTTGGAAATCCTCACCATTTGGATCAGTTTTACTCATTGCTTTGGCAAGAGGAATGTTAAGGATTTATTTGTCACACTTCTAATTTTCTGTACTATAACCTAAGAAGTTGGAGATGTATGCTGTTGACATCGGTTCATTGGTTCAGTGATATCACTTTAGCCTTTGCGTCAGTATTCCATGATGGCCAGGGTCCCATTCTTGTTTAATCCAGGAAGGGTAAAGAAAGGAGAGAGGAGGTGCCAGCCATATCTTTCTTTTTATTATGAAAACCAAAAGCTTTCTTAAAGTACCTAAGCAAATTTCCACCTGTGTGTTGGTGACCAAAACTGAGTCCTTTGACTACATGAGGCTGCAAGGCAGTCAAGGAAGTGAGCAGTCATCTCACTCGGAACCTAATTGGAGACAAAAGAGAAGGCTGTGGGAATGGATGCTGAGGTCACTAGCCCAATATCTTCCTCAAGGATCCATCGATACAGTGAAGAACAGATGGATCACAGCTCAATTTTGAGCTTCAAATTCAGATAGTTTCAAGTTTATAACTGGACAACAATCTTGACATTCAGATTTGTTGGGAGGAAAAAAAAATATTCTCCAAGTTCTCAAAAGTTTTCCATTACATAGTGGTAATACCAAAGATTGATCAAGTAAGGTAGATTTCTAACAACCGGGAAAGGAAATAAATGTTCAGAAAGTAGTAAAGAAATTTGAAAGTTAACCTAACACTCCCCAAACCCCTGGGCCTTGTCCAAGACTGGAGGAAAAGAAGTGAATGAATGCTTGAGAGAAATCCTAGATCAGCTGAGGAAAGACTACAATATCTGAGCTGATACCACAGTAAATCTTGGCCAGCTTTCCTGTGCCTTGTAGAGAATTACAAAGACACACGTGTTGGTACTGACATTGTAGCCAGAATCAGATATTAAATCTAGTTAGGCTTCTTAAAAGTCATTTTCAGAGTCTCCTAAGGTAATGCTAAAGTTCAGGGAGGCATGGTAAAGGGTTAAGGGTCTTGGTAAGCTTCCACTGGGGCCTCTGAACTGAATTGAATATGCCTCCCCAAAAATGCATGTCCTTCTGGAACCTCAGAATATAACCTTATTTGGAAACAGGGTCCTTGCTGATGTAATTAATTGAGATGAGGTTATATTGGTGAACTCTTAACACAGTATGACTGGTATCCTTATAATAAGAGCAGAGACCCAGACAGTGATGCATTCAGAGGGAAAATTATGTGAAGATACACGGGGATAACACTATGTGATGACAGAGGCAGAGATGGAGACTATGCAGTTGTAAGCCAAGCACGTCTGAGGACAGCCAGAAGTCACCAGAAGCTAGGAAGAAGGAATACATTCTCCCTTGGAGCCATCAGTGAGGGGAGTGTGGCCCTGCCAATATCATGATTTCAAACTTCTAGGCTCCAGAGCAGTGAGACAATGCATATCTGTTGTTTTCAGCCCCCTTGTTTGGGGTGCTTTGTTCTGGGAGCCTTAGGAAACTAATACAGCTTCTAGTACCTTACATGGAGAGGCTCACATCTCTGCTCTGTCTTGAGCACACTGCTTCCTACCAACCCTCAAGTGTTAATTAACCAACAGAGGATTCCATATCTGAGTCTTCAGTCCAGTTCTCTATGGGGACTCTTCATTGCTCTCTTTTCTGGAGTCCATCCTGGTGGAGGGAGAGGAGTATAGCAGAAGGTGCACAGCCAGCTGCTAACTTGCCTTTTCTGCATTTCATGTGAGGAATATCCAATAGCAAGTCATTTCCCAAAAATTCCTTGAGATGAGGAATATGGCCCTGCTTAATAATTTACATGTCCTCCTCATCCTTTATTCCCCCTCTCTGTTGCAGTTAACAACCTGTGGGTCTTCAAGCTCTATTGTTTCTATCTCCAGTTTCTCTCTTCTAACTCCTTAATTCTTCTAGCCTCTGTTACTGACCCATTCAAAGTCCTCACTTTTTTCTCCCTCCTAAGGAGGCTCATTGTTTCAAGTCTCTTTGTTCCTGTATCAGCCCCCTGCACCATACCCACAAGAATCTTTCTTTAACAAAGGTTTTAACATGTGATGTCCCTTAGGTAAAACCCTTCATTGGCTTGTCATTGATTTGAGTTCAAAGTCCAAACATCTTACGAAGTCTCAGTCAGTTCAGCTTCTCCAGGAAGCAGATGCCAAGGCAGAATTAGAAGCGTAAGAAATACGGGAGGGAAGTCTCTTTGAGGGATAAGGGGAAGAGAGTAGTCTGGGTAGAGAGAGCATCAGGCTGTGGTGCAAATCAGACATCTGTGGACAGGAAATGGAAGGAGGGAGGGTTGAGTAGGAAGTACTGAAGACTGCAATGCAGCTCTGAGAAAGTCATGGTCAGGCCAAATACAGAGCTCCAGTGCAAAGATTGCTCTTTAGAGGTGTCCTGTGTTACACAGGAATGGCCAAGCTCATCAGTACATGCACCATGCCCAGACAGTGGCTGTGAGCATCTCGGAGAACATGAGGCTTCAGTGTGAGCCCATAAGTAAGTGTGGCGGCTAGAGGCTGTCAACTAGCTGATACTCTTTGTAGTAGGATCTCTTTTAGAGGGGAACCTGTGGCACACTCGCAGGGCTGCTACAAATAAGGACCTTCATCACCTGGTCCTTGCAAATGTCCACAAAACTGTCTCTTTTGACTCCATGATATGGACCCTGAGTTCAGCTACAGAGCAGCTGGAGTGGGTCATATTCCCTTGCACTGATACCTCTGTGCATACATTACTACTCCCCTCCATGGAATACCTCCCCCGCCCATCTAGTTACCTGGATAACTCTACTTCCTATGTGTCTCATTTGGTTTGTATGTCTATTTCTCACCACTAGGCTATGATCTTGAGGGCAGGACTTTCTATGTTTATCTAGTCATTTCCTATTGAAAAGCACAAGTTCTTAAATTTGGTGAGAGTTCAGCAGATGATGGATGGGTAGATGGATGGATAAATATAATGTCATTCAGAATATTATAAGGTCCCATTGTCAGAAGAGGTGTTTGGAAGTACCATAGTCTAGTCTTTGACAGGAAAGTCCCTAATCTATCTCAGATATGTGAGGATTTCAAATATTTCAGTATTGATAGAGAGATTTCTCCAGTACCTCCAGTGATTGTATTTCTTAATGTCTAACCTCAGTCTCCTTTAATGCTGCTGTTAAGCCTAAGAACCAAATCAAGAATAATGCCAGCAGTTCTCAGGCAACAACTTATCACACTCATCCTAAAGCAAGTTATATATCCATTATCCTTGAAATACGAGTGAGTAGCTGACCAGCATAATTGTTTCTGTCTACACAAGTGACAAAATTAAAACTAATGTATGCACCATAGCATGACAATTAGCTTAGTGTGACTAATCGTGGCTGCTTTTTTATTTCTGTTGTCAGGGTCAATCATCATTTGTTTCCACAAGTGTCTTCTGCCTTCTTTGAAGTCATCAGTGCCATCAGTAGTTAACACTCTGCTAGATGCCCCACAAGTAGACATGGTTTTTATTTGTACACCAGCACCAGCAGCCAAGATAAAAGCTAACAAAAAATGATCTTCCTCAATAAATATGTTAACAGATCATAAAAATTAACTTCTTTCATTAGAAAAAAGACACTGGAGGCTACTTCCATGGCCTCTTTCTTCTTTTTCTAGAATCTAACCATACTCAGTGGACCTAGATGTGTAGGATCCAGAGGAAGAAGGGTGAATGGAGAGAGTCAAGTGCCCCAATTGCTTCTGGCTGTACACACAAAGAAGTTGCTGTTTCGGAGCTTCCAGAAGTCATGGGGAACAACTGGGGAGGAAGCCATAAAACTAATGAGATTTTTTTAAAATCTCAGTTTGAGATCAAATGAAAGGAACAATAACAACAAAATCAGCATAAAGAAGCATATCCTTATTTTAGTCCTAGATTGATGACATCTGAGTTACGCCTAGAAAACATCTGATTTTTCTAAATGCTGTACAACGTGAGAGCACATTCTCCCTCAGCAACTCTTTTGTAGATATTCACCCATTGATGCCATTGCCAGTGGCCAGATGGACAGGGTAACCCAGAGCTAGAGAATGAGACAAGATGGTATTATCAGAAGAGCTTCCTAAGGAATGACTTATGAAATGTGGGAATAAATACAAATTAGTGTTATGCCCTTAGAGGGAACTCAGAAGCATTAGATCTAGGTGAGAGTGTATCTTTTCAAAGGGTTTGCCTAGTGATCAAATACACAGTACACAATTCCCTCTTTACAAAGAGTTCTTCAAATACTTTCTAAATTGTAAAGGTATTTGTATTTTCACCTGTTTCCATGATAGTTTTTTTTTTTAATTTTTCCTTCTTGCCCTCCCTTCTTTCTCTTCTTTTTCCCCTTTCCTCCATTCCTCATTCCCTCTTTTCCTCTTTCTCCATTCCCCTTCAAAATGTCAAGGCCCTGTTATTTTGAAAGTATCAAAAATCCAGCTACTTTGGTAGAAAATACTTATCAGAATGTATTTTTAGATTTATATGACTATAACTCTATAGCTATGTATTCAAGAAGAAGACTCCTTAGCATCCAGAAGACGCACTAGATAGTTCAAATGTTGCTAAGCAGCTGTTGTGTATCTGGCCCCAGACTATGTACTGGAGCATGGAAATGAGTAAAGGCTAGCTCCCTTCTCAGGTATACCTAAGTTCAGAGGGACAAAGACTATGTTAGATTTATATACTGATATGTTGTGTATGTAGTATAAGGACATAAGAGAAAAATCGCAAGAATTCCTTCTTGGAAATGATGTTTGAGATGAACTTGAATTTAAATAATGGTGGTCATCAAGCAAGGAGAAGAGAAACAGAGTGTTAGGACAATGGAAGAGGACAAACAATGGCACAAAGAAATTAGTTCTACATAAATAGCTTGGTAAATAGGGAGTTGGGAAAAACTTAGGCTGGAAAGGGAGGCAGGATCCAGGCTGTAGAGATTGTTGTGGTTCGACTTCATGGCTTACTTTGTCCAGTAGGTCATGAGGAGCCAACAAAGCCTTTTGAGAATAAGAGTGACATGATCACATTATTATAGCAAGATCACTCTGGCAACAGTGAGATGGATGGCTTAGAGGGGGTAGATTGTAGAGTCTCAAGACAGTGTCACCACCAAAGTAGTAGTCCAAGTAGAAATGATGATATCTGAGGTAAGTAGTGGATAGGAGATGGAGATAATGGAGAACTAGCTAAGATTTGATAACCAATGGATGTGGGGCCGAGAGAGTTCTGCTTTGAATACTGTTTGTGTGGTGGGAAATATGGGAGTAGGACAAAGTCTGAAGTTGAGGGGAGGGAGGAGAAGTTATATTTAATTTTGTCCATGACAAGTCTGAAGTACTAGGGTGAAGACCAAGTGGAGAAGTCCAAAAGGCAATTGTTACTGATCAGCAGCTGAAAAAAAATTGATTGATTGATTGATTGATTGATTGATTAAAAGACTAGTCAAGAAAAAGAGATTGGAAGTCATCAGTGTACACATGGCCTTGAAGCCTGAGGATAGATGAGTCACTATATGTGGGAATCATTGCCTCCTGTCCTCTTAGGTTGAGCAAAACCAATTCCCTCTTTTACATGTATGATAATTACTATCATGTGCAGAGTCCTCAACATCCCACAAAATGCTTTCACAAACTTTATTTTATTTGAATATAATTTCTTATGCCACTCTTCCTTGTGCACATTAGCCCATTTTGCACACTAGGGAAATGAAGTCAAGATATCAAGTGGTTCTCTCCATGTCACACAGCTAGTAAGTGAGAAGCTAGGGCATCAAGTCTGGTCCTCTGGCTCTTAATTTTTGACAAGTTTAGGTTTCATTGTGTGTTGGTTTCCCTCCTAGCACCATAGGTTGGGAGAAGTATCTCGTATATCATTGAATTATGCCTGGCACAGTGTCTAGCATATAACAAATCATAAATAGTCCTATCATAAATTAGTACATTTCTAGTCATCCTTTTAAAACTATATTCCTGAAGTTTAATTTCCCCCAGGTTTATTTTTTATTTTGGAACCAGTTTCACACCTGAAAGACTACTTTTAGTAGTTTGAGCCAAATTAATTTTCTCTTCCTCTGTTTGTAGATGGCCTTGTTCATTCCTTTATTAAAGAACTTGGCATATAGAATTGTGATCCTTTGTGTATCTGTGTCCTACCTTAGACTGTGAGCTTCTGGAGGGCAAGCGCATCATGAATTAATAATTAACCTCTCATTTGTTAGTTGGGTTATTGTCAGTGCTACACACCCCCTTCACTAATGAAGCTCTGATGCTCTGGTCAGAAACCCGTATGAGCCTCCATTGCAGTAGTTAGATGATTAGAGTGAAACTGTCTGTTTACACTCCCTTACAAGACTGTGAGCTTCTCAAGACAGAAATCATGTCCGTTTATATCTATGTTCTCAGCACTGAGATGCACACAGTTACATGACAGCAAGTTAATTACTCCCATGAAGACCTATGCACGGGATAAAAATCAATACTTACTCATTGAATAAATGAATGAGCAAGTGCAAGATAAATTCAGTTATTAAATTTCAGAATTGGGACCTTAGAAAT
Source organism: Crocuta crocuta (assembly GCF_008692635.1). Lineage (NCBI taxonomy): Eukaryota > Metazoa > Chordata > Mammalia > Carnivora > Hyaenidae > Crocuta > Crocuta crocuta. Next base: position 2,725,709 of record NW_027530529.1, on the reverse strand, counting down.
TATTTAGCTCCTTCTCTTCATTTGCAGATCAGGAAAATATGACCTAGATTAGGCACTAATTTCATAAGGCCCCACATATCTGGTCAGTGGCTATAGGACCCATGCTCCTACGGTATGTAGAGAGTGAACCAAGGCATAGGAGAGTGATATGGGAGGAGTACATATTGAAAAGCTTCTGTGTCCACAGCACCTAGGAGGACATACAGAGGAAAGGAAAGAAAGGAGGGAAGGAAAAATAAAGTGTGACCGCTATTGTCTGGTAAGCCAAGGTGAATGAATAAAAGAATTCATCATTTCAAGTTGAGGCAGGCTTTGGCTAAAAGAGAAGTTTGAGGCTTTAAAAGCTTCTCAGAGAGGTATATCATTTTAGCAAGACAGCAACAACAGAACCCAAACAGCTTTCAGTGTGTATACTTCAATACAGAATTAGAGGCAATGTTTAAATATTACAAGTACTAGCAATGCCAGCAGCAATTACAGTATGGTTTCCCTGTCTCTTTCCAGAGGCTCTTGCAAGGTGGAACACCCAGGGCTTGAAAAACTAATAAAAATGACCCCCATGCATTGAGGCTCAGTACATGCCAGGCGTCACCATGAACTAAGTCAACCTTACAATGACCCCCATGGAATAATATCATTATTTTATGTATGACGTGACTGAGACTCAGGCTACCCCTCCTCCCACAACTGGTAAGTGTGAAACACTAGCATTTGCTCCTAAATATTTCTGATTCCACATCTAGCCTGTACACATCCTAATGGTGCTGAAGCCTAGTCTGACCATTACTACCTGCCAGAAGCCCAACCCAAGGGCCTCTGGTGGGCTGAAAATGCCTTCGTGTAGTCATGCCAGCCTCATCCTTCTCACCAAGGGAACCCTGGAAAAGAGGTCAGGTTTCTGGGAAAGGCAGCAGGCATTTGGGACATCAAAACATTTGGGGAAGATTGGGAAATGAAAGAAAAAAATCCACAATCACATTTATGTTTCTGGTAATTAAAAACGTTTTAATAATTAACTTTTAGTGGAGCGCTTTGCAACCTCTGAAGGAAGGGATATCCAAATAGAATCCCTTTCAGCCTCACAGGAACCTGGGAAGAAGGCAGGTCTTTTTCTGCTCGATAAAAGCAGAACCTGAAGTTAGTGGATTTAAAATGCTGCCTAGGATGAGCAAATCCAGGAGGGACTTGATCTCCAGATTCTGGATCCACAGCCCATGCTCAATTAAACATGCTACCCAGAGCATGCCCTTCCTCATGTGAAGGAAAAAGAACAGAAAGTTAGCATCCATCGAGCATCCACCATCTGCCAAGCATTTGGCTACCCCACATTCCACAGACTATCTTACTGAATGATCTCAACTTTGTTGACTCTGTTTTATAGACAAGGAAGCTGAAACTTAGAAAACTCTCCCAGTTACCTAACTAGTAAGAGACAGAGAGCCTCAGAAATCTGGATGCAGCCACTACACTCTGCTGCCTCCAGCAGCTTCCCCTCTCTGTCTTCCCCTCTCTATCCACAGCTAGCTGGTCACATCCCCTGAGTAGCACTCTGTGCTCTAGAGTAGGGCAATGGGCTCATTGGGGTTTCCTCTTAGAGTTGTCTTTAAAATACTCTGTTGCCTTCTTTCATATATACCTTTAAGCCCTTGACTTCCTCCTATGTCTTTTATCATGGTGGTATTTTTAGTATTCTCATTTTATAGAAGTGGGGACTGATGTTCTAAGAGGTAAAGTAACTGAAGATCACTCAGCAAGTGTGCAGCAAAGTCAGGGCTTATGCTCCCCAAGTCCCCCCATGGCTTTTCTACTATACTATGAAAGTCAAATGTTTAACAGAAGAATGCCTAATAACCACAGCAGTGGAGCAAGGTATTTGAATGCCATTAAAGAATGTTTTAGTCAAGCTTGGAAGACAATAGAATAATCCCACTTGCTCTTAATATCTTTCTTTTCTGACTTCATATTCTTGGTTCTCTCCTTAGCTTGGCATCTGATTTATCTTGATGGGCTTCTGACCTTTTAGGATCTCTCCACACACTTGACTAATAGTCACTGACTTTTTTTTTAAGTCAGAGCTAGCTTCTCTAACAGAAATCCCCATGCTTAACATGGTAACTGATTTCTTACACAGGTAAAATGCAAAGAGTGCTTGACTGATAAGAATCTCTCCTCCAAGTGGTGATTCAGGGACTTGGGCTTTTACATTTGGTTCAACATGTAGCTTCCAAGGTCAGCATACCCTTTTGCCTAACATCAGGAGAGGAAGAAAAAGCATGGATGAAAGGATTTTTTTTTTTTTTTTTTGCTCCAAACCTAGAATTAGTAAAAATCCTTCTAGACACATTTTTTTAAGCTGGAACTCAGCCACATGGCTACATCTAACTACAAGGAAATCTGGGAAAGGTGATCCAGCTGTGTGCTCAGGAATATGAGGGTCTATCCCCAGGGCCATGAATGACCTCAGGCATGTTGAACCTAGATGACTCTCTTACAGTTTTCTTTCTCCAGTCAAGAGTTAATCATGCTTTCTTGGGAACATATCCCATCTTCACAAGCCATCTCCTATGGTCTCATTCCTTTCTGCAGGTGCCTCAACCCATCATCACATTGTTCCCTCACGAATCCATGAAGTAGGTCCCTTAAAACTCCTTGGTTAGAGAATCTACAATATGAGAGTTTATGAGCATATAAAGAAAAAGTAATTTATACAAGCTTATATAAATAATTTCTCTTTTTACTGACATAAAATGCCTGTAGAGCCAGGGTAAAAATGCATGTTTGTTCCACAAACATGTCAGACATGTCACACTTACCAGACATGTCACACTTTTCTAAGGTTAAATGAAATGTGACTTTGATGTCAGCCCACTGAACTGGCAGAAAAGTCATCCCAATCATTTTAAGACCTCCCTCTCCTCTTATCTTCTCTCTAGCATCTCCTCTCTAGATAATTATACATGTCTTCTAATAGACTTCTTTCTGAAGCCTTCCATTCTGCCTCCTCCGGCCTTGCACTTTATGTTCTAATGGTACCTGCTTATACTTCCCACTTTCCATGTGTTTGTTCATACTCTTCCCTCTACTAGGCATGACCTTCCTATATGTCTTTATTTGCTTAAAATAAAGACAGTGCATTATGGTGACTGTAAATTCTGGTGTCAGATTGCTGGAGGTTAGATTCTGGTTCTCCCATTCACCAGTCAAGTGATACTAGTGAAACCACTTAATCATCTGTACTGTGATTCTCTCATCTGTAAAATGAAGAGATAGTAACATCAACTTCATAATGTTCACATGGATGTTTCATGAGCCAAGACATGTAAGAGCACTTAGATACTGCCTGGCGCACAGGCCGTGCTCAATAAACCTTGAATGTCATTACTAACTCCTACTCACCCTGCAAGACTCATATGAGGCATCACCTCATTCAGAGAGTTTTTGCTGAACTGCTGTCTCTGTGTTTTTATGTGACTTGATGCATGTCTTTCAATCTTGGTGTTTCCATAGTATCATGAAATTATCAGTTTAGATGTCTTTATACCTTGATGAAAAGGGATGAGATTTTATTCCTATTTTATTCCCAGTGCAAAACACAAACAAACAAAAAACAAAACAAAAACCAGTACTTGCTATGTAGGAGGCGATCAGTAAGTCTTGATTAAGCTTGATTTTTAAGCAAAAATGCCATCCTCCAGACTTATGTCAATGCATGCAAATTCACAATGATTTATTGAAAACTTTATATTTGCGAGAAGCCCACAGCTTAGCTTGGGATAAATAACCACCCAGTGATACTTCATGAGTAGTAAACATTGGCCTCTATACTATTGAAAAGAGCACTTAGTCATACCATTACACTTGATGGCAAACAGTAGGAGATATATAGATATAAAGTTTTTACTTCATACTTTTATTAAATAACAACCACTTTACATTAACAATTTATATTGTCATTCTGCATAAAGACATAAAGAAAACTTGGTAGATGTTATTCTCTATATTGTATAAAGTAGGTTTTGTTATGCATCCTAGTTTCAGATTCACATATGCATTTCATATACACATATAATTTGCATTACCCTGCATGGTAATAGAAATAGGAATAGAATACCTCAGTAACTCAGACAAAAATTTGTATTGATTTTCATTATGGCCTCGTTTGAAGAGTGAACCTCAAACACCCATGCCTAGAGCCCATTACACTCTCTCTTTTATCCATATTTTGTTTCCCTTCCAAGAGAAAGAAAATTGGAGGTAATGGTTACAATCTGTAGGAAGGTGAATTTTTGTTGAGTATCACTAAGAATGTTGTAATACAGAGATTGCTTGCCAGGTAGTAAATGGCCCACTTCTGGAGGGATTCAGGTAAGATTTTGTGAGGGACCTTCGATAAAGGAATTCTAGGCAAGAATTTTGAGACAGATGCATATTAAAGATCCTAATGACACCAAGAATGAAAAATTCGATGATTCTATACTTCTTAATTTAACTTATGCGTAGGGTCAGTCATTTAAGAATAATCAGAAAAGAGGATATCATTCATGCCTAATAAAACACTGGGGGTGGGAACCCGAGAAACCAAGTTGCCTTTGAGCTGAAGGATATGTGCGTGGATATAGTCAAGAGCTGGGTAAATGCAGAAATGGAGGGAGGGGGTAAGGGTTGAATGAAGAAGTAAAGCTTGAAGGAATAGTTTTTAGTAGAAATAATAATAGTTAATATTTATTGACTGTTTACTGTGTGCTTAGAATTATGCTAAGCATATTACATACATAATTCCATGTAGTCCCTGTAATAGCCTTTTAACTAGTTACTATTATTATCATCTGGTTCATATAAGGGAGTGGAGGCTTGTCCAGTGTCACTCAGTTCTGGTAAGTGGTAGAGCCAGGCCTCAACTCCAGATCTGTCTGACCTTAAAAACAGTACACCTAAGACTTCCCCTAAACAGAGGTAAGCCTACCTGTAGGTGCTGTAGCACCTTCTACAAGTGCTAGTGGACAAATTCCTGGCTACCCAGTGCGTGGAAAGACTGGCCTGGCTCAAATGTACAAATTCATGGGCGAAGACTATATAGATTTGGAAATCCTCACATAGGTAGTACAATGTCTAAATAAAACAGAAGTCATTTAAAGATGGCCAGCTTCAAAGATAGGTTTTATTTGGCATTTAAATTTATTCAACATAAAGCAATCAGGCAACATCTCACATCACACAAGATTTTAGATTTCTAGTGTCTCTTAGAAAAGTCAAAAGATCTATCCACTCTAAGACCTCCATTGCCTTGCACTGAGAAGATGCTCTCCCCTTCTGATGGAGTGTATATGCTTTATTTTGCTATGGCTGCTGCCATTCCCTCTTCTCTCCCTGCCTTTGTCCTGTCCAGGTCACTGACACCCCTTGCCTAGCCCTCTTAGACATTTGAATCTAAAACCCATAGAACAGACTGATAATACACAACGATACTAAAAAGTCTCCAGGTGTCCCTGCTTCTTAATAAAAAGTCTGGGTTATGCTGTTTTTACTGTTATACTCCCAAAATTGTTATATGTGAATATAAAACACATGCAAAATAAAATGCCAGGTTTAGCTCCAGAGGTTTCAAGAAAAGTGATACATATTTAACCGAGCACTTTAAAAAAATATCATCAGCTGTTTCAAGGTTCATATATAGTCAGGGCAGCCTGTCCTATGCAAGCTACTCATTTAACCATCAATCCTTCCTTCTCCTCTTACCCAATTTGCCAATAGTTTAATTTGTCTTACAGCCGTACATAAAATCACTCCATAAATAATTTCCTCCCAAGAATCACGTTCAAGGAAACTGTTTATATTCTTTCCTGTTGTAGAGCAGAGCTCACCTTGTCTTCTTGTACAATTTCAACACATAAAAAGTGGTTCCCTCTTTGACCTCCTTAAATGAGAACATAGGTGCTTCTTCCATGTATACTTTAATGTCACCTTTACCTGCCACTAATGCATTAGGACTAGCCATTTATCTGCAACCACAAGAGAGACCCATTGAGGTGATGCTTCTGTGTTCTCAGGTGACCTGGATCACTGGTGTAGGGTGAGAACTTAATTCAGAGGCAAAGAAGAGACAGGGAACAACGTCCTTTTAAGCCCAGTCACTGGGCTGGGTTGCCTCCCAGCAAAATTGTGAGTCTGACAGAGGGAGGGAGAGAGAGAGAGAGAGAGAATTCTTCTCTTCTTTCATTCTTTCCTTAGTATTTTTACTGAACCTCTACTGTGTGGCAAGATGAGATAGTTCTAGTACTGTGTCAAATTTTATGTGCATTAATATATTTAATTTTGACAGAAATCTCATATTGTATATATTCCCATTATTTCACTTTGACAAGAATTGAGATTTAGTGTTAAGTGATCTGCCGGAAGTCACAGTTCTATTAAGTGGTAAGAAAGGAATTTGAACACTTGGCAGGCTGACACAGAAGCCCCAGACGTAAGTGCTCTCTGTTCTGGGTGTTCATATAAGGTAAGTATCACTAGTCTAAGGCTGTGGGTGCATTATTAGGGTATAGCAGTGTGAGAGTTCCTCACTTCTGGTCTTTTCTTAGGACCTTAGTGTCTCCACTCAACATTTTGGCCCTAATCCCTTCTCCCCAACTAACATTTGCCTCTTTATTCTACTCTGAGGGCATTGAAAGCTTCATATGAATCCACGTCATAAATGTTATTGATAATATCACTATTTTCAGCCCATTGGAATTTAACAGAGGATTGCCTGAATTCACATCAGCCAAGAACTTTCTGATTTACCATAGCTTACATTTGTTATCCTTGCTACCACTTTGTTAGATGGACATTATTATTATCAATAATTTCCCAGAAAATATTTGATAGAGAGTGTAGTGACTTGGAAGGCCATGATACTTGGAGAAGCTACCAGACTTTAGGTTCAAAGAAAAATAGAATCTCATTCAGAAACGATCTTCTTGAGAAAGGCTTTCTTGACACCGTCTAATCATTGATAATTTTGTGATATATTATTTCAAAAGTACAGCAGCCTTTCAGTCCTGAGCTAAACAGCTTCAGAGTCCCAAGGTAGGGCAAGTCAGGTAATCCCCAAACCTCATGATTAAACATAATTTTCCCTGCTTCTTGACTCATTCTCTCTTCTCTTTTTCTGTATTTCCTTCTCCTTCTCTCCCTCCATTCTGATGTAATTTTCATTGTAGTCTTTGCTGAAATGAACAAGTGTAATATTTCAGGAAAGAGCATAATATTTGGATTTAGATGAGTTAATGTTTGCCTCCCAGTTTGGCTGAGCTCTAGCTGTGGATACTACTTTTGGATCTTCTAAGATAGTGGTTCTCAAAGTGTGGTCTCTGACCCAGCCTTGTCAGCAATACCTGGAAACTTGTTAGAAATGGAGATACATAGTTCCTACATAGACTTGCCAAATTTGTTAAAAATGAAAATACTGGGCCCCACCCCAAAGTCTTCTAGGTGTAGATCCAAGTAATCTGTAGTTAAATAAGCCTTCCAAGTGTTTCTGATTAAGCACTGAAGTGTAAGAATCACTTTCTTTGAGGACTACATAAGATAACACAAAGTACATGCAAAGTAGTTTCATACAAGAGGTCAAAAATATGGTAGTTTTTAGTAGTGGCTGGAACTGACTGATAATAATGGAGATAGTAAATGCACAGTTTATAACGCTATTGGAGGTCACAGTATATTTTGTGTAAGTTATGTAATGTTAGCTTGTTTCCCTAACCCCTAAACCCACTTCACACATCTACTGCACCAAAACACACATGCCCAGAAACCAATGAAAAGGTAGAGTTTCTTCCCTAAGTTTCTTCTCTTGCTTGTTCCTCAGCCCCTCAAGACTATCAGCTCTTTGTGACAAGTACAAGACTCACTGCCACCTTATATTTGTTTGTTTGTTTGATTGATTTAAATCCAAGTTAGTTAACATATGGTGTAATATTGATTTCAGGAGTAGAATTTAGTGATTCATCACTTACATATAACATCTAGTGCTCATCGCAACAAGTGCCCTTCTTAATGCTCCTCACACGTTTACCCCCCCCACCCAACACCCCTCTAGCAACCCTTAGTTTGTTCTCTATATTTACGAGTCACTTATGGTTTGCCTCCCTCTGTTTTTACTTATTTTTCCTTCCCTTCCCCTATTTTTGTCTGTTTTGTTATGAGTAAAATCGTATTTATCTTTCTCTGACTGATTTATTTTGCTTCACATAATACACTCTAGTTCCATCCATGTTGTTGCAAATGGCAAGATTTCATTCTTTTTTATCATCAAGTAATATTCCATTATATATACACCTCATCTTCTTTATCCATTCATCAAGACTCAATCATATTTATGTGTGCTTGGTTATTTTTAGTTTTGCAAAACACAATCATTAAACAAGGAAAATCTGACTGGAATGAGGTACAAAGAGCCTGGTTAGTAACACACATCAGAGAAGAAAATATAGAGCTCATTTGAGGCAGGCTACACATTTTCATGGCATTTACTGTACACTGACTTCACAGGAGAGGGCAGGAAAAACAGTGAAACAAAGGAATCTCTGGGATTTGAAGGGCACCTATGATTAGACAAAGTTGCCAATAAAATGTACAATCTAAATCTTAAAACATAAATATTAAAAATGTTTCTTAAGGCCTGTGATGACTTGGCAATCTTCAAAAAAATTTTCTTTATTTCTTTTTCCTAGTTTTATTTATTTATTTATTTATTTATTTATTTATTTATTTTTAAATAGTTTATTGTCAAGTTGGTTTCCATATAACACCCAGTGCTCATCCCAACTGCCCTTCCCTATGCCTATCACTCCCCTTCCCCTGTCTCCCACCCCCATCAGCCCTCAGTTTGTTCTCAGCATTCAGGAGTCTCTCATGGTTTGCCTCCCTCTCTCTCCCCCACTATTTTTCCCCTTCTTGTCCCCCACGGTCCTCTGTTAGCTTCCTCCTAGTCCACCTATACGTGCAAACATATGGTATTGGTCCTTCTCTGCCTGACTTATTTCTCTCAGCATAACCCCCTCAAGGTCCATCCATGTTGCTACACATGGCCAGATTTCATTCTTTCTCATTGCCATGTAGTATTCCATGGTATAGATAAACCACATCTTGATCCATTCATCCGTTGATGGACACTTAGGCTCTTTCCATGTTTTGGTTATTGTCAAGAGTGCTGCTGTGAACATTGGGGCACATGTGCCCCTATGCATCAGCACTCCTGTATCCCTTGGGTAAATTGCTGGCAGTGCTACTGCTGGGTCATAGGGGAGTTCTACTATTTATTTTTTGAAGAACTTCCATACTGTTTTCCAGAGGGGCTGCACCAGCTTACATTCCCACCAATAGTGTAGGAGAATGCCCTACATCCTTGCCAGCATCTAGAGTCTCCTGATTTGTTCATTTTAGCCACTCTGACCAGCATGAAGTGGTATATTCAGTGTGGTTTTGATTTGCATTTCCCTGATGATGAGGGATGCTGAGCATTGTTTCATGTGTCTGCTGGCCATCTGGATGTCCTCTTTAGAGAAGTGTCTGCTCCTGTCTTCTCATTTCTTCACTGGATTGTTTGCCTCTACTACAAAGCTATAATCATCAAGACAGTATGGTATTGGCACAAAAACAGACAAATTGACCAATGGAATAGAACAGAGAACTCAGAATTGGACCCACAAATGTATGGCCAACTAATCTTCGACAAAGCGGGAAGGAGTATCCAATGGAAAAAAGACAGCCTTAAAAATTTTTCAAAATCTGCACTTCATTGGACTCTAATTGGAAAGGGAAAAATATTCTATATTAATACTTTATAGAAAAGAAATCAGAGAGACATAATATGATTCAACTAGGATTATACAGCTGGCAATAGACCCAAAACTGAAACTCTCACACATCTATATGTTGTGTTTGGAATACCCTTCCCAATCATCTTCTGACCCACCCCTTTTCTAGTCTGGCTGGATCCTTTAGGTTCAAACTTAAAATTCTTCTTCCTTTTCAGTTCCTTACCTAGTCTCTGTAGCACAGTCTTTCCTCTGAATGTACCGAATTTCATTCCTATTTTTTCTTTGATTTTGCAGCAAATATTTATGGGATGCCCCATATGACTCAGGCTCTGGTCTAGGCACTGAGGCCCTGTGGAGTTGACATCCTGGTATAATACATAAGACATTAAGTATGTAATGCAGTAAAAAACCAAAGAGGGTTGATAGGGCTGGGAAATAATAATTAAGAGTGACAGGGAAGCCAGGGGCTTATAGAGTCCATTAAGAGGTACCATGGTGTGTCCCTAAAGATTCCAGAGCAGAAGAGAGACATGATGTGATCTGTGCTTTAACAAAATCACACTGCTTAAGGTGTGGAGAATGGGGCAGGGGATAGGGGAGGTGCCATGCCTGCATGGCTCAGTCGGTTAAGTGTCCCACTTGGGCTCAGGTCATGATCTCACAGTTCATGAGTTTGAGCCCTGCTCTCAGCTCAGAGCCTGCTTCCGATCCTCTGTCTGTCTCTCTTTCTCTCTTCCCTCTTTCAAAAATAAATACACATTTTAAACAAACACCTTTTTTCAAAAAGAGGTGTGGAGAATAGATTAGAAAGAGCAAGGTGGTATTGGGGATACCAGTTGGGAAGTTACTGAGAAGGTAGAGGCATGAAGCCTCCGTTGGGGTATGGGACAGTAGGAGGGTGTAGATGACTTTGAAGCATATTTTGGAGATAAAATAGGCAGTACTTGGTAATGATTTGATACAAGAAGGAAGGAGAGGAAGAAATCAAGAATGATCACAGCACTTGTGCCTTCAGCAAGTGGATGAATGGATGGATGGAGGTCCTTTGCACCCACATGGGAGAAACTTGGGAAGGACTGAGCCTGTGAGTAGGGGGAGACACCCATTGTTCCTCCCTTATGGTTCTTATCAGAAACTATTTTCCATTTATTATATAAACATATATTTTTATGTTTTTATAATGTCCTAGAGGACTGAATCTGGATGGGTTTTATTCATTACTTATCCATCCACCAAGATGCCTAACACAGTCCCTAGACTCTACTAGGAATTCAAGGAATATGTACTAGTTGGTTGGTTGAATAAATGAATCCAAAATGGTATTCAGCCTAATGCCTGGAAAATGGTAAATCCTTAGTAAATGTTAACTATTGTTATTGCATAATAACAAAATGCTTTTTGCAAACTGACTCTGAATCTCTCACAAGCTTCTACAAAGATTAATGCAAGACAGTTTAGTGCATATCCAAATCCCCAGGTCCTGAGACATTTACAGTTTAACAAAACACTGAAGCTCCTAATTAGAAAGTAATAAGTCTGTCTACTATGGCTACACAGCGTGACGGGGCAGTCGCATGCGCTACAGCTGTTACCCTGCTCTGGAAGCTTTACCCTCAGAGCTTTCAGTTAAAAGCAGCACTGAACTCATTCCTCACACCATATGCAGATCCTGAAAGCGGTTTCTTCTTTTTTTGTAAAGTGTTAGATGAAAGAGTAAAGAAGATGTAACATATACATTCAGTGGCCAGAAGTTTATAACCTTTGATTTCTACCTCCCCGTTCACTCTGGCCCTTGATTTGCTGTGTGACCCTGAACAACTTACCTAACATTTTTGCAGTTCTATGTGTAATTAAAAAAAAATATGTGGTGCAAAAGCTGGTATTACTCTGCCTGAGATTGGGTTTAAAGTTATTAATGCTGTTCCCAAATACTTCCAAACTATCATGCTGAGTACAATTTTCATACTTGTACTACTAATAGAGAAAATTCAATGCCGTGGTAAGTTAGTAAATTTAATTCTGTCACATTACCAAACGCTTGCAAGTTTTTTAGTAGGAACCATTGTACTATGAAAAATGTTACAAGCAAATTGTAGAATGCACATTTATGGTTATTCAGGAAAGTAGGCTAATAGTACATTTCTTTGGGCGTTGCTGTAAATGGGGCTAAATGGGCCAATCTAACACGGTTTGAGAGGTCCTGGGAACTACCTACTTTGAAGGGCACTCTTTTCCACAGCTGTCACAGCAGCTTAAGGTCTACCTTTAGCACTTTGAGGCAATATCACGGAAGGACTGTGTACCATTTACTTCTTCCATTAGGAAACGTTACACGGAAATGTGATTATTTATTTCCATGACCATGTCAGTAGAGTGTAAGCTCTGTGAGGTCATCATAGTATCTGGTCTTCTCACCAGCATATCTCTAATACTCAGTGAAATGACTGCCACATCGTGGGCCCTCAATAAAACATTGTTAGATGAATTAATGCAGTCATGGATACACATGACAAGGGGAGTTGGACAGTTGTCACTTCAAATCCCAGCTCCACTACTTACTAGTCATGTGGCTTTGACCAAATTTCTTATTCTACTGAAAGTAGTTTCTGGGTTCAATATCTTTCTCAAAGGTCTTGAGGATCAAATAAAGGAACATGCATACAGCACTCAGCTTGGTGACAAGCATGTACTAAGTAGTCAGTTAAGTCCAGGGTCACTTCTACTCCCACCTCTGATTTGGGTCAGAAGCAATTTAACACACATGCCGGCCTATAGCAGGCTTATGGAGAGAAGAAAAAAAACACCCTTTAGTCTTTACCATCATGGAGCTTAAACACCAGTTAAGGATATAATTTAAAAACATGAGACTTTTAAATCAGTACTGCCCACAGAGCTAGAGAAGAGGGAATTCTGCCCCAGGCTATGCCCTTTGGAGGGTCCAGCTCTGGCCCTTGTGGGACTGTGTGCTTTTGCAAAGTGTGGGACTTAGTGAGGTCAAACATTCATGGTCCACAACCCATGTCCAACTTCTAATCCATGCTGTGTATGCAGAACCCCAAACTTTTTTGCCCACACAGCCACAAACCTTCTTCCAGGACCTATGCAGGCCTTTATTGGGATATCTTCCTGGGAAAGACTCCACCTCAGATATGAAGACCCCCTCGATATGGAAGGTGGTGAAGGGACAGGAATTTTCAAAGGATATGATATGGGTTGGGCATGCAGGCTGAGGTGTCCACACATGAGTATGTGTGTGTATACATATATGTATGTATGTATGTATACACACACATGCCCATGCCTCTCCTGGAAAGTATTATGTAAGATAATGGACATAAAACATAAATGAGGTGACTGGCACCTTATAAAAACCATTTGAGGGGCGCCTGGGTGGCTTAGTCGGTTAAGCGTCCGACTTTCGCTTGGGTCATGATCTCGCGGTTCGTGGGTTCGAGCCCCGTGTCGGGCTCTGTGCTGACTGCCAGCTCAGAGCCTGGAGCCTGTTTCAGAGTCTGTGTCTCCCTCTCTCTCTGACCCTCTCCTGCTCACGCTGTCTCTCTCTCTCTCTCCTAGAAATAAATAAAAATTAAAAAAAAAAAACCATTTGATAAAAGGGTAGAAGAAAGTAAAGATGGAGAACTCAAGTCATATGATGTCAAATCCAACAGAGCGGAAAGGAGCAAGTTTCAAGAGGAGGTGGCATTTGAAAGCCATGAAGAAAGTCATCCTCAGAGGGATGGGGAAATGATCAGTTGAAGCAGATAGTCAAGAACCAGGAAAGGATGTAGTCTTGGAAGACGAGTGAGAAATCTGTTCTGGGGGGATACTATAGAAGATTAATGTGGAAAAGCAAGCTAAAGAATTAGTTTTCTATTGCTGCTGTAACTACTTAACACAAACTAAGTGACAACACAGTGCAGATTTATTCTCCTAAGATTCTGGAGGCTGTAAGTCTGTAGTGAGTCTTACAGGGTTAAAGTCAAAGCATAGACAGAGGTTCGTCACTGAGGCTCCAGGAAAGAATTGGTTCCTTGCCTCTTTCAACTTCTAGAGGCTGCCGCTGTTCCTTGGGTTGTGACCTCATCAGTCCACTTTCTGCTTCTCTTGACACATCACCTTTCTTATCTCTGCTGCCTGCTTCCCTTTTGTGAGGACCCTTGTATTATATTGGGTGAACCTGGGATAGAGGATAATCTCCCTCTCTCAAAATTCTTAATCACAGCTGCAAGGCCCCCTTTTCTATGTAAGGTAATTCATAGGTTCTAGGGATTAGAAGCAGGACATATGTGGGGACATTCTTCAGCCTACCTGACCTGTTGTCAGGTCCTCCGACACCAGATTAAGAAGTCTGGATTTCATTTTTAAAAGAGAGGCTTCAGTCTCACTGACAGGTATCAGCCACGGAGGTGGAAAGTTTGCCAACAAATGTGCATACACACCCATTGCATGAGGGTTGTGGTGGGGGCTACAGTGACTTCAGGAGAACATTGATCCCTCAGATAGCCCAAATTTTACCTTCCGCTGATGACTGCCATCCAGAAATAGGGATCTTTATAAGCAGCCTCCAGTATTTGAATATTGATTATAGGTTTCCTTGTTTGTTCATTTATTTGCCTGTTAAGCTAAAAGAAAATTTTCTGGAAGCTGGATTTGGTCTGTTGGTCACAGGTGCAAGGCTTCTGATATGAATAATGCAAGGCCCCTCGAGTTTTTAAGTAGGGAGAAGAGAAACTTTGAATTGTGTTTTAGGGGCACCATGAGGATAAACTGAGAATGTCCAGTTAGGAAACAGTTTTAGTAATCCACGTGCAGGATGGTGAGCATGCAAAACATGTCAGTAACATGAGAGATGGGCTAGCAAAGGGATTCATAGGTAGACTTGACAAGACTTAAAGGGCTCACTGAATGGAAGGCAAAAGAAAACAAGCTGAAGATGACACCAAGACCTTGAGCCCAGAACATAGGATACTTTGATTCCCTATCGCCTTCTCATCAGGGGCAGTGTGTTTGGGATGCTTTTCAGGAATAGCATTTGTATAATAGCAAGAACATGGTTTGGTCAGGAAACCTAAATCCTTCTGTGGCCCCACCATCTTTGCCTACCTTGAGATTCCTCTAGTGATAGATACATGAAGGTGGAACAGGACAGAACAACTCTTCAATGTCATCTAGAGCTCGGGCTTCAAATTCCACATGGTAGAACTTAGCAAGCCAGGCCAGACCATGCACAGAGGGCTTTTTGTTCCTATATCACTAGTTAAGTATAAATACCCTTGAAAGTAATTAAACTTTAAACCTACTATATTTTCATGCAATGTGCAGACCTGATAATCTGCACTAACCAGAGCAAAAGACTAAAAGGCCATATCTTCCAGTGTTTGAGGGAAAAAAAAACAAAAACAACCCAGCAGGCAAAGGAGAATGAGAGATGCATGATACAGTCCAGGGACCCCTTTATCACTCCAGTCATATGGGGGACTCAGCCTTTAGCCAATTTACTGAAAGCAAAAGTTGGGGTTATGAAAAGCAATGTACAAGGGAGGGGGGTAGGTAAGAAAAACTAGGGAAAGGGGGAAAGAAGAAGGAAGATGACACAAAAGAGAACAAGGAATAACATTTTTATGGCCCTTTACATTTTATGAAGTGCTTTTACAGGCATTATTTTTTTTAATTGTTTTATTTATTTTTGAGAGAGAGAGATAGAGACAGTGTGAGCAGGGGAGGGTCAGAGAGAGAAGGAGTCACAGAATCTGAAGACGGCTCCAGGCTCTGAGCTAGCTGTGCTGATAGAGCCCGATGCGGGGCTCAAACCCACGAACTGTGAGATCATGACCTGAACTGAAGTCGACGCTTAACCGACTGAGCCACCCAGGTGCCCCTACAGGCATTATTCCCCGCCCCCCCTCCCCCAATTTCTACATGGATACAAGATGGAAATTTTTCATTTTACAGTTAGGGAAACTAAGTTCCAAAGAAGTTAAGTGCTTAGCCAAGATTTCACAGTGATTAAGTGACAGATCCAAGATTTAAATCCAGGCCTTTTTTTGTTCACCGAATATGTGCCTGACACCATGCTCTCTACTTATCTCTACAAAGATAAGAATGACAGTCCCTGCTCAATAAAAACTACCAGACAGTGGGAGACCAGAGAAGAAAGCTGGACTATTACTATGTAATCAACACAAATATCACAGTGCCTGGTAAATAGTAAGCACTCAGTAACGATATGGTGAATTGTCATAAGTAAAGGGTAATACAAACTCGGGGTCCAGTGGGAGGCTGGCTGTAGGTGTGGTTTGCTACAATTTCCCTTACTTTTCCTTCTAAAATTCTAACTCTGAAAGTCCTCCAACCTGCCACATGCTTCCCTTGTTCCAAGGTCTGATTCTTACTTGCCCTTAACATATGGCAGTGTGAATCTTTAGGAGGAAGGATTGCCCACCCCCACTCTCCTTCCAGTCCTGTGTGTCCAGAGGGGCTCATATATGCTGGTGACGCCACTACAGCCCAACCTCCGCAACATACAGCCTCGTTGGTCAACATCAGAGTGACAGTCATGAATGGTTTCCTGACTGCTTGGTCATTCAGTTTCACAACTCTGCCTACATATGCCCACCAAGTCCCCCAGAGACAACCAGGGAGTTCCTCTGATGCCTTATTGTAGCACAGATGCTAAGGATGCAGCCTGGAATTGTAGCTGTTTCTTCTATCTGTTTAACCTTGGGCAAGTCACCTAAACTTTTTGTAGCTCAATTTTTATCATCTGTAAAATGCAGATATAATAGTACCTACAGGCTCGCAGCCGAACTCTTGAGAGGAAAAGATGAGGCAATACACATAAAGCTCTTAGCACCACTGCCGGAAACATAGTAAGATTTCAGTAAGTGTAGTTATTATGGCTATTTTTATCTGGCATCATGCTCTCAGCCATTGCCACGAATGCTGATTCAGTGCTGAAAGACTGACCTCGCTCAGGATATGTTTCTTGCCTTTCCTGGAGACTGTCTGGGGTCACAATTGCTTTCCCTGGTTTGTTTGAGAGACTTAATTCTGGTCATTCTGTTGCCTGACAGTTGCATCCTAATTTTTTTTTCCATCCCTGCAGACCTGTCTTGATATTCCAGAACTCTGATGCCATAGGCAAATTAGTGCCTCCAAGTCCCCGGACAAACAAAATAGAAATGTTTGATTACCTGTTTAAAGCTAACATGGTGACCTTTCTTGCTTCTAAGTTTTTAAGTTTCTTTTAGGAAATTTTTAAATGGAAGATTTTCTTCTATTTTTTTTAATAGTAAGCAAAGTCCTCAAAAAAAATTAAAAAAGTAAGCAAAGATCTCTAATCCTGGATTGTCGTAAGATATACATTTCACCAAACATTAGTATATCTACTATCTATGAGGAGCAAGTGATAAAAGATTAAAAAGATGTGAGATGCCACCTTTATCATATACTAGAATTTTACATGTAGCTTTGCCTGTTGCTGATCTTTCTATTCTATATGGTTGATATATCCATCCATTCATGTAATAATAATACATGTTTTAATTATAGAGACTTCATAATATGTTTTATCACCTGTTAGGCTAGTCACTGAATAGACTTTGTGGTAAAAGGTGTTCAGATGACTGAGGGCCATTTGAACAAAGGTGAAAATAGATCCAATTCTCATACCACACACAAGAAAAAATGCAAACAGCCTACATATCTAAATGTAAAAACAGTGAAATGATACAAGTACTAAAAAATGGGTGAATAACCAATAACTTCTAACCTGGCTATAAGGCAAAGCTTTATAAAACTAGTTTAAAATAAGGATGCAATGCATTGGTAATTTGACAAAAAATAAATCATGGATGATTTGATATATAAAATAAAAAACATTCTCAGCCCTTACAAACATGGAAAGAAATATAGACATACTTCCTTTGGGGTATAATTTCAGCTGAAATACTTAGTCATTTATTTTATGTTTGCAATGAAATGTCTCAATTTTTTTTTGTAAAAAAAGACAAAATTAATAAATTAATAAATAAGACACAGTAGAAAAGTATATTGAATCAGTGGCTTTATAGCCAGCTGGATTTGGGTTTAAATTCCTGTTCCAAAAATAACACAGTATTAACTTGGGGAAATAGCCTTTATTTAATTATTTGGGGGGGGCTATAATGAGGAGTAGTAATACCACAACCTACAGAATTTTTTGAGGATTAAAATGAGATAATATATATTAAGGATTTGGGATAATTCACTAGTAACTAGATATAAAATCACTGTCACAATTATAAACTGATTAGCTTTTGCCAAAAACATGCATTAAAAATCGTAATACGGTTAAATGCCAAGTGGTATATTCCAAAAGGAGTTTCCAACATAAAGGTTTCATGTTCTTCTTTTGAGTAATATTTAGAATTAGGACAAGGAGCTCCTCCACTTTGCAAGTTAAGTAGAAGAATGTGATTCTGGAATGATCCAAAGACAGAAAAGATGGCAACTACTATTCCAGTTATCATTTTAACAGGGGACACTTTAATAGGCAAGAAATACAGCTGGCAAAACATTGCTATTCTACTAGTTGATTCCCTGTCTATAAGCTGTAGCTACACATTTTCCTAGTTCCTTGGAGCCAGCAATAGATCTTAGAAGGAATATACTTGCCATTTTCTCACACAATAGAATCTGTCCCTCTCAGGGCGTATCCACTGGGCATCTGTGAAGGTGGTTGCTATCACCTCTGGAAATGTTCTGTGTTATCTATGCTGATTCAGAATATATTCTTAAAAATGTTCACTCTCAGAATATGAAATAAACTCGAACTGTGCACAGATAGGCTTTAAAACAAAGTTTTATTGGGGCATCTGGGTGGCTCAGTTGGTTAAGCAGCTGACTTTGGCTCAGGTCATGATCTCATCGTTTATGGGTTCAAGCCCCACATCGGGCTCTGTGCTGACAGCTCAGAGCCTGGAGCCTGCTTCAGATTCTGTGTCTCCCTCTCTCTCTGACCCTCTCCTGCTCTCACTCTGTCTCTCTCTCAAAAATAGATAATAAACATTAAACATCTTTAAAAAGTAGAACAAACTTTCAAATTATGTTTTGATTATTTGAAAATAATCAAAACATAATAAATTGCACATATTTAAAGTATACAATTTGGTAACTCGACACATGCAAACACTTATGAAATCATCTGTACAATCAAGATAATATCCATATCTTTTGCTCCTAAAGTTTCTATGTGCCCCTTTCTAATTCCTCCCTTTGACTCTCGCTTCCTGTTCTCCATCCCAGGAAGCCACCGTTCTGCTTTCAGTCATTCTAGATTGGAAAAAGAAATCATTATTCAGTTTTTACTCTCTTTGTTTTTTTTCCGTTAGCATAACTGTTTTGAAATTCATTTATGCTGGTCCAGGCAGTAGTTAATTTTCCTTAATGGTATTATTCCACTGTACACCACAGTTTGTCCATCCACTGGTTGATGGATATTTTGGTTGCTTTTAATTTGGGGCTATTATAAATAAATCTGCTATGAACATTCATGTACAATTCTTTGTACAGATTTGTGTTTTTATTTTTCTTGGGTAAGTACTCTGGAGAGTATACACTAGCTGGCTCATATGGTAGGCATGTAGTTAATTTGGGGGGAAATTACCAAACTTTTCTAAATTGCTATACCATTTTATTATCCATTCTATTTATTATTTATTATTTTATTATTGCCACTTCTAGTTAATTCACATCATCATCAACATTTGATTGGGTCCATCTTATTTATTTACTTATTTAATCTCTTCTTGTTCCTTTGTTTTAATAAATTATAGTAGACAGACAATGATACCTTAGTTTCAGATGTACAACATAGTGATTGGACACGCCATTAGCTTATGCTCTGTCCCCATACAATGCTAATATAATACCTGTTGTGCCCTTTATTCCTGTAACTTATTCATTTCATACCTGCAAGTCTGTAACTCTCACTCCCCTTCACCCATAGTTCAACCTCTCCCCTCTGGCAACCATCAATTTGTTCTCTGTATTTATGGGTCTTTTTCTGTTTTTTGTTTGCTCATTTGTTTTGGTTTTTAGATTCCATGTATTAGTGAAGTAATATGGTATTTGTCTTTCTCTGAGTTATATCACTTAGCATAGTATAGTTCAGTCTTTTAAATTCTAGACATTATAATATGTATAACAATATCCCATATGATTTTAATTTGCATTTCTCTAATGAATAATGATGTTGAGTATTTATTCCTGTATTCATTTGCCACTCATATATCCTATTGTGTGTAAAATAGGTTCAAATCTTTTATCCTTCTTAAATTTGGCTTGTTTACTTATTACTGAATTTTGAGAGTTTTTAAAAAAATATGTATACTGAATACAAGTTTTCTGACAAATAAATAATTGTAAATATTTTCCTACCTTTGTCTTCTCTTATCATTCTCCTAATGTTGTCTACTGAGGAGTAGATTTTTTAAATTAAAACCTTTTTTAAGTTTATTTATTTATTTTTGAGAGTCAAAGACAGCACGACTGGGGAAGGCTCAGAGAGAGGAGACAGAAAATCCCAAGCAGGCTCAGTGCTGTCAGTGCAGAGCCCAAAACAGGGCTTAATCTCATAGCCATGAGATCATGACCTGAGCAGAAATCAAGAGTTAAATGCTTAACCAACTGAACCATGCAGGTTCCCAGAGAGTAGAAATTCTTCATACTAATAAAGTCCATTTTATCATTTTTTCTTTTATGATTTTCCTTTGAGAATTTAAGAACTGTCTAAAAGAAGGTCATAGAAGTGTTTTTCCTTCTTTGAAGTATAATCTAAATATAATAAACCACATGCTTATCCCTAATAATTTTATAGTTTTATGTTTTACCTCTTACATTTAGATCTATAGTCCCTTTTGAATTCATTTTTGTGTGATGTGAGGAATGGAATAGTTTGTTTGTGTTCATATGGTTATGCAATAGTTCTAGCTTCATTTGTTGAAAAGACTGTCCTTTATCCACTTCACAGCCTTTGCACCTTTGTCAAAAATCAATTGGCCACTTGGGTGTGAGTCAGTCTGGGTCTTCTACCATTACATTGACCTATTTGAATGTCTTGATGCCAGTACTACACTGCATTCATTGTACTAATTTCTGTTGCCTTTTGATGTCTTGAAATTGAGTAGTAAAACTCCTCTGTGCCGTTCTTCAAAGTGTTTTGACTACAATTGGTATTATATATTTCCATATGGATTTTATAAATATCTTGTCAATATCTACAAAAAAGACTGCTGATATTTTGATTGGAAGTATGTTGCATCTGTAGATCAATTTGGCAAGAATTGACATTTTCACAATTGAGTCATCCAGTCCATGAATGTAGGGTTGCTCTTCATTTATTTAGGTCTTCTTCAATTTCTACAGTGTTTTACAGTTTTCAGTATACAGGTCTTAAAATTTTTTCTAAGACTTATCCTTAAATCTTTTGTATTTTTGATACTATTTTAAACAGAATATTTGTAATTTGTACTTCTTATTACTTATTGTTAATACACTGATATACAATTGGTTTTAATATTAATCTTGTAGCCATCAACTTTTACCAAATTCATCTATTCATTTTAATACCTTTTATTGTAGATCATGACATATTCTACATAGATAGTCATGTTTTCTCGAAACAAAACAGTGTAACTTTGTGTTTTTCAATCCGGATGCCATTTATTTATTTTTCTTAACCTTATTGCACAAGCTAGAACCTCTATTACAATGTCAAATAGAAGTGGTGAGAGTAAACATCTTTGCCTTGTTTGTGGTCATGGGGCAAGGCATTTAGTCTTACCGTTAAGTGTGAGGTTAACTTAGGTTTTATTTAGATGAACTTTATCCGCCCTAAGAAGTTCCCTGACTCCCTATCTCCCATCTGTCCCACCTTACCATTCTTTAAGTGGTCTCAACTGCTAAAGCACATTCTCTTCCTTTTGATAGCACCAAATTCTCAAAGTAAACCTGACATTTTATTGAATGTATAGAAATGTGTTGTTCTTCCATCTTCTCAGGGAAATGAGTAGGGGAAGAAGAATGTGGAAACTATACTCTCAAGTTACAAAACCCCAGTTCTAATGAAGATGAAAACTTCTGCCTTTTTTTGTCTCCTCGTATTCTGATTACATCATCAACATTTGCCCCAGCCTCTTCTTCACTAATCCCACCCCTTCAAGAACTCACACACATCCCATCGGTCACCACCAGGTCCTAGTATTTTTCTTACTATCTCTCTCTCAGATTCCTGTGCCTCCCTCCATTCTTTTGCTATATTACTTATTCAAGCTACCATTATCTTCTACCTACTGGTTTCCCTACTTTTTGCCTATGTCTCTTTAATCTGCTCTCCTCCAAAATCAATAATGTTTCAAAAAATAAAATTTAACCTTGTCACTCATCTATCACTCATCTACTTAAATATCTTCTCTTCCAATGGCTTTTCCCTAGAGTAAAGCCCCAAATCTTCACTGAACTTCTCAAGTCACTACCGAGTCTGGGTCCAGGCTCAGTGAAGAGTTAGTGCCTTTCCCAGCATTGCCTGCCTTGGAGAGTACTTCTCTCAGTAGGGGACCCATCCTATTAACAACTTAGTACAGTGGTTCGGGCTGTGGGCATTGGAGTCAAACCGCGTAGGTCCAAAGCTTTGTTCTACCACACCATATGATGTTGAGCCTTTTTATACCTCTTCATGAATAACCCTGCTATTAAAAAAGGATAAAAACAGTGCATAACTCATAAGGTTGTGAGAATTAACTAAGGCTTATCACATAAAAACCTTAAAACAGGGCCTTTTACATAAAACACAGTTTGTTTCAGTTTTTATTATATTTATGCCTTAGGTATTCAGTTCAAATCAGCTTCAGGAAGAAGGTGTGAGGATTCAGTGAGGCACTGCAGGCAAGCTTCCGTCAAGAGTTCTGGAATGGGGTTTACTCTCTGTAAAGGGTGCTTGCTTTCCTTCCTCCTAGTCTACACTAACTGCCACCTGTGGCCCCTATTTTCTCCCAAAAGTAAACAGTTTCCTTCTGCATCGTAGCCATTCTTTGAGGAGCACTGAGGAGGGACCACAAGTTTGAGAAGACAGTAATTTCATGAGCGTTTGTCATTGTGAATGTTATTAAGTTGGCATTTTTATTTCTCAAATAGGAGCTTTGTTTTGTTGTTGTTTTCCTTTCTTCCTCCCCCCCTTTCTTCTGTGCAGTTGCAGCTTTTAAAGGCTTAATTAGAGCAATAAAAAAATACCAATTTTGCCTTTCCCTCTTTTTAATAACACGTAAAAGTTGAGAGCCAGCTGTGGGTGAAAGCCATTTGAAAGCTGCTACCAATCTGAAGTTTCATTTTTCACTGCTTCCAGGCACATTTGAAAATTAGTGCTGACAGATGCAAATGAGTTTGTGATGGAGGAAAAAATATATAGATATAGTGCAAGGTGCTCTGAAGATTGTTGTGGGGAATAAAGATGACTTGTGTGGGAATTTTTCCTTGATGTTTGAGGGATAAATAACAGTTCACATTCTCTTATTGGAGTTGTTACTCAGAAGGAGTACAGGCCCTTTGCTGGCAATGCCTCCCTGTGTTGGGGGCCTTCCTTGCTCCCTTCCTGCAGTTTTCTGACCGGTGCAGGCCTTCACGCTTTTCACAGGGTGGAAATCGTCTTCCTCCATGGTGGTCTTTAGCAGGGTGTGAATATGGAGTTGAATTTTTACCAATTTGGGTAACGTCCTAAAGTTGGTCTGTAGGGGGTTTTTTCTTCCTTAACGTTAAAAATAAATAAGGAAATTAAATCTTTTCAAACGTTTTTCTTCTAATCTCTCTGGCTAAGGAGTATCAGTATCAATTGGAATCACAATCTTGGAGAAACCTACAAGCAGTGGAGTCTAGCCAAGGAGAAGTGACAGATGGAGAGGACACTAAAGACCATGCCAAAGAGGTGTGAGGATGGAACTGGGGGGTGTCTAATGTAAAAAAGAGGAGAATGAAAAGAGTCACTTCAAACTGACATCAGATCATTGAAGGAATGTTTTAGGGAAGCCCTCAGGCCTTTCTAGCTGGCAGTTCCTGGGCCCTCTCCCGGATCCAGGCCAGCTGTCCAGCCGCCCAGTTATTTGCAGTGAAATTCCACCACCCATCATCCTCTGATATGGTTGCCTCCCACTCCACCCCCTAGCCATTGATCTTCCCAAGTGCAACCCCCTGTACAGTGTTGTAGTTAAGAGCCACGGCCTCCATGTCTAATGGTTCAAGACTGTGCTCCACCGCTTACTGCAAAGGGACCTTGAACACTCCCTCCCTTTACTGATTAGTTTAGCCATGCCCTCATTCTTTTAACAACTACACATGCAGCCTTTCTCTGTGCCAGTCGTCTACTCTTTCTGAATCTCATTTTCATCTAGGGGTAATGATAGTCCCAGTCTCACCCTGTTATTGTAAGGACTAGAAATAACATATGGAAAGAACTAAGCATAATGACTGGCGTACGGGAGATACTCCGGAGACGATAGCTATTGTTCTCATTATTATTTTTCCTGTTCTCAGGAAGGAGCATTTAGGTCCCATGTGTTTTACAGGTTTCAGAGATGATCCCTGCAAGAAAGCATGAGAGACCATAAAGTTAATGAATTACTCAGCCAGATAAGCAATAAAGTGAATGGGGAAGACATTGGGTGTAAAGACAGGGAAATGGAGGGGACAGGAGGAAAAGGCGGTTCGGACCTGCTAAATGTGGAGCTTTCCGTCTGATGGTGCTCTGAGTCTTTTTTCTTGTTGTTGTCGTGTTCATTTTCTGTTTGGGGGAAATATTTACCATCTGTGCAGAACAAATAGGCCTGTGGCTCTTGTTTTAGAGTTTTTGTCTTTGACCTAGTATCCTTTAGTGGCCTGGAGATCTTTCCAGCAGGGGCCGTTCCCTGCCTGAAGTGTTGTGATGTGGCACCAGCTACCAGGGCATTCCATGGGCAGGTTTGAGGGCATACTACTCCTGACCCCACACCAATCTCTTTCTCTTTCCACGTGGGACCTTCTCGTGACTCCCTGGTTCCTCACATCACAGGTCCACCCTGTTTCATAGTGACTTGTATACTTCTCATACTTCCTGCTCCCCTTGAAGTGAAAAGGTTGAGAGCAAAGTCTCCAACCTGTTTCTCTCTTCATAGCCTGAAGTTCCCAGCACATCATGGGTAACTAGTAAGTACCTGGTGTGTTAAATTACAGAGAATCAAATGGGCTGTGCTAGGTAGGGTAGTGCAGAAACAATGAAACAAGATAGAGCAGGACACAGTGGGACAGGACAAGAAAAGATAAAGGAGAGTAAGGTAGGTAAAGTAGGGTAAGGCTGGCAGACATCTATAAAGTAGAGCATACTGTTATTGAAAAGAAAAGTTTGCATTAAAAAGCTTTGCAGGGGCGCCTGAGTGGCTCAGTCGGTTAAGCATCTGACTCTTGGTTTTGGCTCAGGTCATGATCTTGTGGTTCATGAGTTTGAATTCCTGCTTGGAATTCTCTCTCTCCCCCTTTTTGCACCTTCCCCGCTCTCTCTCTAATATTAAAAAAAAAAAAAAGTTTTCCAAATTCAGTGGATTACTTATTAGATCTTGAATCAGGAGTGAAAATTTCTACTTGAAAAAAGACCTATATTGAAAAAAAGTTTTTGTTTGGGGGAGGGGCTTGTTTTGTTTCAGTGGTTAGGCTTGAGGTGGTTGTGCTGTTTTTTTTTTTTAAACATTTAAATAATTATTTTAGAGAGAGAGCAAGAGCGAGGGGGCAAAGGGAGAGCAAGAGAGACTCTTAAGCAGGCTCCATGCTCAGCAGAGAGCCCAATGCAGGGCTTGATCCCACAACCCAGGATCATGACCTGAGCCAAAATCAAGAGTCAGATGATCAACTGACTGAGCCACCCACGTGCCCCTGTTTGTTTTGTTTGTTTATTTGTTTGTTTTTTTTTAACAATTTTTGTAGGCCTATGTAAAGACCTAGGCAGTATCCAAACAATCAAAGAAAATGTGGAGCTTGTAATGGACCAGCTGCTCCCCAATAATGCCCTTTAGCTGTGCTTTCATTTATTAGATCATAATAAGCTCAACTAAAAATGTTTTAATATGTCTGCATTACTTAACATCCTGGGAATAATTTTAATTATTATTGAGTTTATCACTGTGAATGTGGTACACTCTTTCTTTGAATTCCTGGAGACTATTTAAGATGCAAATGATGCTAGCTCTATGAATAATTGTTGGGATTGGAAATTCACAATTCAGCCTCTCCCTGCCAAACACACACACACACACACACACACACACACACACACACACACACTAATTTCTTAAAAATGCAAAATGATTTACACAAACATGGAATGAATACTCTTATTTTTAGCAAAGGCAGTATTTGGCGACCATTTGAGTCATGCTGGTGAGCATAGAACCAGGCCTCACAGAGACAACCGGGCAAATGAACACTCGGTGCCCATCGAAGGAATGACTGAAGAAATTCTCTGTATACAAGGAATATTAATCAGAGGAGGAGGACTAAGGTGGGAAAAGGAAGGGAAAGACATAGATTCAGCAGCAGTCTATGCAGCAGGTAGTAGTGGAGGCCAAGTGGATAACAGCAATGTTAAAGCAGATCTCCAGGTGTTAACTAAGATCCCTTTTTCTAACCAGCTTATGATCTAACAGATTCCAGCTCTGGGAATGGGAGTTGCAATTTCAGGTTAGAGGCAGTTCTGGAAGGAATAGGAAGTTGTAGAGAGGAGAGGGAAAGTCCTGTGTCCCCTGTACCAAAGTCCAAGTTCTAGTCAAGACCATGATATGAGACGGCAATTAAACTGCATGAGTGATTGAACTTGCATGTAGACATACTAGAATCGCAGGATATAATAGCTGGCCTGGAGAAGGTAAAAAAGCTGGTATGCACTTGAAATCTTCATAATTAATAATTCAGCGATTCTCTGATCTAGTGGATCAGAATTACTACACTCAGTTCCTGGGGACTGGGGACTCTTAGTCTTTAAAATTCCTTTCAGAGGGCGCCTGGGTGGCTCAGTTGGTTAGGCGTCCGACTTCAGCTCAAGTCATGATCTCGCAGCTTGTGGGTTCGAACCCCACATCGGACCCTGTACTGACAGTTCAGAACCTGGAGCTTGCTTTGCATTCTGTGTCTCCCTCTCTCTCTGCCCCACCCCCGCTCACACTCTCTCTCTCTCTCTCTCTCTCTCTTTATTTATTTATTAATAAATAAATAATAATTTTTAAAAAATATTCCTTTCAGGTGATGCTACTGATCAACCAGTTTTGCCATCCCTCCCCTAGGGGGAAATCCATCCTGCTACCTAATATCTGGGGCCGGGAGGGGAAACAACATGCTTATTTTGGCTTTTGCCAGGAGATCTTCCAACTTTTCTTTCCTTTTAGGAAAGAATAAAAAAGGGTAATACTCTGAGTTGCATATTACATAAAATTTTGATGAGCAGCATTCTTAACTGCATCAAAGGTACCCAGAATGAAAATTCCTAGGGATATGTGGTGCAGAAATTTCCATGCTTAAATTCCCCACATGAATCTTATTAAAACCACAAATGCTAGCTTCTTGGACATGGGGCAGATACGTGCCTTGCAGTGCCTAGCACATGAAGATGCAAATGTCTGCTCTACTGATTTCATGTATTATATTTTGCCTCTGTATGATGGTTTGTTACTTATACTTCATACTTAACATAAAAGAGTTCAGTGAGATAGAGTTTGGAAAGCAAAGCCACTAAATGTACATGATGTCTACAATACACAGAGACCGCACCAGGTGATTAACAAATATCCTTATCATTAATTCTTCAGCAACATGTTCAAGGCAGTGCCTGGCATTTAGAGGGTCCCAGTGATGATCGGGTGAAATGCCTTCCTACAGAAGAAAAACCATACACTTAACCATAGTGCTCCCTCTTTATGATTATTTGAACTTTTTTTTTTTTTTTTTTTTTGAGAGAGAGAGAGAGGACGAGCAGGGAAGGGGCAGAGGGAAAAGGAGCTAGGGTGAATCTTAAGCAGGTTCCATGCTCCATGTGGAGCCCCACGGGGAGCTTACTCACACGACTGTGAGATCCTGATCTGAGCAGAAACCAAGAGTCGGACATTTAACTGACTGAGCCCCCGGGCACCCCACTATTATGGTCATTTTAAATCCAATAAATAGTTAACAACTAACAAGCACCTACTATTATTTCACGCACCATGCGAGATGCTGGAGTAAGATAGTAAATAGTGTAACTATGAGCTCGCAGTCCACTGGGATAACAGGAATAAGCCAATAGTTGCCCAGTTCGTCAGTTAGAGTTACCACAGTGCTACAAAGTGAAAGCACACAGTGGTTTGAGTACACACATCAGCTGTACTGACCTGTCTAAAGAAAGTGAGGGAAGCTTTCCATTAAGAAATGACATTAAACAAATGACATTGTTTGTTAAAATCAGGAAAGGAAAAGCTGTGCCCTGGTAGCACTTAAGATACTGAGAGAAACATTCACTTACATTTGACTTCAGCATTTTCCTGCCCAGAAAAGAGCCAAACAACAGTTCTTTTAACCTACTTCATGTATCCAAGAGGGAAATTTTTTTTTTAAATATAATGTATTGTCAGATTGGTTTCCATACAACACCCAGTGCTCATCCCAACAAATGTCCTCCTCAATGCCCATCACCCACTTTCCCCTCTCCCCAACCCCCATCAACCCTCAGTTTGTTCTCAGTATTTAAGAGTCTCTTAGAGTTTCCCTCCCTCCCTCTCTGTAACTTTTTCCCCCTTCCCTTCCCCATGATCTTCTGTTAAGTTTCTCAAGATCCACATATGAGTGAAAACATATGGTATCTGTCTTTCTCTGCCTAACTTATTTCACTTAGTGTAATACCCTCCAATTCCATCCACTTTGCTGCAAATGGCCAGATTTCATTCTTTCTCATTGCCAGGTAGTATTCTATTGTACATATAAACCACATCTTCTTGAAGAGAGAATTTTTAAGGTAGTATTTACCTGGCCCATCTACTCCCAACACCTGGGTCATCTGCCCTCATACCTTGTAGTGCCCTCATATCTGTAATTAAGGAGGCTGACATCTCATTCACCTGCCCCTCCAGCTTCTCTAGGATTTCACCACCACTGACCCTCACATTCCCAACACCATCTGCTGTTGGATTACATTCTCTGTTTCCTCTGTTGCCCTTGCTTCCATGAGGTCAAGTGAATTCCATGTCTCAATTTCTCAGATTCCTAATTTTGTTCAAAAAGAGTTTAATTCCATTCCATTCAGTGTAGCTCAGATTTTTGAGGGCCTACTATGTGCCATGTTAGGTATATCAAGTTGAATTTTTAAAAGATTTTAATGTTTTTTATTTATTTCTGAGAGAGAGAGAGACCGCGTGAGCAGGGGAGGGTCAGAGAAAGGGGGAGACACAGAATCTGAAACAGGCTCCAGGCTCTGAGCTGTCAGCATAGAGCCTGATGTGGGGCTCAAACCCACAAACCATGAGATCATGACCTGAGCTGAAGCTGGACACTTAAAGGACTGAGCCACCCAGGCGCCCCAAATATCAAGTTGAAAAAAAAAATAAGACAGAGTTGCTCACCTCAAAAATTCCCTTATCTCAAAAAGGAGATGCTGACCTCAAAGATTTCTTTATCTCAAAAGGATGAAACATATAAACCAATATAACATAGTATGGAAGGTATTAATATAAGCAAATATTATTGATAGTGATGATTATGATAGCCAAAAATGCTTTGGACATCATTCATTCAATAACAGGTATTTATGGAGCATCTACTATGTGGGTGAATAATTTGGGTGGATAAAATAAACATGGTTCATGCCCTTGCAGAGTTTATAAGAGGAGTGAAAGGCAATAAACATAACAAACAGATTCATACTTTTAAATCCTGTTAAGATCAGTGAAGAAAACCAACATGGAGAGGAATGGAGAGGGGATACCTACTCAGGTATAAAAGTTTCTATTTGGAATTAGACATCTTAGGTAGAAATCATGTATCTACAACTTTCTCACTATATGGTCTCAAGAAGATTACTTAGACTCAGTTCCCTCAAAATGGAAATAATAATAGTAATAAAAGTGCTAATAATGAAATCTAAGAATCACATGAGGTAATGATCATAAAAGAATTAAAGAACTCCAGTCCTACACAGCACTAAGTAAAGCTTGTCATCATTATTCTATCACTTCATCATCTTTTAAACTTTTTGGGCTTCCAATGCCTCTTCTATAAAATGAAATAACCTCTAGCTAAGAGGACTGTGAATATGCTCTGGACAATGTCAGCTGCTGCATCATGTAGTATGATTATGAAGGTGTTCACATGACTGTCACTATAATTCTTGACGTTGCTTAAACTCAATATTGTGTTACCATAGCAAGCACTTTTTGATGCAATATGTTAAAAGCATATACTTCTTCATTAGGAATTAGCTGACATGACGCTTTGGTATCTAGTATGGTAGCTGCTAGCCACATGTACCTGATAGCATGCCCATTGCAGGCATAGAGGATTTCCATCATCGCAGAAACTTTGATTGAACAGTAAGGATTTGGAATTCCAGACAGAAAAGAAAAAAGTTTATACCACATAAGGACTTGCCAACGCTGGATGTCAGGGGTCCTGTAGGCCTTTTGGAACCACTTTAATCATTTCTTTAGAATATGTACTATTAACAACCTCTCATATTCAGGCAGCATAGGCAGTATTCAAACCACATTTGCACATCCATTGCTTCATTTGTCCTTAAAGCTATCCCTGAAGTAGGCAGGAAGGATATCATTATCTCCACTTTACATTGCAGAGAAATAACTAACAAGAGTGGTAGTAGCAACTGCTGACACTAATTGAACGCTCACCTATGGTTGTATATTGCATATGGTGCCAAGGGCTTCAGTGCTTTCAATGAGATAACAAAGCTCAGGGAGGTGAAGTGACTTAACTGTATATATTTAGTGAACTGGGGCCATGATTTGCACTTCCTGTGCTTTCCACCACCTCTCCGTTCTTGCTTTTGTGGGTTGAATTCCAGCTCTTTATTATTACAGAGTTTGCCCGGTGACTTATTTACTGGGGCAAGCCATGCAGTAGGGGCTTAGCAATCAGGGGCATGTCTAGTTGATCTTCTTACCCATGGAACTTCCACACGGCATACCCTCTCTCCTGATGAAATAGTGCAGTGCATGAAGATGGACTTTTATTCCCATTCAGCCTCAGTGTCCTTGTTAGCAGCTGCAACAGCTGCTTGCCTCTTACTACTACCCTCTCCCCCTTTTCTCCACTAATTGCTACCAACTAGTAGAGCAGCTATGAATATTATAGGCCTTGTCTCCTTTGAGAGCTTCTATCCAGCTGTTATTTTCCCAGGCCCTTCTTTTTCAAGGATTCAGATTTGTTCTGTTTGGATGATTAATTCTCGAATCTAATTGTTGGGTATTCTGAAATACCCATAAAACACACTTTAAATCACTGTATTGTATATAACTTGAAGCATTCCTAAGTAGGCCTGAGGCTGAAAAAATAGTCACCGATACTCTGAAATGTTTTCAGAGGGCCTGTTAGGTGCCAGGCAATGTACTGGGCACCAGGGCTGAATTTTCAGGCCCAAAGGAAGGCCTGCCTGGTCCCCAAGAAGTACCGCATGTCCTATATCTAAAAATCAAGCCGTTAAATAAAATATAGTCTATCCTCCACCTTTGACAAATCTAACTTCATAAAAATCCAGATGCCAAGGTCCTACTTTAGAATTCTTGGACTCTTCAAAGTCCTATGCTAGAACATGGTGATGTAAGAGAGCCCAACCCACTCTGTCTCTTTCTGTCCATTCCTTATGAGGGCTTAGTTCACATGCACCTGGTTACCTCCACCCGTGATCCGAAGCCCATCCAGACTCCGCAGGAAGAGACTCCACACCGACTCCTCAAGTCTGGGGAGCATACTCCAACACGTACACACATTCCATTCTTGGAAGGGTGAATGTGGGAAAGAGGGTTGTGCAGGGCTGGGGTCACATGAGCAGGACAATCTGTATATATGTAATGCCCAGCAAAACATCAGGTATTTAGCAAGATATCACTAAGTAATAAATAGTATTACTACTATCATCTATGGAATTAGCTACATGAAGTCTTTTTAAAAGCCACATAAGCCATAATATATACAACAAAGCACAAATACTATATCATGTGGCTCTGGCATTATTTCAGCACCCTCTCAGAAAGTACCTAGAAAAGTCCTTACCCAGAAATAACCAAAGCATTAGTTCCTTTTCTCTTTTTTATTATCCTTATATTACCCCGATCCTTTATTATATATCAATCTGCTTTTTGGTCCATGCCTATGAACATCCCCTTCCTACCTCTTAGGACTGATCACCCTCTGGTACTAAGGTTTTACACCAGTTAAAGCTAATTCTCATTCCTATTTTCAATTGTTTAAGCTTTTTACTTCAAATGCAGACCCTTTATTAATTACACTAATATAGGTCTGACTAATGCTGTTTTCTTAGCATGTTTGCTGTGCTAGAGTATGAGAAGTCAAACTCTCTGCTCAGTTCCCACTGCCATCCCAGGCTTTTTCTCTTTCCTTATAATACATCATGAAAGTAGATTACCTGTATCTCTATCAGATAGAATAGATTATCTGGATCTCTGTGTGGGGTGTGTGTATGTGTGTTCATGTGTGTGTAAAGGTAATTTTTCTCCAACTTTTGAGCAAGGAATGTATATATTTAAACATATGTACACATAGATGTACATATGTATATATTATATTAATGCAGTACAATATATTTATACATTACAAATTAATATTTACACATATANGTACATATATGTATACACACATATGTATACATACATGTGTGTATACATATACATACATATGTATATATGTAAAACTTACATATTTATTTATAATTTCTGTTTCAATTTAATGCAGTATTTTTCCTATTATATATGCCCCTGTCTTAGAGTATCTTGGGTTATAAAAAATAGAATACCTCAAATCTTCTTTAGAAAGTCCTTTATTTTTGATGGATGAGAAGAAATTTCATGGTACCCAAGTAAAGAAAATCTCTCCATTCTTCCTCTCCCCACGTAAGAACCCTCATCCTTGGTCCCTAGAATAACAGCTTTCATGAGATCTGGGGGTGATGAAGTCCCAAACTTGGGTCCTGTCTTTTCTTAACAGTACGGTTTCAGTACCCCACACATTCCAATTCCTAGTTTTCAAAAGAGAATTTGATTGGCCCAGTTCATGGTTTCAGCTGTCCAGCTGAAGTCCAGTTAGCTCTTGTCATACCAGCACTCAGCTATGTATGGTTTTAGGTAAAGGACTTGACCGTAGAATAAAGTCACCTTCCTTATGTGTGAAGCAAAAAAATAATCATTCTTAGCTCATAGTCAGTGGGATTGATAATATTATCCTTTTCCTTTACTATCTTACTCAATTATTCATTTATCATCCATTTTATCTAGACAAGTGGATATTCATCATCCATATATCTTACATTACATTTATTTATTTTTCCTCAAGTTTCATAATACTTTTTGGGAACATAAAAATATTATTAAGCCCCAGTATTCTAGGGAAAGTATATTTGGGGCTGATTTTATATTAACTTAGCCAGGGAAAAGGAGGATTAGGTAATTGCAATTATAAAATTAACTCAACAATTATTAGGACTTCCATTTAGTTTTAGGTCCTCTAATTTTCTTACAGGAAGACGCATTTTAACAATCTCAACTTTTCTTTGTGCGGTATAACACATAAACTACAAAATCATAAGATCTTTTTGTCAGCATCTCTTGATGTGTCCCAAGATCTTAAATGACAGGGAGAAAGAAGAAAAATGTTTCCTGAAAACCTAATATTGTTCCCAGTCCAAATATGTTCCTTTAGTCTTCTCTGCAGCCCAGGCAAGGATGCAGGAGAGTTAAGTTCCCTGTGAATGCTGATGAAATCCTCACTTCCCTTTACAAAGGAGTTATTTCATATTGGTAGACCATTGAAGGATAGCAGTGATAGAGATCCTGTAAATTAATAAAATGTATTTTTCTTTCATAAATACCAGATTTTACTTTATAATACCCTGCTCTAAAGTCCATTTGTTCTAAAATAACAAAGAAGAGTGAATACCCTGGAATACGTGGAGCTTGCTGAAAAAAATATCTTCATGTAGATTGAAATTGCTACTGCATCTGTACCTGGAACTCAGATGTCCAATCATGGTTCTTCACTCTTCTTTAAAAACACCTAATTCTGTTATTCAGCAGTGAAGTTAACAACATTTCATCAGGCACCATCTCTGTGCCCTGTTCTGTGCCTGGCATGGGGTGAGCCCTGAATGGCATGGTCTTGCACCCCAGTGTTTGCTCAGATACTGAGAACTCTTTCTAAAAAAAAAAAAAAAATGTTTATTTTGAGTGAGAGAGAGCATGGCACATGAGTGGGGGGCGGGGGTAGAGAGAGAAGGAGAGAGAGAATCCTGACCTCTGTGCTACCACTGTGGAGCCCAACACGAGCTCAATCCCACAAACTGCAAGATCATGACCTCACCCGAAATCAAGAGTTGGACACTCAAGTGGCTGAGCCATCCAAGCACCCCGAGAACTGTTAATCATTCTCTCTCCCTTGCTGATGAAGCTCTACAATTTATAGAATGTATTAACATTCTTCATAAGTCTAAGGAGGACAAGAAAGTAGAGTTCAGTGCAGAATAAATATCCCAGCTCTGCAATATTACAAATTATCTCCAGATTTATTTGTACTGTGGAAAAGTGGTGAAGGGACAGTATATGTTGCTTATTTAGCACTCTTTGTGTGTAACTGCTCCTCACATATTTCAGAGTAATACCCACACAGGCCCAGGCAGTATCTGAGAGTGTGAATTACCAGCGCAAAGTCTTAGAGTGAGGTTCTGGAATGAGGGAGGGGAAGGGAGGGGGTGTTAGTGGACATAGGCAACATGCTTACT
This sequence comes from Crocuta crocuta, assembly GCF_008692635.1. NCBI lineage: Eukaryota > Metazoa > Chordata > Mammalia > Carnivora > Hyaenidae > Crocuta > Crocuta crocuta. The sequence continues at coordinate 2,690,873 of NW_027530529.1, read as the reverse complement.
TGATTTACTCTAGACTCAAGTCCTAGAGGCAAGTTTACAGTCTGGCCCTAAAAAGATCCTTCTTTTCCTCTCAAATAAAGATTTCTGTTTAAAAAAAATCCACAGTCAATGTTGGTATCTTTACTATAGTCATTTTAGTACATTTTTTATGTGACAGAGATGAAGCAGACCCATGTAGTTTTCCTATTTACATGTTCGGGCTTTAAAGAGAAGGAGGTGAGGACTAAAAATGTATAGCTGATTTCAGACTACCTGCTGGGCATCATGCTTCAAACCCATCCACTGCCTGAAGACTCAGATGCAGGGAAGGCCTGGGTGAGTGCCCTTTATTCACCTTGTGACCTTGAACAAGTCTTATATCCTCTCTCANATGTGAGCAGAGGTGATACTCAAAAGACTTAACAATTCATTAAGCATGAGTATAGAGTAATCAGACGGGATTGGGGCCTTAGCACCACAGCAGGGTCCAAAGGCCTGCACTGTGGCATGTGTTAACCTTTTGGGTGCTCAGTCAAAGAGAGGTGAAGGGAATTCTAAAGAAAAAGTAGGGGCCTGGAGACAGGTTAGCAGGGTGGGGTAATGGCAGTCAACTGTCTTAGAGCAAGAGATGTTTACCAGTCTCAACAGAATTATTTGGATACTTCAACAATCAATCTTTCTATTCCTGTACAAACCAGCTAAATTAATAGCCTGGGTTTAAAGATTGAATAAGCTCGTCTTTGTAAAGTGTTTAGTATTTGGCCCCACTCAGAGAAGTAGGTGCCCAGCACATGTAGCTTTGCTTGCTTCTTCCTTCTCCCTAGCTGTCTGCTTTCCAGCCTGCCAGGTCCTCCTCTGCTATATAACAGGATCATTCCTGAGACCCTGGGATACAAAGCCTGTCTTTCTTAACAATGGATTTTTACAGGCATGAAAGATTTCGGGTTGATGGTCAAAACCTTTGAGTCAAAGCACTTGCATGCCTTTGCACATACAATCCCGCACTGGCCTTTTTTTCTTCTTCTTTTAATAGTTTATTGTCAAGTTGGTTTCCATATAACACCCAGTGCTCATCCCAATAAGTACCCTCCTTTATGCCCATCGGCCCCCTTCTCCTCTCCCCCACCCCTATCAGCCCTCAGTTTGTTCTTAGCATTCAAGAGTCCTGCACTGGCTTTTGAACTGTCAGTGTGGTTGGGGTTGAGACCAGAACTCCTGGGGTATGAGGTGGCTCTGACATTGTAGAGACCAAAGACCACAGGAACCACCAGACCTTAGTTTGAAAATGATACGATTTGGGGCAAACTGATTCCGCTCGGTGAGCCTCAGCCTGTTGCCTGAATAAAAGGAGGGATTCTGGCTGAGTTTAGCAGTTCTCAGCCATGGCTGTACAAGGCACGAACAACCTGGAAGCCTTAAAATATAGTAACGTGTGCATGCCACTCCCAGAGATTGTGATTTAAGTATTTTGGGGTGAAGTCTGGACTTTAGGACTTTTAAAAGTCCCCTGGGTGATTTTGATGTGTAGCAAAAATTGAGAACCTGTGGACAGGATGCTCTATAGCCTATAATCCTGTTCAATATATTCATTTAGCCCCTGACTCTGTATGTCCTTAAAGCCCATCAGAAAACCGCATTCATGTAGTGCTCTCTTAATGATCAGGCAACAGGAGGCCTGAGAGCTGATGAATAAGAGAGTTTTAGTGTTAATCCTCTATTTATAATTTCTGCTGTGTTATCACTAGAGCTTATTGGTGTATAAGTTTGGTATTTTTACTATTGTTTTGTCTTATTTTGTGGACATTCTGTTAAAGCAGACAATTTCTCACACTGGAACTAAAATGGTGATTTGTAGTGATTCCAACATATCTGAGGAATCGCTGAGAAAGAACAAAATTAAGTTATGATGTGTAGTTGGCCTGACAAAATTGTCTTCCTTAGCCAAACTCCCCTCACTGACTCCTGCTGTTGCTTATTCCAGGGCTTTGCAAGGCTTGTTAACAGAACTGAATAGAAATTTATGTGCCTGATTGATAGTTATAGAGGGGAAATGGTGAGATATTAAGACTGCAGAGTAAGCTTGTCTCTAACGGTATTAAGTTCAACATGTTTTGTCTTTTCAAGTGACTTTTATGAACTAATAGCCAGCAGGGTGGTGAAGGACAAGGGTCAGGTTCAAATGCAGCTCTGCCACTTACCATCTGGATGCAGAGGCCTTGCACAGAGCCAGCACTATCTCTTGTTTATCCTTTGATGTAGCAATTAACACAGAAGAAAATGTAAAATGGCCATTATGAGAAACATGAAGAATCTCAGAAGCACAGACTTATAAAGGCTGAGAAAAGACTCATTTAGTTCTCTACTTTCAAAGACCAGGAAACTGAGCCCAAGAAACTGAAGTGAATTCCTCAGTGTTATACAGCTAGTTACCCTGCAGAACTTGCACTTGAACCAAGCTCATCTGGCACCCAGCCTAGGGCTCTCTCCTGGGTGTCACAGCCCAAACCAAAGGGAAGCCAGGATTGCAGTCAGATGCGGGAAAACCCCTGCTACAGTGGCTTAAACAAGTAAGAGATTTGACTTTTGAATATCGACCAAGGGTGTGTGCCCAGGGCTCATGTGGGTGCTCAGTAATGCTCTCAGGGACCCAAACTTCTCATTTTCTGCCCTGCAATCCTCAGCAGCCCCTAGACCCCAACTCCCTTGGCCCAAATCCTCTCTCTGTCACTTGTTAACTGTAGAATCTTGGACAAGTTACTTCATCTTTCTGTGCCTCGGTATTTGTGTTTTAAAATAATAATTGTTACAAGATTTAAATGAATTCATCTATAGAAAGTGATTAGAGACTCTTGAATGCTGACAAAAACTGAGGACTGATGGATGTGGGGGAGATGGGCATGGAGGAGGGCACTCGTGGGGATGAGCACTGGGTGTTATATGGAAACCAACTTGACAATAAACTATTTGTAAAATAAATAAATAAATAAATAAATAAATAAAAACATCAAAAAAAACTTAAAAACACATACACACACAAAAGAAAGTGATTAGAAAAATCTAGTTGAAAGTAAAGTCTAATGATGTCCACTGTTCCTGTTAAGGTAGTGGTTTCTGTTGTTACGAGACCACTGCAGTCTTGTCAGACATCATTCCGGCTTTGCAGACAGACAGGAAGGGGAAGTGCCCTTTTCCGGTCAAACTTCATCTTTTCATTCAAGAACTTAACACCTTCATTAAGAAATCCCACTTGCACCCCATCGGCCAGAACTAAGCCACATGCCTAACTTTGTTTGAAGAATGTGTAGGAGCCCACGTGTGTAGGCACATTGCCATCCTTAGCAAAGTCATGGGTTAGTTAGTAAGGGAGAAGCGAATGCAGACTCTCCAGCCATCTCAGGATTACTGCTAATACCGCTGGCCTTTAGACTTCACACACATAATATGACAGCAGGATCCCTGCCCTGCCTAACGCGAGAGTGTTTATGAAGATCACCTGATGCATCATAAGGTGTTTTGTCCGCTTCAGAGCAATCTGTAAATATTTCAGCTACTTTAGGTAGTGAGAGCAGAGCCCTTTTCACCAAAACATGCTACAGGATAGAAATGAAATGATGGTATTCCAGAAAAAAATAAAAGAAGGGAATGGATTTAATTGCACAGCATAAGAAAAAGCAGATTGTCCCAAGTTGCCAAGTTCTCACATTAGGTGCTTTCTGTGTCTTTAAGGGAAGATTCTGTGGCTTGTGGACAAAGGGACAGAAGGTCAGGGTAGACAAGCCAATACTATAAGTAGCAGCACTATGGAAAACTATCTCTTTTTATAAGACACATTAGATAAGTACTTTGTCTCTTATGGCCTTATCTTCATTGCAAAGAGTGAGCAAAATGTTCTTATATCTCGATATAGTAAAAAAAATTAGTAAATGATGGTTTGTGATGTGTATAAATATATCAGCAAGACTGTGAATAATGTCATATGTACATGAATATACACAATTTGTGTTTACCTACCCCTAAATATATCTTTTGTGTCTACTGTGCTAATATGCGTGTATACGCATAAGAACATGCATAATCTTATAGTCAAAATATTTTAAGATGTTATTATATCTAATTCTTAATATTTTGCTATCAGAATCCTGCTGCTCAGCAGTAAATTGTGTTGCTACCCTGGGACATAATGACTTCCCTGTCACTAGAGGAATTCAAGCAGTATCTGAACACCCACTTGATAGAGCTGTGGTAGAAGGAATTCAAGTTTCAGAGGCTGGGCAGGGGTGACAGGTAGGGGAAGAACTGGATTAAGTGAACCTTAAAGAGAGGAATTTGAATTTTATAATGTATAAGTATATGAAGCTCCAGCTCTCTTTATCATATAGATAAAAATCTAATCTTCAATCTTCTCATCTCAACTAGATATAGATGCAAATATGGATTTATATTGTATTATATGTAATGAAACACTTACTTTGTGCATTATTATGTCCTGCTTTGTATTCTTTTTTCCTGAGCTAATTGGTGAAAAATCAATCTCACCTTTTCTGAACAAAGAGAAACAATACACATCAATTTAATCTAATGCAATCATTTCACAGATGGAGGCTGAATTTAAGGAAAAGAGCCGTACTTGAGGTCATTCAGCTAGACAACATCAGTTTTCCATTCCACTTTCAAAAATGCATTCCAAAATAGATATTCTTTTTGAGACTTAATTCACTGTGTGAAGGATTGCCTCTGAAATAGGCCTCAGGTAAATTAGTCAAATGAGTAAGTTCACAAAGAGAGAGTATCAGGAAGAGATTTTTTCAAGTTATCTTTTGACAAAAAGAATGAGCTCTCTGGGAAAGGTGGGTATTTCCTGTTACCACAGGTATTCAGTCTGAGGGTAGACTTAGCAGACATGTTTCAAAGAAGACTCTTGGAATGGCTGAGACCATTTGTTAAAGTAATGGTAGCTACTGTAAGAGATACACTCTGAAATCTCAGAAGCTTAACACAACAACAATATATATTTCTCATTCATGTGAAGTCCATTCAGAGGCAAGGGCTGAAACACTCTGTTCCATGCAGTCATTTAGAAACATAGGATGATGGAGGCTCAACCGTCATCTTTCTTCAACATATGGCTTCCAAAGTCACCTGGGCAAGAGCATCCCAGTTAAGAGAAGAGAATGAGATGCCTTTCATAGGCTACCCTGAAAGCAGAACACATCACTTTCTCCTATATCCTCTTGGCCAGATCTCAAGTCAAATGACTATATTCAACTTTAAGGGAAGCTGGAAACTGTACTCTAGTTCTTTGTGACCAGGAAGAAATGGAAAGAGGTTTGGTGAACATTGCACCAATCTCTACCATGTTGTGTGTGGGCTAGATGACTATTAAGGACTCTTTCCTTTTTTCTGTATTTTTCATAACTCATCTTTCCAAGTCATTTGGTATTGTATTTTTTTTTCTAATTTTCCAGTTCACTAGTTCTCTTCAGTTGCCCTAACCTGTTATTAAATGCATCCATGTTATTCTTAATTTTAGTCTCTGTATTTTAAAGTTCTAAAATTTCCGGGGCGCCTGGGTGGCTCAGTCGGTCAAGCATCCCACTTCAGCTCGGGTCATGATCTCACAGCCTGTGGGTTCGAGTCCCATGTCAGGCTCTGTGCTGACAGCTCAGAGCCTGGAGCCTGCTTCAGATTCTGTATCTCCCTCTTTCTCTGACCTCCTCCCCTGCTCACACTGTCTGTCTGTCTCTGTCTGTCTGTCTCTCTCTCAGAAATAAATACAACATTAAAAAGTTTTTTTAAAGGTCTAGAATTTATATTTTATAGAGTTTTCCAATTTTTGCTTAAATTCTTAGTATCATTTTAAAAAATTTCCTTGAATTCAGGAGTCATAGCTATTTTAAATGTTTCTGCATTACAGTGCCACTATCTGGACTCCTCCGAGGCCTTTTCTCTTTTGTGTACTGTATCGGCTGATTTTCAGTCCTTTCTCTAGTCTCCTCTTAAGGCTTGTTATGTTTTACTCGATGCTGGTCCTTTTATATAAGATATTATGGATTTAATCTAAACTTAAGATAATGCATTTTCCTCCAGAAAATATGTACAATGGGTTTAGGAAGTTTCATTAGTATCAGCAGCTGTACTGGATCAATCCAATTTGAGATTAAGATGTTTTGAAACTAGACTTTATTCTCTTGTAGAGAACATCAATTTCTGGAGTTGACCATTGGTCCTAAGTGCAGATATTTAACTTTTCAATTGGAAATAAAGCTGTTAATCAGAATCACACCTCATAGTTTTGGGAATCTAAACTGCATTTCTTTCTTTCTTTCATTCTTTTCTTTCTTTTCCTCTTCTTTTGTTTCTTTTGTTTTCTTTTCTCTTTTCTTTCTTTCCCATTTTAGCTCGAAGATTCTATTGACACTCTATATATAACTTCTCAGCTTCTTAGATGTCTCTTCCAGAACCAGTAGACACTTCCAGGGAGAAAAGTACAATATATCCTGGGCTCCTTTCTTACACCTATAATCTTTGTTCTTCATTTCTTCAAACTGTATTGTCTGTTTTGGTTTAGATTTTCTAGATATTCATAACAGAATGGTTACCAATTACTATACCTACTATCCAGCTAGCTAGCTATAGCCTGTGTGGAAACACACTCTCTTCCATTCACGATACATCTTGACAACTTTTCCATATTAATATGTATGTATCTGCCATATTTTATTTTATTATTTCAGCCTGTTACATTATAGAAGTAGATGCTGTTTTATTTAGCCAGTCACCTATTGATGGACATTTAGGTTCTTCACAGTAGTTTATAGCAAATATTTTTATGCATTTGTTTGAATGTATCTGTAAGAAAAATTCTAGAAATATAATTGATGCATATTATGAAATTGTCTTCTAAATAATTGTCCCAATTTACATTTCCACCAACAGTGTATAAGAATACATATTTCCCTATAGGCTTACCATCACTAGATTTTATCAGATTTATAAGTGTTGTAGTCAAATTTTAATTGTGCTCTTCCAGATTCCATTCCTTTTCCCCTCCAGTCTAGTCTCCACACTATGGACAAATATATTTATAAATCATAAAATCTCATCATGTCATTTTCTCCTTTAAAAACTTTTTGCCTCCCCCCACACACGAAGGATGATTTTATTTGCACAGACTAACTCTTCCTCTAGCCTCTGCTACCTCACAGCCCCATCCCCTGTGCAACTTCACCTGTACCGATACTCAAGTTTTCCTAAATATGCCACACTTTTCCATACCTTGACACCTTTGCATGCTATCTTTCTCCAGAATGTCCTTTCATTGCTTACCTATCTAGGAAAACTTTAACATCAAGCACTGAGGTTACATATCAATTCTTTTGAGGAATTTCTGCCATGAGCTTTACCACCTCTCACCCCCACCCCGTACATAGGATGCATAGTCAATTATTCCTTCCTTTACATAACTGTTATTCCATGTATATATGGATATATATATGGATATGGATATGAATATATATGGATATATACCATATATATGGGTATATATCTATATATACCTCTCTTGCTACACTTAGAGCACTGTATTATATACTTGCAAGTCTGTCTCCCTCACAATTAAATTGTTAGTTTATGGGAGGAGCTCTGACTTATTTATACTTTCCACTCCTGTGCCCAACAGAATACCTGGCACAGAGGTAGTAATCAGAAGTAATTTTTCAAAGAATAAATTCAGCACATGTTCTCTCTGCAAAATGCTCCCATTAAAACCGTTTTCAAAGCCACCTCCAAGCCCTTAGGACTGGAAATTCTTTGAGCAAAGTTCTCTTTGGCCCAGATTCAGCATTCAAACCTCAGTCTGAGCACACTGAAACTCAAGGGGTTTCAACATTTGAGGTTTGAGTTATTAGATGGAATTTTTACTTTGGGCAACAGTTTTCCCTTCAAATGCCATTTGTGTTCTTGACTCTATGACTTCAATGAAAATTAGAAGTTTCTGGGACTTTAGACTCTATAGCTCTTTATGAAAAGTATACATTTTGGTAAACCTGATTCTATGACTCCCATCAGAGTAGGCAGATGTTTTGAACCTGGTTTGACCTCTGGTATGAAACCTTCCATGTGTTTACCCTTTATACAGTCCCTCTCAAAATATGCACTTATTTTTTAGAGAGGTTTTTGAGAAGGCAGGTTTCTTAACTTGTTGATAGAAAATCTAGGAGAAGAAAAGCACAAGTGTTTTCTTTGTTTCAGGAAAATGAATCTGCCTCCTTACCAAGGAATATTTTATCACCCTAAGGACATAGTATTTTCAGTCTGTTTCAGTGCTGTATAGCACAGGACCTGGGAGACTAATGACACTAGCTATGATTGTAATCTGTGACTCATCTTCACTCCTAAGGGACTCTGATTTGCTATATTCCAATGCCTCATCCATTTGAAACTTATTGTGTTTGGATCCTCTTCCTGACTAGATGTCCCCTGTTAAACAGTAAAGACAGCATCCTAGGCATGATAATTCCTGTGGGAAATACGGGTTTAGGGTTATTCGTTTGAACTTAATTTAAGTCTTGGAATCAGAGGGGCATGCAATGGCAGGAATGTTAAAGGCCCTAACAGTTCTTGAATAACCACCTTTACTGGAGCATCTCCCATCATGGGCAGACCATCACTTTCCTCCACGTGACTTAAAATATTCTTCCCATGTATCAGTTGAGAAGAAACATTTTTCTTGGTTGTTTCTATCTATTAGCACTAGGAGGAAATCTAAACTTGCTCAGGGCTTTTATCGTGTGTGTGTGTGTGTGTGTGTGTGCGCGCGCACATTTCCATCATTATGCAAACCCTCTGAATATTCAGAGAATCCTCTCTTGTATTTAGCTGAGTCATTCTTTCTCTTGCCTGAAATGTCCATGCTCTTTCACCCTCCCCTAAAAGAGAATGGTTTTGAGTCTTCACCATATTGATCATTCACTCTGCTAGAGGGGTCCAAGTTGTCTGGATTATTCCAACTGTTATCACAAGGGCCCATTAGATGAATTCCTTGATGAATGTACAAGAACCAGAAAACAGGAAATAGGAGAGGCATATTCTTTCATTCTTCCTACAATAACCTTCATAATTCTCTGTATTCATGCAGAGATTTCTGAGATCCCTTTATTTACCTCTCCAATGGCATGACCTTTCCCTCCACCTTATGATCTTACAGAGACTGCTTAAAATTTTGTTCTCCAAAGGTGGCTTTCTGTGATAGTTTCTATGAGTTCTTGTCTATTGCAAAGGAATTGGGCAGCTGAGTGAAAACCTTCAACAAGCATGGATATAGATTGGTGTTTTTGTGTCAGTTGGATCCAGGTTCCAATACTAATTCTGCTTTTGTCTCTTGTCTATACTTAGAAATATGACTTGGTATCTCTGAGCCACAGGTTTCTTGTCTACAAAGTGAAGATAATCTGATTTTCATAATGTCCTATTATACACACACACACACACACATACATACATATATACATATATGTATACAAATCCTGGAAACTAGCAGGTGCTTAATAAATGGTGTATTTAATTATTTGGAGAATGTTCCTCATCTTGTAGATAAGTTCCAATTCTGGGTCTCTTACAAGGTATAACATCTTGGAAAAGCCATTTGACTCTTTTATTCTTGTTTCTAAAATTATATAACAATTGGACATACTTCTAATGTTTTTTGTTTAGTAAATTGAAACAAGATACTTAAGGATCTCTCACAATTTATTAAATATGATAGATATCCCAGAGGTAAAAATTCAAGAAGAAATACTCCATTTAATTCAACTTCATATTCCCACCGTGATGTCTGACACACAGGAACTATAAATTTCTGTAATATTCTCTCCATTACCCAAAGTGCAATGTTAGTGGCCATTTCTTTTACCCTGTCAGTGATATTCCAGGATGAGGATGGCCTGTTGAAGTAGAAGTGGGCAGAATTGTGGAAAGTACTGCCTGCAATACCAGGTCTTACCCTCAAGGAGTCCCCAGGCCAGTGGGGGAGAAAAGATGTCAGTGTCTAATTGCATTACAGTATTAGAATGAGCCTGTGTGGGGGATAGTAGCATAAGAACAGACACATTCAACTGGTGGAGAAGGGAAGCATGGGGAAAGTGAATGTGATCAAAGAAAGCATAACACAGGGTCTCAAAAATGAATAGGACTTGGCTAATTAGGTCGACTGAGGAAGATGTTCTTTGAAAAGAGAGAGGGGGAGGGAGAGGACATTTGCAAAGGCTTGGGGTTTCAGAAAACAACATTCTTTATTCCAAAAAGAGCAAATATTTTCATAAGACTGAAATGCAAGAGAACCTCAAGCAACAGAAGTTTGTGAAGCCAGACATGAAGAAACTCACATTCTCAGTTAGGGAATTTGGATTTTATCCCATAAGCAGTGGGTCGCTATTGAAGGCCTTTGGTCAAGAGTGCACTCATCTGATAAGAATTTTGGGACTATTTTGCCAGTGACTTTGTGGAGAATAGATTGAAGCAGGGGAAGAATTAATCGCCAGAGGACCTCAATGAGAACTATGGTGCTTTACCTCCTTTCCACTCCTGATCCTTAATATATCTGAGTCATTTGAGAAAAAATTCAGAGTGTCAGCCTTTTGGCAGTAAAACTCCAAAAGAAATCAAAATGCCTGTAGAGATAACTGCTGCATTTTATTATTTTTTGCACTGCTACTTTGGCAGGCCCCAAAGATAAATAGAATCCAGACCCCCGAAATCAGTAAGTAGCACCCTTGCTCACTTCTGCCTCCCCCTCGCATAAAACACTTGCTCTTTTTACTGTAAGGACGGCTGGAGATTCCTGGTAATTAGCCTTGGCTTCATTGTTAAAACACCCCACCAGATTGTGAGCTGTCTCCTTCAACCCAACTTCTGTGTGTTTGTATTCATGAAAGTCCTTCCTGCCCTGTTTTCCTGGAATGGAGTGTGGGAGTGTGAGGATTGTTTCCATGGCCACAAACTTCCAAAGCTAAGAAAGCCTTATTCCAGGACATGTTTGAAGAAGGTGGTGTATGCACTTGGGATGTGCAAGTCATGCTTGAGTTATAAGCTTTGTAAGCATGAAGCATTGCCATTTGGCATATGTGGCAAGTCCTGAACAAGGCCAAGTGTTGTGTGTTTGGAGTTTATAGTGTAGATGCTATGTTGCATCAGGACCTTCCTCATGCCAGGAGTATGGTTTGTAGTTTGGCAAACTTTGTCTCTAATGATCTTTCCTAGAACGGAAAGCCTTATATGGACTCAAATTACATGGAAGGTAAGTCCATTCAGCAACATATTTGCTGGTGCCTCCTATGTACTGGGAAAAGGTGAATAAGAGCAATGCATGATCCTAGAATTACACTGTAATATTAATAATGGCTACCCTATATTGAGTGCTTATTACATGCCAGTCACTGTAGAAGATGCTTTCCGTTTGTTATCTCTTCAGTCTTCATAAATAAAGATAAAGATATTTTAAGATCCAATTATTACCTTCATTTCACCAAAGGAAGCTGAGGTTTAGAGATGTTAAACTTGACCAACTTCACAAAGCCACTGAGAGTCAGAACTGGGAATCTACGCAGATATAGACGATTCCAGTATCTCTGCTGTTTTCATTGGATTTTCTGACTTAGGATGCAGAGAGTGAAGTGTGAGAGAGACATGTAAACAGAAAAACAGTTCTGAGTGATAAACTCTGATCCCGAAATGCCATGAGAACACAGAAGGAAACGGCGGGAATATCAGAGAAGCTTTGATCAGGGGGAAGATGTTTGAGCAGAATTCTACCTGATGGAGTCCCTACAAAGGGAAGGGCATTGAGCCTTTTGATAAGGGGTGTAAAAGGACTGAAATTGTAGAACAGTGTCTTCTGCTTTGTGAAAGCTCCAATGATGGCATCACAAGGGACTATGAGAGGTTCAGGCTGGCAGGAAGGCAACTATTTGGAAAGAGTGACAAGTAAGACTGGGGAGGTATTGTCGGGCCAGACTTTGAAAGATTCTATTTAAAATGATGCTAAATTTAGATTTTATCCTGCAGCTAGAATCTCTTTAATGAATTAGTTGCAGAAACATATGATAAATCTTTTACATTATTACACTACATATTAACTAACTTGGGCTTAAATAAAATTAAAATAATAATAATAATATAGAAAAAAATGCAAGTTCCAAGCCACAGCCCAGGATATCCTAATTTATCTGGAGAGTGAAGATCAAAGTTCATTGTTTATCAAAATCACCTGGATCATTAATTAAAAACATACAGAGATCTTACCCCTGCATTCTTACCAAGCTTTTCAGATGTTTCTAATAGTTTCTAACATTTGAGAACTACTTGTCTATGATAAAAATTAAGAATCTCTAGTTTTGCAAGTTTTCCATGTGAGTTTTACATGCTGCCACACGAGGCTGTTTAGAAACACAGCAGAAAACCAACAGAAATCTTGCTGTTACTGCTTAAATAAAACGTAGTGAAAATTGTAACAATGAGTCTTTAAAATACTGACATCATATTGAAACTAAAAACGACATTAAGGTCTGGTGTCAGAGAAGGACTCCCAGAAAATTAATGTATCGTAGCAGATTCTTTATCTGCTAAATAGGAGTGATGATGGGACCTATCTCATGCAGTTCTTGTAAAGTTACAAATAGGACACACCCCAGACAGCTACAGGTACACTTTCACTACAGAATCGTTTGAATGTTTTGAATTTCAAGCAGGTGGAATCATATATACTATGTGTTCTTTTTTTAAATCTGGTTTTAGGGTGAAAGCAAAGAATGAAAGAACCATCACACGATCTCTGAATCTGGGAATCCAAGCTTTTTTAAAATTTAATTTTCAGTATAGTTAACATACAGTGTTATATTAGTTTTAGGTGTACACTACAGTGACTCAACAATTCCATAAATCACCCGATGCTCATCATGACAAGTGCACTTCTTGATCCCCATCACTTACTTAACCATCCCGCCCACCTCCCCTCTGGTAACCCTTACTCTCTTTCTAGTTAGGAGTCTGTTTCTTTGGTTTGTTCCTCTCTCTTTTTTCCCTCATTACTTACTGGTTTTCTTTCTTAAATTCCACGTATGAGTGAAATTATATGGTTTTGGTCTTTTTTTGACTTCTTTTGCTTAGCATTATACTTTCTAGCTCCATCTGGGTTGTTGCAAATGGCTAGATTCCATTATTTTTAATGGCTGAATAATGTTACATATATGTGTGGATATACCACATCTTCTTTATTCATCAGTTAATGGACACTAGGGCTGCTTCCATATGTTGGCTATTGTAAATAATGCTGATATAAACATAGGGAGGGTGTATCCCTTTGAATTAGTGTTTTTGTATTATTTGGGTAAATACCTAGTAGTGTGATTGGTGGGTGTTAGGGTAGTTCTTTTGAGAAAGCTCCATACTGCTTTCCAGAGTGGCATTTCCACCACTAGTACATGAGAGTTCCTTTTTCTCCACATCCTTGCCAGCACCCGTTGTTTCTTGTATTACTTCTTTTAGCCATTCTCACAGGTGTGAGGTGATACTGTTGTTCTGAATTACAATTCCCTGATGATAAGAGGTGATCAGCATCTTTTCAAGGGTCGCCATCTGGTTGTCTTTTTTTGGAGAACTCTCTGTTCATGCCTTCTGCTCATTTATTAATTGGATTATTTGGGTTTGGGGGAGGGGTTGAATTGTATCAGTTCCTTATATATTTTAGATATTAACCCTTTATCAGGTAAGTCATTTGCAAATATCTTCTCCCCTTCTGTAGGTTGCCTTTTAGTTTGTTTAGATTGTTTCCTTCACTGTGCAGAAGCTTTTTATTTTGACGTAGTCCTAGTAGTTTAATTTTGCTTTTGTTTCCCTTGCCTCGGGAGGCATATCTAGAAGAACAAACAACAGCAACAACAAAACGCTACAACCAATGCCACAGAAATTACTGCCTGTGCTTTCTTCCGGGATTTTTTATGGTCTCAGGTCTCACATTTAGGTCTTTATCCATTTTTAACTTATTTTTGTGTATGGTGTCAGAAAGTGGTTCAGTTTCCTTCTTTGGCATAAAACTAGTCTTCCTCACACCATTTGTTGAAGACACTATCTTTTTCTCATTGGTATTCTTTTCTGCTTTGTCAAAGATTAGTTGACATAATTGATATAATTGTGGGTTTATTTCTGGATTTTCTACTCTGTTCTCTTGACCTTCATGTCTGTTTTTGTGCCAATACCATACTGTTTTTGTCACTACAGCTTTGTAATATAACTTGACATCTGAAATTGTGATGCCTCCAGCTTTGCTTTTATTTTCCAAAGTTGCTTTGTCTATTTTTTTGTGTGTGTGTGGTTGCATACAATTTTTAGGATTGTCTGTTCCAGTTCTGTGAAAAATGCTATTGGTATTTTGATAGGAATTGCATTAAATGTGTAACTTCCTTCGAGTATTATAGATTATAGTATTTGTTCTTCCAATCCATGAGCGTGGAATGTCTTACCCTTTCTTTCTGTCATCTTCAATAGCTTTCATCAGTGTTTTATGGTTTAGAGAGTACAGAACTTTCACCTCTATTTTAGTACGGTTATCAATAGGATTCTTTTCTTATTTCCTTTTTCTGCTGCTTCTTGATTAATTTGGGAATACTGACTACCCTTGCATTCTGAGAATAAATCCCTCTTGATTGTAGTAAATAAATTTTTAAAATATATTGTTGGATTCGATTTTCTAGTATTTCATTGAGGATTTTTGTATCTGTGTTTGTCAGAGATATTGGCTTATAGTTCTGGTTTTTGTTGTTGTTGTTGTTTTGGGGTTTTTTTGTTTTGTTTTGAGGTCTCTTTATCTGGTTTTGGTATCAGGATGATTCTGGCCTCATAGAATGAATTTTGAAGATTTCCTTTTCCTTCAAATTTTGGGAATAATTTGAGAAGAATAGGTATTAACTCTTCTTTAGATGTTTGGTAAATTTACCTGTGAAGCCATCTAGTCCTGGACTTTTGTTTGTTGGAAGTTTTTAGATTACTGATTTAATTTCTTTGTGGGTTATTGATCTGTTCTGTTCAAATTTTCTGTTTATTCCTGTTTTAGTTTATATGTTTCTAGGAATTTATTCAATTCTTCCAGCTGTCCAATTTGTTGGCATATAGTTTTTCATAAAATTCTCTTACAATTGTATTTTTGTAGGTTTTGTTGTTATTTCTCCTCTTTCATTTGTGATTTTGTTTGAGTCCTTTCTCTCTCTCTCTCTCTCTCTCTCTCAATGAGTCTGGCTAGAGATTTATCTACTTTGTTGATCTTCTCAAATAACTACCTCATTGTTTCATTGATCTCTTCTATTGTTTGTTTTAGTTTCTATACCATTTATTTCTGCTATAATCATTATTATTTTCTTCTTTCTGCTATTTTGGGGTTTTATTTGTTATTCTTTTTCTAGCTCCTTTAGATGTAAGGTGAAGTTTTTTATTTGAGATTTTTCTTCTTGAAAAAGGCCTTTTGCTATAAACTTCCCTCTTAGAACCACTTTTGCTACATCCTAAAGGTTTTAGATCATTGTGTTTCCATTTTAATTTGTTTGCATGTACATTTTGATTTATTTTTTGATTTCTTGGTTGACCCATTAATTATTTAGTAGCATGTTATTTAATGTCCATATATTTGTGGTCTCTCCAGATTTTTTCTGGCGGTTGATTTATAGTTTCATAGTGTGGTGATCAGAAAAGATACATAGTATGACTTAAACCTTTTTGAATTTGCTGAGGCTAATTTGTTATCTCTTCTGGAGAATGTTCCACATGGATTGAATATGTCTGTTAAATCCAGCCAGTCGGTGTGTCATTCAAAGTCACTGTTTTGTTTGTGTTTGTTTTCTGTTTAAATGATGTAAGTGGGGTGTTAAAATCTCCTACTATTATCGTATTACTATTGATTATTTCCTTTATGTTTTTTGTTAACTACCCCAAATTTGGGTAGGAGCCCAATTTTGAATCTCTGTGGGTCATCTTCTTCCTTCTGTCTTTGCTTCAAAACCATCTTGACTTAGCTTATTATTTTTCAAGGTCAACTTCATACCCCTTAGCCTATTCACACACAGTCTTTTGTAGGTTGACTTAGCCTGCCTCAACTCCTACCAGTCTCCCCCAAGCATCCAATCATCTATACCCTCCAAAATGCTTGCTGCTTCCTGAATCAGCCTTGTTCTGTCTTCACTGAGTCTTGCATAGGATGCTGTTCCTGTATGGTCTGCTGAGTAAACACTTTTCTTGACCTCCTGGTATCACCTCTGCATAGATTCTTTGCCTTTTCAGTATTTATACATTTGTTCTTCTCTACTCTTCTGCTGTAGTGCTGATAATGCTGCACCGAGACTTATTGTGTGTATATTATATACATTTTCATCCTGGTCTTTTTCTCTTTGTATTCTCAGATCCTTGCATAAGATCTAGCACATACTAAGGTGCAAATAAAAGGGCATTGTTAAATCGCCAGCTAGTTTTTAGAACCTCAACTCTATCACAAAGATGTTTCAATCATACTGAAATTTCTGAAAGAGTTGGAGATTTAATGAAATTAATCAGTGCCAACTTACGCTGATCTCAGCTTCCTGATCTGAAGTTGTCACCCATGCATTTCCCTTCCCTAGATGATGCTTCAATGTCACTGGGAGGCCTTTGAAATTTCAAAGGGGCCCTCAAGCTTCATAAAAGACCAGTCCTGCTTTTAGCATAAATCTGTGCCATAATTGGTATTTGGGTGTTTGGATCAGCCTTGGAAAAGCATGTACATTGGCATGAAAAAAATATTTTCATATTTTTGCTGTCCAATTAGAAGATCATTGAGGTCTTCCCAGATAAACAATTTCGGCAAAGGATATCTAAGCAGTCATTCAATAAATATTTAACTATAATGAAGCAGGTATTTTTCTGAGTTCTAAAGCAACAGAGCAAGGGAGGTAGTCCACATCTTCAAGAAATTTCCATTTTGGTGGAGAGAGATAATAAATAGATAAATAAAAATGCTCTAATATTAGATTCTGAGAAGTGCTGTGACAGAAACAGTTTAGGAGGAACCATTTAGCTAGAGAAAGGAAGGAAAGGCTTATCTGAGGAGATTACATTTGAGACCTTTATAATGAGGAGTCACCTATGCAAACAACTTAGAGGAAAGTACTCCATATGGAAGACATGATATAAAGGGCCCAGAAATAGGAATGAATTTGGCATGCTCTTGAAACAGAGAAGAAGCCACTGTGGCAGGAACATAGTGAATAAGGAGAAGAGTAAAGGGAAATGAGATAGGGAATAAGCAGGGTCCTGTAGGCCACCATAGTTTGTGTTTCATTCTGGTTGCAGTTGGATGTCATTAGAGGATTTTAAGAAAGTGGGATATTGTGAAACATTCCCTCCCTCTGACTATTGTTATGGAAGAAACAATGGGAGGGGCTAAAAGAGCTAATGCTAGGATTNTGTGAAACATTCCCTCCCTCTGACTATTGTTATGGAAGAAACAATGGGAGGCGCTAAAAGAGCTAATGCTAGGATCCAGTTGAGGCAAGGTGGTGGTTCGTAGGCTAGGATTGTGGAGTCGAGATGATGAGAAATCACATTTCAGTTTTGTTTTTGGGTTTTGTTTTTGTTTTTGTTTTGGAATTGGAGTCAGTAGGACTTCCTGATGGTTAATAATTAGGTCTGAGCAAAAGAGCAATCAACAGTGACTTTTAGATTTTGTGTCTGAGCTCCTGGATGGATGGTGGTGCGATTTACTCAGCTGGGGAAGGCTTGAGAGAATCTGTCTTATGTGGGCAGTCAGCTTCAGTCGTGCCGTCTGAGATGTCTATTTGACATCTGAGAAGAGATATTGAGTAGGAAGGTGATAACCGGTACACGATTAGGATTTAAAGCGTGTATAAAGATGAGATATGAGAAAAAGATAAGATACAGAAAAAGATGTCATCTAGGACTCAGCCAACATTGTGGTGTCATGGGAGCCAACAGAAGAAATTGTTTCAAAAATGGAAAAAATAGACACCCATAGGGTTAAAATGCTGCTTTGAAATAGAGTAAGATAAAGAATTGACTTTGGTATACTTAAGATCTAGATCTCTTCTGAATCTCAGTGCCATAAATAAATAGATGATCTAAAATTGTGATAAAAGCAACAAAGCAAAAGAGCAGGAAGCTACAAGAAGGATGAATGTGTCAAGCTGATATTGAAAGAAGGTCAAAAAAGATTACAGAAAATAATATGCAAGATGGGATATGAAGCATGAATACTTATCCAGGTGAGAGTGGAAGAATGAATACTAGGTAAAGGAACAGCATGTGTGACAGCTACACACAGGGAAGAGATTGGTATAGCCCAGAACTAAAAGCCCAGTATGGTCAGGCTGTTTGTCACCAGGAGCAAAGTGGAAAGAGGTGAGATTGACAGCATGAACAGGGACCATTCCTTGTGTGCCTCATTAAGGAATTAGCTTGTCTTTTAATCTAAGTGCACTTGATGATTTTCCAGCACAGGTGATGCATGACATGATGTACACTTAAAAAGTACTATTTAAAAGATTATGGTTACTATGTTGGGGAAAACAGATTTTGACAAGGCAAGAATGGAAATCAGGAAGCCAATTAGGAAACCATCGCAGTAGTCTGGACAGGAAATGATGGTGTTCTAGGCCATGGTGCTAGGAGACAATACATATAAAGGAAGAAAGAATAAAATATATTTGGAAGTTATAATGCAGATAACACTACTAAATTCACACAGTCCTGATGAAGAATAAAGGTGATAATATATGTGATAGGCAATCATAAGATCTGATACAGAATAATCATTAAATGAATTCTGACTGTTTCTTTCTCAATTGATGTATCAATGGAAGGGAAAGTTCACAGAGAATCAGAGGTTCACGGAGAATCAGAGTGTACAAATGGCAACAATGCAAATTGCTAAGAATATGGGTTTTGAAGACATGCAGATCTGAGGTTAGTCCAAAATTTTCTTTATTAAAATTGTGAGAATAATAATAATACACCTCATGGAAATGTAGTAAGGAATAAATGAGACCATACATGTGATACTTACTAGGCTATTAAATGAGATAATGTATGGGACAATGTCTAGCACATAGCAAGTGCTCAATAAATTAGCAACATCTATTAGTACTATTGATATTACAACCACTACTGGCACTGGTACTAGGATTAATTGGTAGTTAGTAGAGAGAGATATCACTATAAAAGTATGCAGAGTCAGATTCTGAAGGGTTTTTTATGCTATGGTAGAAACTAAAATTATTGGTTTCAACTTTTCTATTCTAATCTAGGTATTTACTGCTGTAAATTTCCCTGTAAGTACCTTTTTAGCTGCACTCATATATTTTTAATGTTTTATTAATTTTTATTCAGTCCGTATATTTCATATGTCTTCTGATTTATTCTTTTTTTAAAGTCTATTTATTTTTGAGAGATAGAGAGAGACAAGAGCATGAGCCAGGGAGGGACAGAAAGAGAGGGAGACACAGAACTTGAAACAGGCTCTAGGCTCTGAGCTGTCAGCACAGAGCCCAACCTGACATGGGACTCAAATTCACAAATTGTGAGATCATGACTTGAGCTAAAATCAGACACTCAACCCACTGAGCCACCCAGATGCCCCTCCTTTGATTTATTATTTGACCCATGGATATTTAGATATGTGTTATTTAATTCCCAGATACTTGGGAGTTTTCCAGAAGTCACCATTATTGATTTCTAACTTAATTCAGTTGTAGTCCCAGAATATACATGGTATGACTTGAATCCTCTTAAATTTTGAGACTTGTAATACATTTCAGAATATGGTCAAACCTGGAAAAAGTTTCACATGCACTTGAAAAAAAAGATGTGTATTCTGCTATAGTCAGACAGTGTGTCTACAAATGTCAATTAGGTCAAGTTGATTAATAACAGGTTGATCTATATTTTTACTGATTTTATTTCATTTTTCTATAAATTATGGAGAGAAGAGTGTTGATATAGCTGACTATAATTGTAGATTTGTCAATTTCTTCTTTCAGTTCTGTTTTTGTGTCAAATTTTTAATTACATTCTAGTTCATTAACACATAATGTAATATTGATTGCAGAAGTAGAATTTAGTGATTCATCACTTACATATAGAACTCAGTGCTCATCACAAGTGCCCTCCTTAATACCCATCACCCATTTAGCCCATCACCCCCCCACTTCCCCTCCAAGAAACTCAGTTTGCTCACTATAATTAATAATCTCTTAGAGTTTGCCTCCCTGTCCTGTTTCTTCTTCCTTCCCCTATGTTCATCTCTTTTGTGTCTTAAATTTCACAGATAAATAACAGACTTATTTCACTTAGCATAATATTCTCTAGCTCCATCCACATTATTGCAAATGGGAAGATCCCATTCTTTTTGATGGCTGAATAATATTCCATTATACATAATACGTACATACAAACATACATACATACACACACACACACAGACACCACCTCTTCTTTATTTATTCATCAGTTGATGGACTTATGAGCTCTTTCCAAATTTCACTATTGTTGATAATGCTGCTGTAAATATCAGGGTGCATGTGCCCCTCAAATCACTGTTTTTGTATCTTTTGGGTAAATACCTACTACTGTAATTGCTGGGTTGTAGTGTAGTTCTATTTTTTTTTTCTTTTTTTTTTTTACTTTTTGAGGAAACTCCATACTGTTTTCCACAGTGGATTCCCCAGGCTGCATTCCCACCAACAATATAAGAGGGTTCCCCTTCTCCACATCTTTGCCAACCTCTGTTGTTCCCTGTGTTGTTAATTTTAGCCATTCTTACAGATGTGAGGTGGTATCTCATTGTCGTTGTGATTTGTATTTCCCTGATGATAAATGATGCTAAGCACCTTTTCGTGAGTCTGTTAACCATTTTTATGTCTTCTTGGAAAAAATGTCTATTCATGTCTTCTGCCTATTTCATAACTAGATTATTTGTTTTGGGGGGCATNCGTGAGTCTGTTAACCATTTTTATGTCTTCTTGGAAAAAATGTCTATTCATGTCTTCTGCCTATTTCTTAACTAGATTATTTGTTTTGGGGGTCAGTTCCCTTCAGTTTTATCAGTTTTTTTTTCTTCATGTATATGGAAACTCCATTTCTTATATGCACAAATACTTAGAATTCCCATGTCTTCTTGATGAGAGGACCCTTTTTTCATACGAAAAGTCTCATTTTACCTCTGGTATTCTACTTTTTCTGATACCAACATAGAGTGCACTTGCTCTAGAACATCCTTCTGGGTATTAGCATGGCATTTTCTCTATCCCTTAAGTTGCATCCTACTTGTGTTTCTAAATTTAAAGTTTCTCGTAAGGAACATAGAGTTTAGGTCTCCTCTTTTTTTTTTAATCTGATTTGATAATTTCCAACCAAATTGGCATTTAATCATTTAATGTGGCTGAGTTAGGTTTAAATTTAGTAACTTGATTTTTATATTCTATGTCTAAACTTGTTCTTATTCCATTTTTCTTCCTCTATCTGCCTTCTTTTGGAATAATTGAATATTCTGTAATTCCATTTTATTTCTTTGGTTGACTTAGCTATAACTCTGTTTTATTATTTTAGTGATTGTTTGGGAGTTTATAGTGTATGTTTTTAAGTTATTATAAGCTTTCTTTAGGAAGGTCAGGGGAAAGGGCTAATGGCTGACTCAGAGGAGCAAACAACTCTTGATTTCAAGGTTGTAAGTTCAAGCCCCACATTGGGTGTGGAGATTGCTTAAAAATAAAATCTTGGGGCACCTGGGTGACTCATTTGGTTAAGAGTCCAACTTTGTCTCAGGTCATGATCTCACCATTCATGGGTTCGAGGCCTGCGTCGGGCTCTGAGCTGACAGCTAGCTCAGAGCCTGGCACCTGTTTCAGATTCTGTATCTCCCTCTCTCTGTCCCTCCCCCACTCACACTCTGTCTCTTTCTCAAAAATAAATGTTAAGAAAAATAAATAAACAAAATAAAATCTTAAAAAAATAAGGGGGAAAATCATGAGAGTAGGATGGTTTTATGCTCACCTGTCCATGGATATAAGTAGATATAGCCTAAGAGACTCAACCAGAAAACAAACCAAAGACAGACATAACAAAGTCTCTGCAGTTAATCCTAGAGAGGACACCATGTGGGAACATGGTAGGAAGGGCAGAGCTCCAATTGTGAGACTAACCACAAATGGAGGGACACCACAGCAATAGAGAAGTCAGAGGAACAGACCCCACAGCCAACCAAGGACCCCAGACATGGGGAACCTGCACTGGGAAGATGAGTCCCTGTTAAGATTTGGTTTTAAAAACCAGAGGGGCTTAATTTTGTGAATTTTTATAATCGGCGGGACTTAACGCCGAGAACTTTAAAAATCAGTGGGCTTGGCTCAGGGAGAGCTGGAGAGCTATAGGAAACTGTCCCCACCCTTGAAGAGACACAGTGACATACAATCCCAGGGAGATAAAGCAGAGGAGCAGCAGTTTTAAATATGTCCGGGATATATGGGAAGATGTGTTTACTAATCTAGAACATGTGCTGAAAGAGCAGAGATCTTTGGGAGTTTCTTTAAGAACAAAATAGCAAGTGTGCGTCATTTTTCTCACCCACATCCGACTCAGCCTAGATACCTGAGGCTTGCAGGAACCAACACTCACCACCTAGCTTGCTAACACCTTGTACCCCGCAGTCTCCTGCGGATCCACCCCATCCAACTCATCTCCCTCTGAAGGAGTCTCTCTAAAGCAGCACCTGATGTGTCTCCTTCTGCAAGCAGCCCTGACAGTGACCAATACTACTCCAAAGTAACTCTTGCCCTGGGAAGAGGGGAAGATAACGACACACACCCGTTTGACTGCAGCCCCAGCAGTGGGCTGGAAGCAGGTCTCTAATTTGAGTGCTAGCTTTGCCCACCAACAGAAACTTCACCAGGGCTCTCACAAAGAACCCTATAGTTTAGGGTCACTGCGACCCCAGCAGATGGAGGGAAGATATCCAGTATGGCTGCAGGCCATGTCCACCAATGAAAGCCTCTCATTGGGAACAACACAGAGAGAGTGCCCTGCAGTTCAGTGTGACTACAGTCCCAGCATACAGACTGAAGGCAGGCATGTGGTCTGAGCCAATTACAAGCTCAAGGTAACCTTAGACTGGCCCCTTAACAGCATGCAATCAAATCCTACCCAAAATAGGCAGAGGAGGCCATTACAGCCAACTGAACTGAAAGCAAACGCAGATTAACCACAATAGTAGGATGCACACAACATACAGGAAATGTCCCTTAAGCACCTGGTTCTGAAGAGGGGACGCCGAACCACAGGGCACCATAGGACCTCTTCTTCATAAGGCCACTGCTTTGAAGATCAGGAGACATAGCTGGCTTTCTTAATACACATGAAAGAACGGGACAGAATCACTTCAGAGAGCTAAATTAAATAAAGATAAGCAATATGCCTGACAAAGAAGTCAAAGTAATGGTCATAAAGACAGTGTCCAGACTAGAGAAAAGAGTGGAAGTTCTCAGTGAGATGTCCAACAAAGAGATAGAAAATTAACAACAACAACAACAACAACAAAAACCAAGATGGAGATCTCAATAACTGAAGTTTAAAATACGCTAGAGGAAATAAGTAGTAGACTAGAAGAAGCAGAAGGGTAGATCAATAGCTGCTAGACAGAGTAATAGAAAGCAACCAAGCTGAACAGCAGAAGAAAAACAAATAATAAAAAATAAGTCAAGATAAGTCAAGGGAACTCAGAACCGTCATCAAGTATAATAACATCCACATAATAGGGATCTCAGAAGGATAGAAGGAAAAACCATGGCAGAAAAGTTATTTGAAAAAAAAAATAGCTGAAAACTTCCCTAATCTAGGGAAAGAAACAGATCCAGAAGTCACAGAAAGTCCCCAATAAATCACCCCAAAGGTCCACATGAAGACACATAGTAATTAAAATGGCAAAAAGTAGTGATACAGAGAGAAATTTGAAAAGCAGCAAAAGAAAAATCCATACAAGGGAAACTCTATAAAGCTATGAGCTGGTTTTTTCAGCAGAAGGTTTTCAGGCCAAAAGAGAGTGGCTTGGTATATTTACAGTGTTGAAAGGAAAAACAAAAACAACCACCATCACCACCACAAAAACCAAAAACCTGCAACCAAGAATACTTTATACAGCAAGACTATCATTTACAATAGATGGAGAAATAGTTTCTAAGACCAAAAAAAAAAAAAAAAAAAAAAGCTAAAGGAGTTTATTACCACTAAACCAATCTTACAAGAAATGCTAAAGGTTGTTCTATGAATGGAAAGAAAAGGCCATAATCAGAAAACTACAGATGAAAATGTCTGATGAACATGGATGCAAAAATTATCAACAAAATATTAACAGTGTATTTTCAATACGTTAAAAAAATCATTCACCACAGTCAAGTGGGATTTATTCCAGGGATCCAAGAGTGGTTCAATATTGGCAAATTAATCAGTGTGATGTATCACATTAACAAGAGAAAAGATTTTAAAAAGCATAGTCATTTCAATAGATACAGAAAAAGCATTTAACAAAATACAATATCAATTTATGCTAAAAACTCAAAGCAGGTATAGTGGGAACATACCTCAACATAATAAAGGCCATATATCAATAATCCATGGTTAACATCATACTCAGTGAGGAAACAGAGTTTTTCCTCTAAGAACAGGAACAAGACTAAGGTGTCCACTCTCACTACTTTTATTCAGCATAGTACTACTCATAGTGATCAGACAAGAAAAAGTAATGAAAGGCATCCAAATTGGTAGGGAAGAAGTAAAATTTTCACTATTTGCAGATGACATGATATTATATAGAGAAAACCCTTAAGACTCCACTACTAGAATTGATATAATAATTCAGTAAAGTCACAGGATATAAAATCAATATTCAGAAATCTGTTGCATTTCTATACACTAATAATAATAGCATAAAGAGAAATTAAGAAAACAACCACATTTATAATGCATTGAAAGGAATAAAACACCTAGGGACAAACTTAACCAAATAAGTCAAAAGACCTGTATTCTGAAAACCGTGAAACACTGATGAAAGAAATTGAAGATGACACAAATGGAAAGATATTTCATGCTCATGGATTAGGAGAATATTGCTAAATATCCTTACTATCTAAAGCAATCTACAGGTCTAATGTAATCCCTACCAAAACACCAACAACATTTTTCACAGAACTAGAACAAATAATCCTAAAAATTTGCGTAGAACCACAAAGACCCTGAATAGCCGAAGCAATCTTGGAGGAAAAAAAACAAAAACAAAGCAAAACAAAACAAAACAGTGGATGTATCACACAATTCCAGATTTCAAGGCATACTAAAAACTGTAATAATCATAATCTTTTATTAGGGAACAACATTTTACCTAACATAATATATATTACCTTATATATTTTTTACTTAGTATTTCCTCAATTTTATGCTTTAAATTATATTTTAAAATGATTTTAAAAGTTAAGAAAAAGTAAAAGACCAGAGAACCTTTTCTAGTGCTACGTTTGTATAGATAAACAATTCCTTTGAATGCAGTTTTCCTTTTCTCTGCAAGACTTCCTTTAATATTTCTTGCAGTTCAGGTTTGTTGGTAATAACAAACTTTGTATCTGTGGGAGAATGGGGCACACAATATTTACCTTCATTTTACAAAGATATTTTCAGAGTATTAGAATTCCAAGTTCACAGATTGGGTTTGCTTGTTTGTTTAGTATTTCAAAGTGTTCTGCTCTGCTGTGATCATTTGGTCCAGTGTTCATCTGTATGCAGTGGTCCTCACACCAACAAATCCTTTTAAGAATATCTCTTTATCTTTGGTTTTTACCACAATGGTTAAGAATAACTTGGTGTAGTTTTTCTTTTTCAACTTAATTGGTTTGAGGGACATTGAGCTTTTCTATCTGTGATCCATAGTTTTCATTAATGTTGGGAACATGTTGGACATTATTTTTTTTAATATTTTTCTGTCCTTCTCCCTTTCAAGGACTCCAATTATATATATGTTTGTCCCTGATAAGTTGTTCTATAGGTCACTGATGATTTGTTCATGTTATTTTTTTAGTGCTTCTCTTTGTGCTTCACTTGAAATAGTTCCTATTACTATGTTTTCAAATTTACTGTTTTTTTCTTCTACACTGCCTATTTTTCTGTTATTCTAATCTAGTGTGTGTGTGTGTGTGTGTGTGTGTGTGTATGTTTGAAACATTGTTTTCTTTATCCCTAAAAATTAGATTTTTATATCTCCCATGTCTCTCCTTAACATTCTCTTGCTTGCTTCTACGTTTTTGAACATACAGAATATAGTAACTATATTAGGATAACAATTTCAACTTCATATCTGCTATTTCTATCATGTATCTCATCTTTGTAATTTCTACCATGTGTGTTAGTTTCAACTGATTTATTTTTCTCTCATTATAAGTCTTATTTTCCCACTTCTTTATATGTATGTTACTTTTTTTTATTGATGCCACTAGTTGTTGTGAATTTTATTTTGTTAGGTCCTTGATATTTTGTATTCCTATAGACATTCTTGAACTTTCTTCTGGGATGTGGTTATATTATTTGGGAACAATTTAATCCTTTCTAAGTTTACCTAACAAGCAGAACCAGAAAAGGCTTCAATCTAGTGCTAATGTCACCTCACCACCAAGGCAAGGCCTTTCTCACTACTCTGCCTGCTGCCCTACTGATGATGAGGAATTTATACTCTGGTCGATGGGAGCAAGAATTCTTTCCAGACCTGAGTGAGCTTTGGTGATTGTTGCTGATGATTCTTTGAGGTAATGGTTCCTCTGTACTTGGATAGTCTCCTCACATGCATGTTCTGATCAGTACCACATAAAGATCTGAGGCCCGCTGTAAATCTCTCTCTCTGAGTAGCCATTTTCCTGACACTCTGCCCTATAAACTCTCCATCTTATTGACTCAAGGTGTCCTCAGTCATCCCTCCAAACCCTCCAAACCCTCATGCCATGGAAACTCCCTCCAAACAGTAAACTGGGGCAATCCAAGGGCTTACTGTATTTGTTTCTCTTCTGTCAGGTATGACTCTATTGCACTGCCTAATGGCCAATGTCTGAAAACTTTTTTTTTTTTCCTATTTTATCCTTTTTAAAAAGTTATTTGGGACAGGAGATTATATCTGGTCCCAGTTACTCCACTTTAGCCAGACTTGAATTTGATGGTCTTGAATGCTAGATGAGGTGTTTACACTTTATCTTTTAACAGGGGACTGTAGAGAACAGTTGAGGGCTTTTCTGCTGGGGAGTATAGCATGTATTAAGAAATCCACCTTGATAATTACAGGGAAGATAGTTTGAGATGAGAAGATAGCGGGGGCACAGCAGTAGATTATTATATATATGTATGGTTATAGATGGTAGATTTTAAGCTTTCTCTGCAAACTTAGGGAATAAGAACACATGTGTTAACTTTCACTTAGAGTGGAGAGAAGGATTGTGTTAAGTGTTTTCATCGATTGCTTTGCTTTTGCATGAAAAAGTATGAGAGGAGAAAAAAAAATAAAGCAAATTAATACAGAGAAATAGGCCTGAGGCTAAGATTTGTTAAATTCACAGCAGGATAATTGTTCCTTTTTTAATGGAGATTTTTATTATTATTATTATTTGGAAGTATAAATGGCAACTTTACAAGGGTTATCATCTGTTCTCCCTCCTACCATCCTAAAACTTGGAGAAAAAGCTAGAATTCTGATGTTTGCCAAATTCTATCCATTTCTGATTACATGTTTCCCCACATTTCCCCTTCTGCATCCATGATCTTGAAGATCATTGATAGGAAAAAGAATCTACCCCACTGATGTTTTCTTATTCAGATCTCAACACTATTCCCACAAACCTTAAAACTGAACTGGACAGAAACTGAGAGAAACTACATTTGTGAACAGGCCTGCCAGGACCCCTGGGGAATAAGTAGCTAATCTATTATTTATGCTTTCTACTTACATTATTTGGATTTTCAAGATGAACCCAAATACAGTGTTCTCTGGGCACTCAAACACAGGAGAAGGCAATGATTTATTGACAAATAATATTAACAAAATAAAGGTAGTCTGGAACAAAGATGATGATGGGGAGTAATGGCCAAACGGCCAACCACTGGGGACAGTATATCAGGAAAATGAACAAATTCAGGTTATTTAAACTGCATATGCATAGGACTAGCAGCAACCTGAGAATGTGGTATAATTGGGGGAGGAGAGGACAAGAACATGTGAGTAACACAATTAGAATACATGTGATTTGTTTTATTTTTTTAATAGTTTATTGTGAAGTTGGTTTCCATATAACACAGAATACATGTGATTTAAAGCATAGCAGTCATCTACAGCTCTCTTTCAAACCCATACCCTCTTTTAGGGCCTTACACTGTAGGTAGGAAAGTTTTCCTAGTTGCACAGAAAATGAAACTGACTTTTAGAGATGGCAAGGGACTTGTTCTAGATCCCATCTGCCTTGTACTCTTGTACAAAATTCCCTCCCCTTATGGTGCAAAGCTCCGTACATACTATCCAAAATTCCTGAGGTTCTGCTTTTAGGGACACGTAGACTCATTCTGTGGGGTCTCTTACGGTCTACCGCAAACCCTTGTGTTCTATTCTGGAGACTCTGGTTTATGCCCAGGAACCACCGACTTGGATTGACTTCAATAGAGCAGTTCATTTAATCTGATTTGACCCTGAGCTTGGACTCTGTCTTTCTGTCCTACAAAGGGCTCCAGTTCACTCCTGTGTTCGGCCCTGACTCTCAAGATTCCAGCCTGAATTCTTCATGTGTAGCATAGGAATTTAGATACTAGGAGAGGCAGGGTGTAGTAGTCCACAAATGTCTACCACATGTCTACAAAGCCTGGACTTCAGAGCCAGGACTAATCCATATTTAGATCTCAGTTTGCAGCTTACTAGCTGTGCCCCTGGGGCAAGTCTCTAAACCTCTGTGAGACACTAGGTTCTTCTCTGGAAGATGGGGGCAGCACCTATTTACAGGTTATTGCAGGGTTTCTCAACCTTGGCTTGTAGACATTTGGGGGCAAATAATTCCACATTTTGATGGCTAGCCATTGTAGAATGTTTGGCAGCATCCCTGGCCTCTACAAAATGGATGTTAATAGCACCACTGCATACCAAGTCATAAAAATAAATATATGCAGAAAATGACAAAAATCCTTTGCATGGCAAAATTGTCTACAAAACTTGTATACAGAATTGTCTACAAACAAAATTTGAAAACCACTGGGTTATTGTAAGTATTATAAATAATTTATAGAAAGTTCCTTGCACATAGTAGGTCTTAAGTAAAAGGAAGCACTTGTTATCAACATCATTGTTACCAAGGTGATAGCTAGGAATTAGTAAGAATGGGTCTGAAAATGAGAGTCTTTTGCTTCCTGGCATAGGGCTTCTAAAATGAGAGCTACACATCTCCTTGAGGAAGTCTGTGGAGTCAGTAATAAAGTAGTGAGCCAGAGAGATTGATTCAGTTAAAAAATGGGCAAACAATTAAATTAAAAAATGGGCAATTAAAATATATTTCCCAATTAAAAAATACAAATGACCAATAGTTATATGAAAAGGTACTTAACAAGTCATCAGGGGAGTGCAAATCAAAACTACAATAAGATATTACCTCATACCATAGGATGGCTAATATCAAAACAGGAAAGCCCTGGGTACTGTCAGTAAGAATGTAAAATGGTACAGCCCTTATGAAAAACAGAATGGCACTTCCTTAAAAAATTAGAAATTTACCATATGATCCATGATTGATGGATCATAAATCTCACTTCTGGGTATATATCCAAAGGAATTGAAATCAGGATCTCAAATAGATACCTCCATACCCATGTGCACTCCAGCACTACTCAGCACTTTTCACAATAGCCAAGATATGGAAACAGTCAAAATGTCCTTCAACCGGTAAATGAAGAAAATGTGGTACATGCATACCGGGGAGTAGTATTCAGGCATCAAAAAGGAGACCATGCCATTCGAACAATCAGGATGGATATGCAGGGCATTATGCTGAGTAAAATAAGCCAGGAAGTGAAAGACATATACTGTATGATGTCTCTTAAATGTGGACTCCAAAGGCGAAAAAGCACCCATTTCATAGAAACAGGGAATAGAATAGTGTTTACCATTGTTTGGTTTAGACCTGAGGGGAAATGGAGATAGCACAGAAGATCAAAGGGTATACATTTTCAGTTGTAAAAGAATAGGTTCTGAGGATCGGATGGACAGCATGGTGACTATAGTAATAATACATACTGTAACTTGCATGTTGATGAAAATAGATCTAAAACATTCTCACCACATACACATACACAAAGGACTTACATGAGGTGATTCAGGTGTCAGTTACCTTGATTTTGGTAATCATTCTACAGTGTATATGTTTACCAAATTATCATGTTGTACATGTTAAATATATGCAATTACGTTTGCCAATTATTCCTCAACAAAGTTAAAAAAGAAAGACTGCATTATACTCTGAACTCTAAAGAGCTTTTGTTTATGCGGGTTTTATCTGGCAATACTTGCTATACAAGAAACTAAAATAGAAGATTTAAACATATTTGTTAATCATTTAAATTAATAATAAATCCAGATTATATTAACATAAATAATTTGTGATAAGTATATTTTCCAAAACAAAAGTTGTATTACATTTTTCTAATCTCTTTAATGCGGCTGAATAAAAAAGCTGGATTATCATATATGCTACTGCACTGAATCTCTTGCAAAAATTATTTGTCACATAGCCTCTAGAAAGTTCATGTGTATGTTCATGAGACAATACAAGTAGAAAGGGCAAGTAACATACTAGTATTATTAAGAAATAATAGGTCTGACCTCACAGACACCTTGAAAGGGTCTTGGAGACCTACTGAGATCCCTGTATCCCTTTGGGAACTGGATTAAAGAGATAGGTGGAAGCGGGGTCCTCAAGAAGAGAGTATACTAAAGAATGAGACTGGACTGGTATTTAGGGAGCAAATGGTGAAGGGCATTGACAGTCCCGCTGAGGTGTTAGGACTTTATTCTGAAGACCAGTGGTTCCCAAACAGGTGTTCAGTGACACATTTTGAGTGATGGTAGTAATGTCCTGGAAAAGATGTCTGTTCTCCAAAAAGTTTGGGAAATGGCACACACGTTGTGTCCTCTCATAAGATTTCCATTTTTCATAGCTCATTCAGGACCACTGCTATAAAAAATAAAAATTAAAAAATTAAATCTGTATCACATGGTGTTCCCCAAATTATTCGAGCGAGGAAAACCTGACTCACTGCACATCTTTTGACTGACCACGCAGCACAGTATTTTGCTGGACACTCTGTTGACTTGGGGGATCCTTGAAGGGCTGAAAGCAGAGAAGTCTCAGGTCAGGGTGCATTTATAGAAATATGTCTCTTGCTTTTATGTGGTGAATGCTTAATGGTCGCAAGACTGGAGGCAGGAGAACGAACTAGAAGGTTGTAACATGTTAGAAAGGATGATGATTGAACAAAGGTTATGGAAAGAGCAAAAACCAGAGAGATTAGATTTAAGAGACAATAAAGTAGTCTAAATCAGTGGTCTCCAAAACCCAGGTGATCTGATTCTTTGCAGGGCTTCTGTTTGCTGCTTTCATTTAATGCTTCCTTAAATACCATTTCTGTATTTGTGTATAAAGGACTTAATTCATTTAAAGACTGACAGTATTAAAAACCATAGCAAATTAGATGACACAAACTCAAACCAGTTAGAACAGGCACTGGCCTAGGGGCCAGGCAGGGTTATGCTGATGGTCCAGGCATTCACAGTTTGAGTGCTGCGTCACGGGGAGATCCAGGTCCCCCACAAAAGGAGGTTGGGTGGCTACACTTCAGGCAAGGCGCTGAACTGAACAGCTGATGCAGCCAAACCATGCACACAACTGAAAATCAGCCAGACATGTATGTCTTTTTAAGTACGCACATGCACGTTCGATTCCCTGGAATGCATGGTCTTTTAGATACAAAGATTACAGTCTCCCTGTGTGTGAGGTGTGCTGCTGAGGCCTGTGCATCATATTCCTAGTGTGGCCTGACTAAGGCAGCAGACACAGGACTACAACCTCTCTCCTCCAGACCATTTACCTCTATCGATGCAACTGAGGCTCCTTCACTTGATTCAGAAACACTTCAGGGCAACACTCAGAGACCAGCTTCAGGACTGGGTTTGCCTCTACCCCCAGGAAAGCAGAGGTAAAAGTCAGAAAGGAGGCTCTGAGCATATGTTTTCATTCCTGCATAGAAATGCCTCTGTGGAAGTGTAGCACCCAGACCTAGAGAGGAAGCACCAAATGACATGTGGAAACCACAGTCTGGCTTTGCAGGGGTGAGGGACTCAACTGGATTTGATACACCAAATGACAAAGGCTGCTTTGGACTATCGCTCAAGATTTTTTTGTATCTCTTCAGTCTGGTAAGGAAAGCATGTGCTGGACTCTACAAGGGTGATTATCAAGTTGAGTAATGTACTGAGTGAATGGAATAGGCCAGACACAGCTGCCCCCCATCACACCCCTGCCTGCCTGTCCCCATCCCACCGCTTAGTCACACACAGCTCCAGGACAGAGCCAGGAGCAGGGACGTGATGCTTATTAAGAAGCCAGCAGTTAACCAGGCAACCAGCAGTCAATAGCCCTCTGAAGTCAGATTGCTGGATGGATCAACACCTTAACATAACACCTTTTGGAAGGGCAATGACTACAAGGGACTATGGCTTCTTTAAAAAGAAGGAAAGGGAGAAAGAGAGGGAAGAGAAGCAGTAACTACATTGAGCCAAAAGACACCTATTTGGACTTTATTATTTGTAAGTTATAAAGTGTTAATGTCCAACAATATGTGTCTAAAAGAGTGTTTTAGCATTGGTATAATCCTGTTCTTTTCAAGCTGGGAATCACCATCATCTGGCTCACAGATGACAAAACAGAGCCACAGAGATGCCTGACTGAGGTCATGGAGAAAGTTAGGAGAGACGATGCTGAGACCTGGATTTCCTGAGGACCTCTTCAGTGCTCTGATTATCCTGAAAATATTAGACATAGTTGATGTGACTTCTTGAGAGTTGGAAGTTTTAAGTGCTTTATTCCACAAAGGGTATAGTACTGGAGGTCAGAAAACTTTTGGCCTGAAACACGAAAGCAGTAAATGGGAAGGCTTCCGGTGGGTCATGGTCTCTCGATCGTCACTTTGGGCATTTGTAAAATGGAGAGAATCCCTGCTTCACATGCTTCATGGGACCCAGAAGGATTGGTGGAGGTTACAGAGAAGAAACCCGTCCTTGCTTGCCTCCTCCCACATCCTTTTTCTGGAGATGCCTCTTGAGCCCAAAAGAAAGCCTGAACCCTGGAGACGTCCATTAGTTCAGAAGCCCTTTTGAGTACCTTCTATTCCAAAGATGTTAGGCTTTTGGGGTCTTAGAACATCTTTTAAAGATGTTTCTAGAGAGGCGTCTGGGTGACTCATTTAAGCGTCTGACTTCAGCTCAGGTCATGATCTTATGGTTCATGGGTTTGAGCCCAGCCTCGGGCTCTGTGCTGGCAGCTAGCTCAGAGCCTGGAGCCTCTTTCAGATTCTGTGTCTCCCTCTCTCTTTGACCCTCCCCTGCTCACACTGTCTCTCTCTCAGAAATAAATAAACATTAAAAAATAAATAAAAATGTTTCTAGACACACATGCACACAATTCCTCCAACCCAAGACAAAAATTTCTCATTTGATGATTGTTTCCCCATTTTATGAAAGCACTTTCCTCTTTACAGGTATTGACCTCTTACCTACTTCACCTCTTGAATGTGATGATAACAGCTAACATCTGTGCAGAGTCCTACATCTCACAGAATAATTTTATTTTCATTTTTAAGTTTATTTATTGAAGAGAGGCAGGGGAGCAGAGAGAGAGAGAAGGAGAAAGAGAATCCCAAGCAGGTTCCACACTCAATGCAGGACTCGATCTCATGACTGTGAGATCATGACCTGAGCTAATATCAAGAGTCAGATACTTAGCTGGCTGAGCCACCCAGGCACCCCTCAAAGAGTGATTTTATAACCATTATGTTGCCTGGACATAGCCAGACTTCTTGGGTGTGGATCCCACATTCATTCTTAAATATCATTAATCTCTGAAAGCCTCAGACTCGTCATCAGTTAAGGCACAGAAAAAATATGAAAGTAAAAATGATTGTTAGGATTAAATAAGAAAAAGTTATAATAATTACTAATATTTATTGAGAATTGATTCTATGATAAGCATCATGCCAAGAATTAAGGGGCATGTAGTTATTTCTTTAAATGAGAATCTTTTTAAAGTTACTCAGCAGAAGTACTCAGCACAGTGCTTGGCATAGAGTATGTAATGGACAAATGTTAGCTTTCTGTATTATCCTTGCTGCTCCCAGGGATAATAACTCATCATAGGAAGAGTAAGGAAGGAGATACTTTTCAAAGGAACAGACCTATTTTCAGAAGACTTAAGTCATTTGCCAAGACCATATCTTTTGCAAAAGAATTGGAGGACAGGCCACAGTGCAAGAGAAAGGAACAGAGAAAAGAGAACAGGGAAAGAAATGTCACGCTCCCAAAGAAAAAGTCACAGAATGCCAGCTGGTCAGCAAGGAAGGAATAAACTTTAGGAGTTCAACATGCCTTGGGTTTAGCGGTGGGTGGTTTCCATTGCAGGAGCTTTCTCTACAACCATGGACGACAGGCTCCCTGAGCGTCTGCTCAGCAGCCCTGTTAGTAAATGTGACAAGAGAAGTTAATTTTATTTATGTCCTCGAATGGCATTATTAAGCAGTCAGCTGTGCTGAATTGAACTCTGTTTCCTTATTGAGACATTTCCCTGAAAACCAAGTGCCCTGCTGAAGACCTTTTTACCATATGTTTTCCAAATACATAAAATAATATTTTTCTACACTAGATTTATATTACTGGCTCATTCTTTACACAAACATTTACTGAACACAAACCTGTGTTCCCGTTGCTCCGATGGATGTTGGACACTGGGAGATCTAGGTCAAGCTCTTGGAGTCCTCAGTCTTACAGGACAGACTTGGAGCTCTAAGTAATACAACGGGAAGGACTTTGACTGCTAACCAAGGATGTTGGATATTAGTTCAGGGCAATAAGGAGCCACAGAATGACTCTAACTCATTAGGATCCAACAATATCTCCCTTTGGAGACATGAGAAGGTTCAGACAGTAATTCAGGCCAAGATAAAAGTGTGGAGACCAGGGAGTGCCATTAAGATAATAAAGCCTGGTGATCAATTGCATATGGTTGGTTAGGAAGGGGAAGTAGTAGGGGCGCCTGGGTGGCTTAGTCGGTTGGGCGTCCGACTTTTGCTTGGGTCATGGTCTCGCAGTTCGTCGGTTCGAGCCCCGTGTCGGGCTCTGTGCTGACTGCCAGCTCAGAGCCTGGAGTCTGTTTCAGAGTCTGTGACTCCCTCTCTCTCTGACCCTCCCCTGCTCACGCTGTCTCTCTCTCTCTCTCTCTCTCCTAGAAATAAATAAAACATCAAAAAAAAATAAAAAGGAAGGGGAAGTAGTAGAGAATACCTGTATGGACAGTCCTTTGTGCCTCTAATGTATTCACTGAACACGTATTCACAAAGCACCTACCATGTGCCAGGACACATGCTAAGAGCCGACAGAGTAGTAAAGCTCAAAGACAAATGCTAGGTTAGGTAGGGAAGGGTCTATAAAAGCATAGAGGAAGGATTCCTGCTCCTGAAAGGAAGCAATATCTGAGAGACTTCTGAAGGATGAGCAGAAATGAACTAGCTGAGGAGACAGAGAGGGAGGGGAGTGTTGTAAGTGGAGAGTACAATGTGTATACAAAGACTCTGGGCCAGGAAGTTCAGTAAATGGATGAGAGACGGGATGAAGCTCACTGTGGACCACAGAGAGTAGGATGGGAAGAGACGAAAAATGAAGATACAGGGGTATGTCTTAGGGAAGTTGAGGGAAGCAAAATAAGAGGAGCACCATTATTTCCCTCACCCCCATTCCACCTTCCTATGGCCTAGGTAGTCTGGGATTCTCAAAGAGACCAGAACTGTCTGGGGATGGAGTTGAAGGTCAAGGACTTTAGTAGCTAGAGTGACCACAGGGAATCTCTTTCACTTCTCCTCCCCCATCTTTTTCTCCTCCCCCAGCCTTTTGTTCTCCCCCTGTCCCCTGCCACACATACACACACCATGCTTTTCCTCCCTTTTAGCCCTTTGTACCTACAATTCCCCTTGCCTGGGATACTATCTCCCCAGAGAATCCTTCAGGCCGCTAGTCAAGCATTACATCCTCTCTGAAAGTTTTCTAGCCCCTGAGCAGGTTGAGTCAGATGCTTTTTTGCTGTGTTGCTATATACAGGAATCTCTACTCTATCATCATTCCAGTCGGCCCATATGCCTCTCCCTTTAGATGCAGAATCCCTTGTGGGCAGAGGCTATGTCTCATATGTCTAAAGCTCTTCAGTATCTAACTCAGACTGGTTTAGTTGATACTCCTATAAATGTTTGTTGAAAGAATAAAAAAAATCAGAACTCACATTTCTACTAAGCATAGATAGAAAATTTTCTATTATCCCATGTAAGTCTTGAATATCCCTGAGTCATGGAAACTACTAGCTTAGAATATGCTACTTAACCAGCCTGGACTTACACAACAATACAGTTAACGGTGCTGCATATTTCCTGTAGGTTCACCAGACTTCTAAGTGCTTTATGTTTATTAGCTCAAATAATTATCACAATTCCAGAATCTTTGACAGGGAAACCAAGTCAGAGAAGTTAAGTACCTTGTCCAAAGTCACACTAATTAAGTGATGGAGCTAGGATTGAAACCCTAGCATTTGATATCAGATCAGTATAGCCTTATCAAAGCAATTCCACATCTATTGGTTTCAATTTACTTATCTTGAAAAAGCAATACCTATGTCTTTGTTATAGATAAAGAAAGCAAGGGCCAATGAAATGAAGTTGTTAGTGGTATCCTCCAGAGAAGGGATGGCCAAGATACATCCCTTTCTATCCACCTTCTGCAACCCTGCTCACTTCTTGTATATGCCTAAAGGTATACCTGCCTGCCCCCTCCCATCCTTGCCCCGAGGCGTTAGCCCCAGGCTTTATCTCATATTCCATTCTGGCAATCTTGGTAAGAACTTCTGGGGAGGGAGATAATAAGGACATCTATTATCCTTTCAATATGCAGCCTAGAATAGAGGCACAACTCGGTGTTGCATTTTCCTTCCTTGGGCCCACCAGAGTTTTTCTGTTGCCTTCCAAAGTTGGAAGGAGTAGCACACTCCAAAAAATTGGTACTGTACATATATGTACCCTCCCAGCATAGAATAAAATGAATAATCCTTAATGAGATAAGGATTTTGTTTGTTTCTGATGTGGAAAAATTCCATCCATAATTGAGATAGATAGCTCGAGTATCTGCATGAGGTTGCCATTTTGTCTCCAGTCCATATTTCTGCTTACTGAGGATTATTTCTGTTTTGAGGAGGAAGAATTGAGTGGCCAAAGCATTGTACTATGACCAGTATCCCTGATCTTGTCAGAGTCATACATCTTAATAGACCTCTTGTTCCTTATGATTATAGCACAGTCTTGCTTTATTTTTTTCTTTGGCTTTCACTGGAATCCATAGAAATAGAGGCAGGGCCAAACTCCTTCTAGAGGTAATTATCAGAAAGAAATACTTCTATTTCAATGTTTCTAAATATTAACACAAGTACAGTTTTAACATCAAGGAAAGTTTGCATTGAGGTGCTAAAAAGGAGAGGAAGAGGAAAGAACTATAGCATATTCCTCATTCTTTTTTGTGACTTGGATATGAACATTGGCTTCAGGTTGAAACTTGGCAGCACAGAAGTATTTTAGCAAAAGTAATTTGAAGCAATAAAAAAGGCACTTTGCCATTTTTATATAAGTAATAGAAGTTCAAAAAAGGCAAGTAAGAAAAAAAATCAAAGCATTATTAGTTTGGGGATTTTTATTGTGCTCTCATAACTAAAAGAATAAAAAGTTCCATTTTTCAAGGGCAAAATGTATAAGACAGTTCTGAGTATGGATGGCCACAAAAACACCAACAGAAAAGATATAAGATGAATAAGCCTGATTCCCATGTCTGGCATATGGAGTTAATAGTTAATAATTAAGACGAAGCATGTTCACATGTGTCTTAAAAGAAGCATGTGTTATGCATTCATTGCAGTAGCTCCTAGAGGATAAGAGAAAGAAATAGAGAAAAGCAAAACAGTATTTTCACTTTCAAAGGCTTCTAAAAGTCATATGCACAAACACTGCAAGGCAGAGAAGTAAAACCGGGCCACGGTAAGTGTGGAGGTAGACATGGAAAGGGTAGCGACCTCGGAGTCCGAGACACAAGTTCAGTTTCTACCTCCAGTCCTGTGTCATGTGGACAAATTACATTATGTCTCCAAGCATCAGGTTCTTCATCTACAAAATGGGAACTCGCACCTTGCAGAGTTGTAAGAAATGAATAATATGCACTACATGTGAAGTACCTTTGCCTTTTCCTGGCTCATTACAAGCATTCAGAAACTTATTTCTCAGCCTCTACTTCCCCATGATGGGGTTATGGAATTAGCCACAAAAATGTTCAAGTAGTACTCTTTTTGCAGTGAAGGATCAGAAGCAAACAGAAAATCAGGTGCCAAGGATGCATTACTGCATGGCCAGAGCACAGTCACACAGTACGCTAACCTAAAAACAGGGGCTGGGGTTGAACTTGGGCCTGTTTGTCTTTTCCCTATGTCAAAAGGCCCCTCTAAATAACTCAACAAGACCCTGACATTCAAAAAACCACCCTAAAATGCCACATTTATTAGGGAGAAATGAAATATTTGTACTCATTTTAGTATTTAATATTGTTTCTATAAAACAATACATAGGCCAATACTTTTGCTATTCCTATCAAATTGTATTTTGCTTATTAAAAGGACTCATCAAAAGAAGGTTTTTTAGGGAATTGAAAAGGAAGGGACTGATGAGAGGCCCTAAAGAAACTTCTGAAGCTTCCTCAGAGAGGGTTCTGTCTGAATTCAAGAATAAGAGTTTACTCAGGAGAGAAGACTGAACAGAGCTGGGAAGGCTCTCTGAAGCTCAGAGACAGGCACCTAGATGCCACCATCCACCAGCAATCAGTAGGAGTGGATGCTGAAATGACCATATATAATGAATGACATAAGGGTAATCCAAAAAAGGGGTGGAGGGCTAAATGTGATTTTCCATGAGGCTCACCATTCAGAGAGCCCTCTGGAAATACCTGTAACAGCAGCAATGATGAGGTGCTATGTAAGTACTTTACTGTGTATA
This sequence comes from Crocuta crocuta, assembly GCF_008692635.1. Taxonomy (NCBI): domain Eukaryota; kingdom Metazoa; phylum Chordata; class Mammalia; order Carnivora; family Hyaenidae; genus Crocuta; species Crocuta crocuta. The sequence continues at coordinate 2,651,426 of NW_027530529.1, read as the reverse complement.
TGCCAGGCACATGCATAGTATCCTGGGAAGTAAGCATTTTAGTCCCTATTTCACTCTAGAGAGGAAATGGAAGAGCCAGCAATCTACAGCCATTTGGATAGTCCTAGAATGTGACTCCCTGCTCTGCCACTTTCTATCTTCATAAACTTGCTGAGCCTCAGCTTTCCTATTTACAAAAAGGAAATAGAGATAATCCCACTAAAGTACTGACATATACATCAGAGATGGTAAATGTAGTGTGTAAGCACAGTCTTTGGTATGAAATAGTGGTAGGCACTCTGTAAGGCATATAGTAGGTGGTAAATTAAAGTGATGGATGGATACATGGATTTGTGGATGGATGGATGGATAGTTAGACAGAAACACATAATAAACTAGCTAAAGATGAAAGATGGCTGCTTAGCATCAAATTTAGGGCCTTTTGTTCATTTTAGCTTGAAAAGAGCCCCAAAAGAGGTATAAAATATATGTGATTAATCCCATTTGAAATGTGAATAAAACTGAAGCCTGATCTCAAATAATTTCCCCCAAGCTCATTCATATAATTAGATTAGTCAACAACCATTAATTGATCAGCTAACCTGTGCCACGTACTGTTCTAAGCACAGGGGATATGGTAATAAAATAGATAAAACCCGTCTTCACATACCACTTGTATTCTATTGAGAGTAAGGGGGAATAGAAAATGAACAAAACAAATAATGTAGGTATATATTCATATCTTAAGGAGCTGGACCAAGGACTGGAATCTATGTCCCTGGGGCTGCAAGGTCACCTAGATTAGATAGACTGGAATTGAAGGTCATGCATATCTAACACCCACAGACTCCTAAGGCACAGGATCAAATTCCCACAGCTGCAGCAGCCACTTTCTGAATTCAGTTCTGCATCTCTTAAAATTGCACATTTAACTGCGGCGTGCATGTGGCAGAGGTGGAGCCGAAGTGCAGAGGTCTCGGACCCTGTGATAGCTTGATCCGGGAGAGCTCTGAGAAGTGCTGACCTCAGGGCTTTCAAAACAATGGGAAAATTGGGGTCACTCTTTGCTCTATCGTGTTGCATTAGTTGTGCTGTGGTTTCATAGCTTCATGGAAGAGAAGCAGATGGAGTCCCTGACCTTGGGTGTTGACAAGCTAAAAAATTAAAAATTAAAAAAAAAAAAAAAAAGTCCTCCAGGCTACATGTGGGATAATATCACACCATAGCTAAAGGCCAGACCCTGCCCAACATTCATAAGTGATGACAGTAGGTTAGCACCAATATAATGATTATGACCTTTGTGTTAAGCGCTGGTGCTCTACCCAGTCCTGTAATGAGGGATCCAAACCACAAAGAAGATGTGACCTCAACCATCCATAAAACAGAGATAGACTTAAAATTTTTGCCTCTTAATTATCTCTTAATCTGTCCATTTCTCTCTCCCCTCACGGCCATCACTGTAGATCACACCATTGTCATCTCTCCCTGGAAGTGCTTGAAGCAACCCTTTACCTGCTCTCCCAGCTTCTCTCAATCATCTCTGCTTCTCTATGGAAAATGTACTCACCCTTTAGCATGATTTACAAAGCCCCTCTTTGCCCAGGCCACAGCTGTGCCGAACTCCTTGTCACCCCCCACATATGCTACCTTCCCTCTAATAGCCAAATATGCATATATTGAGCCATCTCTTTGGAATTTCCTTTCTTCAGCTGGCCAACTCCTACCCATCCATTCTCTCATCTGAAATGTTACCTCCCAACATTTAATTCTAATTTTAATTCTCCCTAAGTTCCAAGGCCAGGTTGGTGATTCCTCACATGTAGTACTCTCCTATAAGTTGGCCTTCCCAGTTGGTACACACTGGCAAATGCCTGTAATTCAGTGAACTATACTGTCTCCCAGAGACTCAGCAGCAAAGTTGCATTCTAGAATTTGTATCACTGATCTTTCTCTCTTATTCACCCCCAAATTATGTCTGCTCAAGAAGTGTGCTCACCCACTTTTCAGGCTCAAGGGTAGATGGATAGTGCCTTTGCCCTGAGCAATGTGCTGCTCAGGGGCTTTTCCCTCCTAGGAGTTTATTCCCACTCTAGGATGGTATCTGTATACTTCAATCAGTAAAACTGGACATTTGTAGTAGATTCCTTGTTCTCTCTGCTTCAACTCACAACTAGGGCATCTAGGTGAATTTAACTACCCGAGGAAATTGTTCTGTTTCTTTCCTGATGGGTTATAAAAAGCACTAGGCTCTCTGTATCATTGTCTCAGTAGGTGCATCAGGGTAGAAGTCTAAGGGCTCCTCTGCCATTATACATCTTCTAGAAATAGACCAACAAAATTGTCGAGTGTTCATGATAGAAAACCTTAGAGATTATGTGACCGAAACCCCTTCCTCCCTCCCTCCCTCCCTCCTTTCCTTCCTTCCTTTCTTCCATTTTTCTACTTTCCTTTCTTCCTTCCCTGTTTTATTCTCTTATTTTTCCTTCCTTCCCACATACCTACTGTATATCAAGCAATATGCTCCAAATTGGGAATTTAATCTGATAGAAACAGATCAACAGGCTTACCTTACAAAGCTTATAGTCCTGGATTATTTGTTCTTTGGGTCAAGAAATGGGCAGAAGACATAAATAGACACTTTTCCAAAGACAGCCAGATGACTAACAAACACATGAAAAGATGCTCAATATTGCTCACATCAGGGAAAAATACAAATTAAAACCACATTGGGATACCACCTCACACAGGTCAGAGTGGCTACAACTAATAATTCTGGAAACAACACATGTTGGCAAGAATATGGAGAAAGGGGAACCCTCTTGCACTGCTGGTGGGAGTGCAAACTGGTGCAGCCACTCTGGAAAACAGCATGGTCGTTCTTCAAAAAATTAAAAATAGAATTACCCTATGGCCCAGCAATAGCACTACTAGGAATTTATCCAAAGGATATAGGAGTGCTGACTCAAAGGGGCACATGTAGCCCAATGTTTATAGCAGCACTATCAACAATAGCCAAATAATGGAAAAAGCCCAAATGTCCAACAACTGATGAATGGATAAAGAAGATGTACACATACACACACACTGGAAAACCACCTGGCAATGAAAAAAGAATGAAATCTTGCCATTTGCAGCAATGTGTATGGAACTTGGAGGTATTACGTTAAGTGAAATAAGTCAGTCAGAGGCAGACAGATGTCATATATTTTCACTCATATGTGGAGTTGGAGAAACTTAACAGAAGAACATGAGGGAAGGGAAGAGAAAAAAATAGTTACAGAGAGGGAGACAAACCATAAGAGACTCTTAATACAGAGAACAAACTGAGGGTTGATGAGGGGAGGAGGGGCGGTGATAAAATGGGTGAGGGGCGTTGAGGAAGGCATTTTTTGGGATGAGCACTGGGTGTTGTATGTAAGTGATGAATCACGGCAATCTATTCCCAAAGCCAAGAGCACACTGTATACACTCTATGTTAGCCAAATATGAGATAAATTATATTTAAAAACAAAACAAAACAAAAAGCCCAAAGCTTCTAGTCCTTCTAGACCTTTAGAAAAGTAGTTGATTATAACACTGCATGCTAGGGGAGAACTTGTTTGTTTACTCATATGTTTGCCCATTTAAGGACATGTGGCATTGGAATAAGAATCCATTGGCCCCAGTTTCTGTGTAATAGTTGTGTTCTATTGAAAGCTGTGTTCTCATTTGGAATATCAATTGTAAGTAAGAAAATCAAAGTTTATGTTTGTAAAATTAATATGAGAGAGGTTAATATATCTCATTATCTGATAGTTTGACACTGGATCCAGCAAACATTAGGTGCTAAATAAATATTTATTGGAAAATCTCTCCTTCCTTTAAACGCTATTTCTCACCTTATCCGTATTTGCTAACCTTTCTCCCAAATGCCTTTTGGTTTGACCAAAAACATAAATGCATCATCAAAAGCCAAAAAGAAAGAGAACCAACATATACTGACAGGTTTTATACCAGGCCATATGGTGCCAACACTATCACATTTATTCTCTTTGAAATACTTGAAGTTGCATATGTATTACCTTATTTTGCCAACGAAAACTTAAAGCCTGTATAAGGTTCAGTGACTTTCCTGATGTCACAGAGCTGGTAGTTGTGAAGCCAGCCAGCATCTGTCTAATGTACTCTGTAGCTGTGTACCATGTGATCTGAACAACTAGCATTCCAGAATTGATTTACATAGCTTTATGGGCATAACCATTCTTCATTTTTAGGTGACCATTTTAGTCAGGGATGATTTTTATGTTTAAATTTGGGTCTTCGTGTTAAAACAGTCTCATTACATTAAATGCAAGAGCAGTATTTAATGCTATATCTTGAACGATTATACCTAAAATTCATCTCTATTTTTTTTTCTTTAATTTACATCTCCAAGGCTCTTTCTCTTTCAGATTAAGAAGACTGTGCTCACTCTGAAATTCTGGTGGCCCTGAATTTTTATTATCTCTCATTTTCATGTTTCCTTTTAACTTACATCAAGTGTGGGCATATAACTCCGCTTTATCTTATAACTACTGCCTAGCAATGTCTCCTACAGTAGCTGTAGTTACTATAGAACCATTATACTTGGATTTGTTGAGGCGGTGCCTTCTCTACCTTCCCACCCCCAACATATTAGTTAGGCCACTTGATTTTAAGTTACAGAAATCAGCCTGACGTAGCTTAGGCAAAAAAGTGGGATTTATTACACAAGAAAAACATTGTTTCCTAAAACACAAGGTCAGGAATACAGATGAAGCTGAGAACGCTATCTGGATGCTCTCCATCTTTCATCTCTGTCCCTCTCTGTATGGTATTTTATTCTTCTCCCTCTGAAGATTGGCTTTTTTGGTCTCTGGTCTACAAGAAAAAAGCTCCCAAGCGTCCATTTCCAGGTCCCAAGTGTACACATTATAATTCAGCCAGCTAAAAAAAAAAAAAAAAAAGCAAAACGAAAAAACGAAACAACCACCTAATTCTCCTGATCCAGCTTCCAAACTTCTTGGGAAAGAATTCAGAGTAACAAGATGGCAGCACTTTGTCCAAACAACTGTGGCCAGGAAGGTAATGGCTTTATTCAGCTTCGCTGCCAGGGGTTTACTCTGGAAAGAGGTAGGAGTCTTAAATAGGGACAGTTGTAAAATGACCAGATTCTGAAATAGTTCTGCTACTTTGCCCTCATTAAATTATCCATTTTCTCAGCAGTCTTTGGACAATGAGGACGTTAAAGCCAGAATCAGAGATTTAAAGATCATAGTTAGTGTTTTTGCAGCAACTATGAAAGGGACTTGGCATGGTGAAAACCATGAGGGCAAGGACAACATCTATTTGTTTATAACTGCATCCCACAGGGCGCCTGGGTGGCTCAGTCGGTTAAGCATCTGACTTCAGCTGAGGTCATATCTCACGGCTCATGAGTTTGAGCCCTGTGTTGGGCTCTGTGCTGGCAGCTGGGAGCCTGGAGCCTGCTTCTGATTCTGTGTCTCTTTCTCTCTCTCTGATCCTCCCCCACTCACGCTCGTGTTCTCTCTCTCTCTCTCTCTCAAAAATAAATAAACTTAAAAATTTTTTAAATATAAATAAATAAAAATAACTGCATCCTACATGCCCAACATGGGGGCTGGAAGTCAATGGAAAGGGGAGATCTATTAAAGAGGCATAAAACTCAAGGGAAAAGTGTTATTCACTATACCCTCATACTGGTACAAAAAAGAGAGTAAGAAATGCAGAAAAAAAATGAGGAAAAGTAGTTCCAAAGTTAACATGTCAGAGATAGTGCTGGAAGATATTCTCTGCCTGATTGGCACGTAGAAATTGTCTGGCTCCAAGTGAACACTGAATAAGCATAGTCAGTATCTAGGATTTTAGAAGTGGCAGTAGTGTTTGGAGGTCTTTTTAAAGCTTTTGAGGCAAGTCCTGTACATAATCCAAGAAGCTATGTGTATATATACATGTTTATAACGAAAGAGCCTTTCTTATGTAGGAAAGCTTGAAAACGATGAGCAATTCCATGAGCTGTAAATCATTAAACACTATTCTCTATATAGAAACCTTCATATTCTAAAAATGCATACCCTTCTGGTTGTTTCCTATAGAATTCTAGATTATTGAAAATGAAATATTTTCAAAATATATTCTCTAAGGTGGATTTTGTTGGTCTGTATAATTTCTTGATTATTATTATTTTTTTTTTTTAATCGCTGTGTCTCATTGTAAGGTACACATTTTACTCACCTGGAATCATGTGCCTTGTTAAATGGATGTAGATGGTAGTTTTAGGAGGGGGTAGGAATAGAAGAGGGAAGTAATAAAAACATCTTTTAATTTGAAGTTTGGTACATGAGTTCCCTTGTTAAGTTGCTATTTGTTCTTAGTCAAGTGCATTTATTTTAAAATGAGAGATTGGGTTCAGTGATCTTTAAAATTTGCTTGTACCATATTATCTTACATATTTTCAATAAGAAAGTATTGATTGACAAGGAATAATTTCTAGAAAGTAAATCTTTGAGACAATACTAAGTATGAGGAAGACATGAGGGGAAGCAATCTTAAGGTGTCACTGTTTATAATAGGACAAATGTAGAAAAATATCTACTGTATCCTGAATATCTAATATTAAAATGATCATGTAAATTCATGGTCTTTCCTATAGATAATATGGTAACATGATTTAGATAAGAGTGGGAAGGTGATGGTGCCACCCTGACTTGGGGCAACCCACACTTGAAACAGGAACCAAGTGGAGTCTATTCAGAGAAGGCTNGATATTTAAGTGGAAGAGGAGGAAATTCAGGGATTTAAACCTCTCTGGAGTTGCTGTGAAGAAAGGGAGTAAAATGGTTTGTAGGGTCACATGGGAAAGAATTAGGACCAGTGAATGGAAGGTGCTGGAAGGTCAAACTTAACATAAGAGATTATAGAATTTTGTGTAATTCAAGAGTGAGACATGCTGTCTCTGAAAAATATAAGTGTTCGACAATTGGACATGTGCAGTATGCTTCTTCAGACAAGGGAATGTTGAAGAATCTTAAGTGCTATACCAGGAAGTTCAAAGACCTTTAAAGTCCCGTGTAGCCCTGAGGTTTGGTGGTCTTAAGAATTTTGAGAGAAGCAGATCAAGGCAAAAAGTCCAATGACAAGACTGTCATGTGATTCTTTTTTCACAAGGTAATTTTCAATGTCCTGTTTAACCTCATTAGTTTCTTATTCCAAACCCACTAAAGCCTCCAACACAATTCATAAGCTCTCTGCTTCCTCTGATATTCTTATTTGGGCTACCACATTTTCTTTTCACCCTTGTATTGAATTTACAGTCTCCCTTTACAGAGAAATTCATGGGAAAGTTTATATCACTTCCATAATGAACATAGTGGACAGATCTAGGAGATATAAGTAAAAGTGTTTATTATTTTAATTTTTCCATTTACAGAAGCAGTGTGCACTCATTAAAAGAAACATGTAAAAGTCTAGGAGAGTAATAAGTAGGAAAAAAGGTCTATAATTCAAATATACAAGTGGCCAAAGAAAGTTAACATTGTGGATATTACTTCTTGTCATGTTCAATGGCTTTGTAGCATATAGATTCAATTTAACACAAGAGAGAGCTTTCTGTGTTTGATCTTCCAGCAAATAATTAAATGAGCCTTTTCAGGACTTAAAAATTCTTCAGTGAAAGGACTGAATAACCATCTGTCAAGAATGTCATAAAGGGAAGTGCCATCTTTAGATAAGATTTGAGGTGTTGACAAACTTTTAATATAAATGGCCCGATAGTAAATATTTCAGGCTTTGCAGGTCATGCAGTCTCTGTTCCAACCACTCAACTCTGCTGTTGTAGCACCACAGTAAACCATATGTAAACAAAATACATATGGCGGTGTGCCAATAAAACTTTATCAAAACAGGCAATGTGCCCGTAAAATTTTATCAAAACAGGGCTGGATTTAGCCCATGGGCTGTAGTTTGCCAGCCGCTTAAACTAAACCAAATGGCTTAACTAAACCAAATAGCTTATTGGCCTTTTATAGCTTCCAAGCTCTTATCATAACAAAAAAGAGCTGAAAGCCCCATTCAAAACTAATAAGAGTTTTGGCAGACCTCTGTAGTCACATGAATAAAGAGAAAAGTTCAAGAAAGTCCACCAAGACAGGGCTCATCTGGCAAACACTAACTTTTGGTAACTAGGTATCAGGAACCCAAGCCAGAAGGCTGAATAATAAATGGTCTTGAGAATCGAATAGATTTCAAAAATGAAGACAAGCCATTTGCACCCTATGAAGATAGAATCTAGGCAAGAAGAATGGAAAGCAAATGTTTATAATGAATCTAACTCAGTGCCTAGTATATAAATGCTTAATAAATAGTAAATTATCCTATCATATTCTAATATGAATTCTTCTATCATATCCTAATTCATTCAGTCTGTATAGTTATTCATCAGACATTTACTGAGCACTTACTATATGGCAGGAAGTCTACAAGGTATACAATAAATAATATACATAACAATACAAAACTATAAAGACCAGATTCTTTGGTAAAATTTCACAGCCCAAGCTATTAATGCTAAGGTAGACTTAAAAGTTAAGTGCTGTAAGAACATGGTGGACATGCACCTGAATCAGGCGTAGTGGTCAAGAGGGGCTTTTCAGAGAAGATGATTGCTGAATGAGTCCTGAGCATGAATGGGGTCAGTGAGAAGTCTTATGGGCAATGGGAAGGCATGTCTTTCAAGACTGAGAGGTCCCCATACTGAAAGGCCTATTGGTGAGGGTGAGTGAGTAATTTTCTAGAGATGCAAATGAGTTATGAGACAGCAAGTTCAGATGAAATCTGCTCCTGATGAACACTATTAACCCTGGTAAGGAGTTTTGCCTTGACCCTCAAAGTCGGAAACTATTTTAAGCAGAGAAATAACATGATGAGATCTATACTTCAGGAAGACCAACAAAAATGTATCTAATGGTACATTAGAGGGTTTTCATTAAAACTTTGCTAGTTTGGGGGCACCTGGGTGGCTCAGTCCGTTAAGCGTCCGACTTCCGCTCAGGTCATGATCTCACGGTTTGTGGGTTCGAGCCCCGCGTTGGGCTCTGTGCTGACTGCCAGCTCAGAGCCTGGAGGCTGCTTCAGATTCTGTGTCTCCCTCTCTCTCTGACCCTCCCCTGATCACGCTGTCTCTCTCTCTCAGAAATAAATAAAAAACATTAAAAATAAACTTTGCTAGTTCTGGCTGAGGGCTGGAACTGGCCTCAATATGCAGGTCTGAAGGAATAGCTGTACAAGAGACGTATGGGGCTGTAGCTGAAGAGGTAAAACCAAGAGAATTCAAATAGGCCTTCTCCCATTCCTCCCCACCCCACACCCAAGCCTGCCTTGTAATACAGTTCTGTCAGAACATGGTCAACTATGGCCCTTGCTCACAAATATCTCTACTTCCACAAGAGTGACAACACTCTCTTTCTCTTTGTCTTTACAGATCTGTGATTGAGACAGCTTGGATTTTCCACAGGTCCTTCTCCCCAAATAACTGGTTATGTTGGTGAGTTATATGGTTCTTTATCTTCCATTGATAACCTTTGGTCATGAGCGAAATTGGGGCAAAGGCTTGAGTTGAATGGTACTTTTTTCCTTTGTCTTGGGCCATTTTGTATTCATGATTCTCTGACCTCCTGGCATAGCTTGCAGAGTTCTACCCATGCTTGTAGTTAGGTATATCAACTGGGTATATAGTACTCTATACACCTTTGGCCAGCATTGCACTGCTGATTTGTTGTGTCTTAACCAAGCGTTTGTGATGCATATATAAAGTTTAAATCCTCTATAGAGATTTTTTGACGTTCAAAGGCATCCTGTTACAAAATGACAAATATATCTGAAAACTTAATAAGCACTCCTTCTTTGTTTTCTTCAAAATGTGATCATTTACTCGCATTGGAAGTGTGTCTAAAGTACAATAATGAAGCATTGCTACCATGCCTGCTTTTGTTCAATGTTGTCGAAATGCTGATGATGAGATAGTTTGCCCCACATTGGAAAACAATGAAAGGGGAGACATTAAAATGAGATTTCAAGACTTCCTGAAAAGATTTCGTAAGCAGCATTCCTGTGGAAGAATGAAATATATTCCCAGATGTCNCAATGTTGTCGAAATGCTGATGATGAGATAGTTTGCCCCACATTGGAAAACAATGAAAGGGGAGACATTAAAATGAGATATTTCAAGACTTCCTGAAAAGATTTCGTAAGCGGCATTCCTGTGGAAGAATGAAATATATTCCCAGATGTTGTAGACTGGGTCTAGAGTCTTTTCTTGTCTGGCAAGAAAGCAGGACCCAGGATTAAAGCAAGAGATGGCTAATGTCCAGGAAAGAGCCCCGAATAAGGGGTATTTGCCCTATTTTTCTTAGGATCAGAAGGCTTACAAATATGGTGATGGACGGGCACAAAGAGACAATAAACTGTGAAATTTAACTTGGGGATGTGAGGGAAAGGGGATAGGGGTTTGGGTGAATACAAAACAAAATCCCAGCCCCAGGCAGTTGGGTGGAAGGTTGTTTATAGCAGATATGAGGCATCACTTCTGTTTACCTTAGCTAGCCTACAGGATAAGACAGGTAGGACACATGACCTCAGGGTTTACAAGGCACCTTTTCTTTTGTTAATCATCTCCACTCTGGGCAGCTCCACCCAAGCCCAGCGCAGCAGTCTATAGCCCTATTTACCTGCTTACCTAGATTGGTCCTCCCTTCCTGTGAAAACAGCTTTCTGCTATGGTACTAAATTGAGAGGCGCCTCATCCTGAATATCTAATCTTAACCAACTGAGCCACCCAGGCGCCCCTAAGGAAACTTAATCTTGTTTATTTCATATACCTATGTATTGGGGGCTTTTGCCCCTCCCTCTCTATACCGAGGCTTCTGCCCCACTTCCTCTATACTTATTTACCTACTCTTGTTTACCCATGCTCAGGTGAGAGCATATGGCTTTGTACTTCTTTATGCCTTGTTAAACCATTGGTGTAAGCCCCAGGGAATTCCTAACCTTATCCCCCACATCCAGACATGTTGCCCATTCCAGTGTCTTTTTCAGAGTATGTTTTATAGTTTTTGAATGATTGACTGGGATATTGTTGTGGCTTCATGTTCTGTTGTTTCTTTCTTCATTTTTTGAGGGAGGTTGATTTGGAGTTTTGTTTATTGGAAGGCATAGTACCTAGAGGTGGTGATAAGAAGTTTGTCTTTTATTTCTATAAAGAAAAGAGTTCATTCTGGAGACTAAGTTGTTCCTTGCTTTTAGCGCAAGATACTTCTTGATGTACTGTAAATGCAGATTGAGAATAATAAATGCACTCAGAAGGCACAGTTAACATAACACATTTTTCCCCCACACATTTTGCCTGTACGACTAGTAATAATTTGAAGAAAACAGAAATAGGTTTGAAAAATATAATTCACTTTATAATAAGTGGTTTCCTTTTGTAGTTTTCTCTCCTCTATTAGCACCTTTGTCAGTGTTTCACTACCTCTTTATGTACTCCTGGAGCAATTATTTTTGGATTTTCTGGGGCAGCCATAATTTTTTATCCTTTCTCCTACTGATATATTTGGAGGCTCAGACCTTGTACTTTGATTTTTGGTTCCGAAAGTAAAGTCAGTACATGCCTTCCACCCACCTGTTTCCATATTGCTCCATCCCTTCCCACATTCCCATCACCACGCCTCAGAAGTGCCTTACTATTTTTACTTTTGGCTCCAGGCCAATTCCGTTTTATTTTTCCCTTCGGTACAATGTAATCACTTCTGGATTGTTGGCACATTGTTGAAAACATCGGTATACTCAAATCTTTCCATTTTTTTTTTAACATCGTAAAAAGCAAAGTCAGAATTTCAAGTACATTTGAAAAACATATCACATGCCTCAAAATCTCCGAATGTCATCTGAAATAAGTTGCAAGGAGCATTTCTGGTGTGTCCCTCAGCACACCTGTAAGAAATTATTTATATCTCTACAATACTGTTTAATTCCGTTGCTAACACTAATATATAGGACATAGTATCCAACGTTTCAGTACAGTTATTGATGTAACAAGGAAATAGTATGTTAACTTCATTTGAAATCAGTTTTTACCTTTATGGCAAGTTGGATAGAATGACATGTCCACAATCTCAACAAAAATGCTTTGTAAATATTCTGTAAGTAAAACAGTAGAAAAATAGAAAGTGGTACTATCATAAGAATGATTACCCCTTTAGATGATGTGTTTTGGCTATTCCCCAAAATGGTGTTTGAGTGGTTTGGCAGATTCTAACTTTTCCATGTGTGACTTAAAATTAAGATCATCATCATCTAAGGAGCACAGTCGATGAATGCTTTGTTTTACTTTGAGGCTAAAGTTTACTGAGGATTAAAGACAGATCTTTTCTCATCTGACATTTACCTTTAGTGTTAAATATTCCAATAGCCACTCAATAATTCACATTGGGCTAATGTTTTAAATTGCTGTATTTATGTGACATGAATGTTGTCAAAATTAAATTATTTTCTGTTGTTCTGCAGTGGTGTTGCTGTCAGATACTATATTTGTTTAGTTTAGACATCTTCAACCACTGGTATCTCTCCTTAAAATGTGTACCAGTATCAGGAATATATATCTTTTATCTCACAGCTAAACTTGGCTCTTGGTAAGATTTCCCTTCGTTCTGGAAATTAGATGGTCCTGATGACTACTCTTGCATCATGAATGGTTCCCACCACGGTAGGCAACTTGGGTTAAGCACTTGATGATAGAGCCTGCACGGGCCAGGATTAAAGTAGTTGTGGAACTGGCAAATGTATTTCCTTAACCTTAAGACAGACTCAGCTGTGAAATGGACCACTGATTCAGTTATATTGTTTGGGGACAGTTAATGGTGTAGAGGTAGTGCACATTTATTTATGTGAAAATTAACTTTTAAAACCTTAATCAACAGCATTAATTTATCTACTTATATACAAACCACGTATTTTAAGTGTCATGATCCAAATTTGAGTCTAAGTCTTCTTAACCTTGGGATTCTTTGGAATCTTTTGGCCATCAGCAGTTATACATTGCATCCCTTTTAATACTTTTGCAAATGACTGAATGATTTCAAGACAAATGGAAGAAGACTGCAGTAGTATCTACATTAGCTTTGTGGTCAAAGTCATAGTTTTCTCTTTGCTTAACTGAACTAATTATCTCAAGAGATTTCTTTTTTAAAGTCAACCTTAGCTTCTGACAGATGGACCACAGACACCTAAGTGGTAGGTCTTCTTGCAGCGTGTGACTTGTCTGCATCCACCTCTGTTAGATGTGAAAATTCTATGAATCCCTAGATGATCTTTGGTGATTTCCATAGCCTTTAATTGCAGTGCCTTGGCTGTGCAGATCATTGCCTGTTGTAACTGTTTGCTATCGTGTGACACCACAGTACAACCGTTCTGAGGATATTTTGAGCTATTAGCATATATCTAAATTCAAAAGGTAGTGCCATCAAAGTAAATATCCTATCCAAGATGTCCATTTGAACAGATCTACCTTCTACACACTGCCCAGTTCATACATATATAAGCAATAATAACTGTGTCACAAATTATTCGTCTTTCCCAGAGCTAGAGAGTTCTTGCTGGCATCCTTTGTAATACACATTCAGATTTCAGCAAGTGTTCCTCCTAGAATTAAGGAAAGAAAGCAATTAACGTTTCAAAGGACACACATCTCCTGTATAAACACAAAGAGACAGAAGCTCTGAACGATCACGCTAGTACCTATAAAGATCACTCCCTGCAGTGTTTTCTCTCGTGTTCTTTCTCATCCTCCTCCACGTTAGTGTTTGTGTGGTCATTTTTCTTACAAGCTGTAATACAGCAGTTTGGGGTTGGAGTATTTCTCTGGGAGTCAGTACCTAGGGTGAGCACACATCCAGCCCAGAACAATCCATGTATGCCTGATGTCCACATGTAACTGTTAATAGGACTCTGTCTAGCTCTCAGGAGATCCAGGTTTGAGGGACAAATGATGCAAATGGAGAAGGAGCCCCAGTCAAAGCATAAAATGCTTCTGGCTGAACAAGAGCCTATAGTGTCCTTAGGTCCATCAACCCAGGTGGCTGAGGACTATGGAAGTGCCATTTTCCTCGCAGCAGAAAGATAAAAGGAAACTTGGGTAAACTTATCTAAGGAAACTAAAGAAAGGGTTCCGGAGGCCTCAACTGGGGGATGTGGCAAGGACACTTGCAGGCAGCCTGGGTGGCAAGAATCAAGGTGGTGGTTGCTGTGAAGAGGCAGGCCTGGCGCCGGGAGGGCAAGATGCCGGGCAGGAGCCCTAGGTGTGCGCCTGCGCGTGGGGCCCACGCTTCGTTCTTGCCGAGTTAGAAAATCTGTGTCGTATGAATATTGCAGTGGCTCTGGTGCCCTTGTTTCCTTTGTTCTTTTCCTCTGGGATTTCCCTTAGTGCTTGGCAGCGTTATTTTGAGAGATGTCACTTGCTCCACTACACAAATAGGCAAAGACTTTTCTCTACCCCGAGGCTACATTTTTAGAGACAGAATATCATATTCTTGAGAACCTAAGCTCATCCCCAGGAGCATTGGGGATCCCAGCCCACAGGGGAGGCAGAACGCACCAGGCCACAGACCTGGCCATCTACGGAGTGGGAAACAGAGCCACGTTCTGTGCATCGTTTAATTCATACAGTCTTCTCTTACCCTCACTCTCTCTCCATTGGCCTTCCTCTCTCCTTAGCCCCACTCTGGTGCTTTTTCTCTATTTCTTCTTTCAGTCCCATCCTCCTTTGGGCTTTCTCTCTTCACTAATTGCAATACATCTTTGGTGGAAACTGATGGCCCCTCTTAATTGTAAAGATAAGCAAACTGAATATTTTAATTAGTCTCTAAATGAAATCAGAGGAGAAACGATGTTGATTTTCAATGAAAATATTTTTATTTTATTTTAAACACATGTGTCGCTAGCTGTCTAGGTAAAAATTGCTCCTGGTTCTGTGTGCAGGGTTTTAATGGTCCTTTTCCCTCTCTCTCATAATTTGGCTACAGTCGGTAAGCACGAGGCTTGCAAACCCAGCTCCTTGCAGAGGAGGCGGCCGGGAAGCGTGTTGGCCGCTAGGCATGTGCTGCCTATTGTTATCAGGGATGTGCTCAAATAAGCAGCAGGGTGTTCTAGAGGCCATGCCGTTGTCTCTTGGACAAATATTTACAGGGCGCCAGATGCTGCTGGGCCCTGCGGGTCCAGTGATGAAAAAGATGATTAGGTGAATCTCAAGATGGAACTCGAAGATCGATAAACAGCACAGGGGTAAGAAAATGGTCACATCTGGGCTCCAACTCTG
The DNA here is from genome assembly GCF_008692635.1 of Crocuta crocuta. Taxonomy (NCBI): domain Eukaryota; kingdom Metazoa; phylum Chordata; class Mammalia; order Carnivora; family Hyaenidae; genus Crocuta; species Crocuta crocuta. The sequence continues at coordinate 2,636,065 of NW_027530529.1, read as the reverse complement.
ACTTAACCATTTACTTGTGGAACATTGCAGTGTGACCTCACTGCTCTGATCCTCAGCCCCCTCCTTCCCACCAGCGGACGCGTGCAGGACTGCTCAGGGGGAGTTAAAAGATTCATTTGAGTCAGTTTTGTGTATGCTGATCGGTTGGGATGGAGGGTCACAATGGTTGGTTTTTCTACGGGGACCTAGTCATTCTAGCTCATTTGTTTGCAATGTTTCCTTTCTGAAGCCTATATGCCCAGCCCAGGTAAAACGTCTTTGGTATGGAGTCTCTAATGGGCTTCCCTGGGCAAAAACGTTGCACACATTTGCTGCCTTTTTTGTTGCTGGAGGTGGAGTGCATGCTGTGTATATTCTCTCACAGGAGGGAGAGAGCATGAGGGAAAGGGCATGTGGATTCCTCCAGACCCCACCCATGTCTTTTCTCTTATAATCCAGCACTGTATCCTTTGCTATGTTACTGTCAAATCTTAACCATGGGGACAACTAAAAAAAAAAATGCTTCCTGGGTACCTACAAAGGAATGGAAAATAACAAGTGTTGGTGGAACCCTGTGCACTCTTGGTGGGAATGCAAAAGAGTGCAACCATTGTGTATAATGGTATGACTGTGTCTCAAAAGATTAAAGATAGAATTACATATAATCCAGCAATTGCCCTCCTGGGTAAATACTCAAAAGAATTGAAAACACCGTATCAAAGGTGTATTTGTATACCCATGCTCATAGCAACATTGTTCACAGTAGTTAAAATGTGGAAGCAATTCAGGTATCCATCAATGCAGTGGATAAGCCAAATGTGATTCTCTCTCTCTCTCTGTCTGATTCCACGTACTTGAGGTACTTAGAGTAATCAAAGTCATGGAGACAGAAGATAGTTGGCAGAGGCTGTGAAGAAAAGGAAAGGAGGATTAGTGCTTAAAGGGTGTTGAGTTTCAGTTTTGCAAGATGGAAGGAATTCTGCAGATAGGCGGTGTAATGGATACACAACAGTATCAGGGTACTCTTTGTCACTGAAATGTCACTTTAAAAAGACTAATATAATAAATGTTATTTTATCACATTAAGAAAATAGAAAATGGGTGATGGGCATGGAGGAGGGCACTTGTTGGGATGAGCACTGAGTGTTGTATGGAAACCAATTTGACAAATTATATACATATATTTTAAACATCTTTATTTATTATTGAGAGACGGAGACAGAGCATAAGCATGGGAGGACAGAGAGAGGAGGAGGCAAAGAATCTGAAGGAAGCTCCAGGCTCTGAGCTGTCAGCACAGAGCCTGACGCAGGGGCTCGAACTCACAAACCACAAGATCATGACCTGAGCCCAAGTCAGACGCTTAACTGACTGAGATACCCAGGTGCCCCTAAATTATGTTTCTAAGAAAGTAAAATAAAAAACAGAAATAAATAGAAAAAAATCCCTTTCCCTATTGGAAAGATCTGATGCCTTTGTTGAAAAATAAAATGACTGTATAAATGAAAGTATTCCTATCTCTCTGTTCTGTTCCATCAATCTATTTATTGATCTTTATGTCAAGTCCACATATCTTGAATACTGTAGGCTTATAGTACATCTTGAAACCAGGTATTGTTAGCCCTCCAACTTTGTTCTTTCCAGATCACTTTGGATGTGCTGTGTTGCCATACACACTTTAGAATCAGCTTGCTAATTTCTACTAAAAAAAAAAAAAATTTTTTTTTCTGGGATTTTGAAAGGGATTGTGTTGAATCTAAAGATCAATTTAAGATGAGTTGATTGCTTAAGAAACCAAGCATGGCATAGCCCTCCATATTCAGATCTGCTTTAATTTCCACCATTTCCCTATTGTTTTGTAGTTTTCAGTGAACACATTTTCCACATAGTTTATTTCAAAATATTTTATGTTGTATAAACACTATTATCAAGGATACCTTTTAAACATTTGCTGCTAGAATATACACTATAAGTGACTTATACATATTGACATTATGCCTACTATCTCACTAAATACATTAGATCTAATGTATACATTCCAGGTTTTTTTGGATTTTTCTAGGTAATTGATTACATTATCTGCAAATAGAAACAGTTCTGCTGTATTCTAATTTTCTTTTTTTGCTTGTTTCTTGCCAGCATTTCTCTTTTAGTTATGATGTATATGGTGAGATTTCTGTGGGAGTCCTTCATCATGTTATGGAAATTCCCATCATTGCTAGTTTTCTGAGTTTTTCTTTTTCTTTTAAATCATTAATGGGTTTTGAAATTTGTAAATTTCTTTTTCTCCATCTATTAAAGCGTTCATGTGTTTTTTTTCTCATAAATTTTGTGGTAATATGGCAAATAACATAAACTGATTTTTAAATGTTTGGGGCACCTGGGTGGCTCAGTCAGTTGGCCAGCCGACTTCAGCTTAGGTCATGATCTTGCGGTCCGTGGATCCAAGCCTCACATTGGGCTCTGTGCTGACAGCTCAGAGCCTGGAGCCTGCTTCGGATTCTCTGTCTCCCTCTCTCTCTGCCCCTCCCTCTCTCATACTCTGTTTCTCTCAAAAATAAATAAGCATTAAAAAAAAAAATTTAATGTTAAGACACCTTTGCATGGTGGGGGAAAAACCTACTTGATCATGATGCTTTACCCATTTTTATACTGCTGATTCAATTTCCTAATCTTTGGTTAAGTAGTTTTGCATCTATGTTCATGAGAGATCTTATCTAATTTTTTAATGTCTGTCATGTTTGTCAAGTTTGGGTTATGCTGGTTTCATAAGACAAGTTGGAAACTTTTTCCTTACTCTCTTTCTCTGAAATAATGTAGATTTTTTTCTCTATGAAGAGAAAGTTTAATTTCTCTTTTAATATCTGGTAGGATAATATTTCTTCCATTTGATTCCTGATAGGATTTTCCAATAAAGCTTTCTTAGGCCTACCATTGTGGAGATTTTTGTTTGGTTGGTTTTGATCAGAATTTGATAGTAAATTTAATTTATAATTAGGTAACACAATGTATTATTCAGGTGTTCTATTTTTTTTAAATAAATTTTGCTAAGTTGTATTTTTTAAGGGATTTGTCTAATTCTTGAGTTGTTGAATTTGTGGCACAAAGTTATCCTTACTATTCTTTTAATATCTTTTCCATGTCTCTAGAATCTGTAGTGATTACCTTACTACATTCACTGGTATTGGTAATTTGTGTTCTCTTTTCCTCAATCAGTCTAGCTAATGTTTTATTAAATTTCTCAGGCATTTTAAAGAATTGACTTTGTTAATTTTCCTGATTGCTCACCAATTCTAATTTCTTCATTTCTACATTTACTTTTTCTTTTTTCTAGTTACCTTGCATCTACTTGCTTTTTTTTTTTTTTGCATCTTAAGCTGAAACCAGACATCACAGATCATCTTTAGGCTTTCTTCATTTTTAAAGTTATTTATTTATTTATTTTGAGAGAGTTTGTGTGTGTGTCTGAGCATGTGAGTGGGAGGAGGGACAGAGATAGAGAGAGAATCCCAAGCAGGCCCTGTGCTGTCATCATGGAACCCGAATCAGGGCTCGATCTCACGAACTGTGAGATGATGACCTGAGCCAAAATCGAGTCGGACACTCAACTGACTAAGACATCCAAGTGCCCCTTTTCATTTTCAATGCAAACATTTAAATAAACAATTCCCTGTAAATACTGATTTAGTTCTGCGCCCAAATTTTTGATAGGTTGTATTTTTATTAACATTCAGATCAAAATATTTTCTAATTTCCCTCATGATTTCTTCTTTGATCCATGTATTATTTACAAGTCTGTTGATTAATTATCAGGTGTTTGAGATATTTCTAAACATCATTTTGTTATGGATTTCAATGTAATTCTTTGAGGTCAGAGAACATGCTCTTAGGCGTTATCAACCCTTTTAAGTTATTCTTTTCTTAATTTGTGATCCAAAGCATGGTCTATCTTAATGAATACATGCACTTGGAAACAATGAGTATTTTTTAGTTGTAGAGTTTAGTGTTCTATAAATATCAATTAGGTCAAGATGGTTGATAGTGTTCAGAACATTTATGCTTTTGCTTTCTTTTTTTCCTAATTGCTGAGGAAAAGATGTTAAAGTTTTCAGCTACACCTAGAATTACCTATTTCTCCTTTTAATTATGTCAATCTTAAATGTCCTCTTTATGAGTGTCCTTTTATCATTACAAAGGGTCTTTATATTTCCCTGATAGAGCTTTTTGTCTTAAAGTCTGTATCTGTCAGGGTCCAGAAATTTCACAGAATTTGAACAGCACAAACTGGATAGAAGAATTATTAATTAGTAACAGGAATGAACCACTGAGCAGCAAAGCAGCCTCTAAGGAACACATGAATAGCATATATATATAGGGGGTACGAATAGCATATATATATAGGGGGTAACCACTCCTCCTGGGACTGAGGGATAGCACCCAAGGAAAAACATAGTTTGAAGAGTGTAAAATTTAGACTCTGTTGGAAAGTGTGTGACTTTGGCACACTGGACGACCAGAAAGTTCACTGGAATGCCACAGACCAGAGCTGGCATGCTCTAAAGAGCACACTAGGGCCCTGATGAACTTCACTAGGGAAATTACCTACTGAGGCATAACTGAGGCTCACTGGACAGCCACCTGCTGAGGTAACAAATGAGCTGTCTGGGAAGACACCTGGTAGAAACTCCACTGGGACCATGCCCACGAGGCACCTGCAAGAGTCACCCGAATGCTAGCTGTGCTGCCAGTGTAAGCTTGCTTAGACGCTGCCCACCAGGGTGCCACTCACAGTGAGAACTGAGTACCACTCCAAGTCCTGCACACACCCTGTTGGACACCACCTGCCCCAGGAGAAAGGAAGGAGAAAAGCACACCAACCAGGAAAAGAAGCCCTTTCCTCCTGCAGTGACCCTGCAGCGCCCTCTACTGACACAACTTACCAGAGGCAGCAAAGGTGAACTGTTTCCAGAGTCCACCTCCAGTACCACAAAGCAGGCCACGGAGGATGGATTGCAAGCTGATAAACAATATCGATAACTGGCAGTAGGTGCAGTTTGTTTGCTCCTAAATCAAGCAGCCCAGCCTTTCTACTTACTCTTTGCATGGTTTATCTTTTTTCATCCATTTACTTTCAACCAATCTGTGTCTTTGTATTTAAAATGCATTTCTTTTAGAGAGCACACATTGTTGGTTCTTGTGTTTTTCAAATCATTCTGCCAATTTCTGATTTTTAATTGGAGTGTTTACTCACTTTCACGTTTATTACAATTATTGATATAGTGAAAGGGTTTTAAGTCTACTAGTTTACTATTTGTTTTCTGTTTGTCCCCTTTGTTTCTGCTTCTTTCTTTCATTACTACCTACTTTGAAGTATTTTTTATACTTTTTAGAATTCAATTTTATCTTATATCTTGAAGTTTTAATTATATCTTTTTCCAATTTTAAAAAAGTATTTATTTTGAGTCTTTGCAATTCCTTAAGTGACCACTCTAGTGATTATAATATATATTGTATATTCTCTTGAATAATAGAAGATTTTATATATATATATAATCGTGTGTGTGTATATATATAGTATATTCTCTACAAGTATATGTATATGTAAAATAATATATGTTGTATATTCTCTTGAAAAGAGAAATTCAAGAGTTAATCTTACGACACTTGTCATAAAATGTAGAAATCTTACAACCCAAAGGTCCATTTATCACTCAGCTACTTTTGTATTTATAGTTATTACCATATTATTACAACTACATACATTATAAGCCCCATAAGACAGTGTTGTAATGTTAGCTTTAAAGAGTCCTTTATACTTTAAATAATTTAAGACAAAAATATAGTCTATTATATGTACCCAGATATTTAGAATTTCTAGTACTTTTTATCCTCTCCCCAAAACTCACCTTTCCATTGGGTATAATTTCCCTTCAGCCTGAAGCACCTCCTTTACTATTTCATATAGGTCTTTTTAAAAAACATTTAATCTTTATTTATTTTTGAGAGGGAGGTAGGAGGGGCAGAAAGATGGAGACACAGAATCTGAAGCAGGCTCCAGGCTCTGATCCCAATGTGGGGTTTGAACTCACAAGTGGTGAGATCATGACCTGAGCTGATGTTGGACTCCCAACCAACTGAGCTACCCAGGCACCCCACATAGTATAGATCTTTTGACAATAAATTCCCTTAGTGTTTTTTCCTCAGCATCTTTATTTCAGCTTTATTTTTGGTAGAAAATATCAATGGACATTCTTATTCTGAATGTTTTTTTTTTTTCTTATTCTGTTTTTCTTTTAGCCCTTCAAAAATATTTGCATCACTTTCTGGACTCTATAGTCACCGATGAGTAGTCCATAAGATTCTGCCCTTTATGCAATGTGTCATTTTCCTTTGGGTGCTTTATGTATTTCTCCTCATCTCTGGTTTTCAGCAATTTGACTATGATGTTCCTAGCTGTAATTTTCTTTATATCTATCCTTCATGCAGTCCTCTGCATTCTTGAATCTGTAAATTGATGTCTTTCCCAAGTTTGGAAAATCTCAGTTGTATTAGCCAGGGTTCTTCAGAGAAACATATATATATATATATGTATATACGGTATATATACATATATACATATATGTATACATATATATATACCGTATATACATATATATATATATGGTACATATATGTATATACCATATATACATATACACACACACATACACACACACACGAGAACATTTGCTCTAGGAATTGGTTCACATGATTATGGAGGCTGATAATCCTACAAGGCGCCCTTTGTAAGCTGGAGAACCAGAAAAGCTGGTGGTGTAATTCAGTGTGGGTTCCATGTCCTGGGAATTGGAGGCTGACCGAGTAAGTCCTTGTCCAAATCTGAAGGCTCGATGTCTGAGGAGCACTGATGGCGGAGGCCAGGAGAGGATGGATGTCCCAGCACAAGCAGAGAGAGCGAATTCTCCCTTCCTCCACTTTTTTGTTCTATTCAAGTCCTCAGAAGATTGGGTTGGTGAAGGTTGGGTTGGCCTTTTTATTTTTCCTCAACCGATTCAAATGCTAATCTCCTCTGGGGGGACTCTCACAAAAATACCTAGAAATAATGTTTTACTAGTTATCTGGGCATCCTTGAGCTCAGTCAAGTGGACACATAAAACTAGCCATCATATCAACCATTATATCTGTAAATAGAAATGTTTCTGCCCCATTCCTTCTTCCCCTCTTTCCGGATATCCAGAGGAAACCTTTTATTATTCCCCCATGGCTTCTTTGAGTCTGCTTTCATTTTTTTCAATAATTTTCCTCTCTCCTTTCATTTTGAATAAAAACTCTCCTCTGTCATCTCCCTTCTGCTGTTAAGCCCATCCATTGTATTTTTCTTCATATATTTAATTTTTCAGCTTGATTATTTCCATTTGGTTCTTTTTGGTAGTGTCTTTCTTTATTAATATTTGTTTATGTTTTTATTCACCATAAGCATATTTTCCTGTACTTCACTGAGCATAGTTATAATAATGGCTTTAAAAGCCTCATCCGCTAATTCCAACAGTTGGATAATCTTAGAGTCATTCTCAGTTGGTTGTCTTTCCTCTTGAACCTGGGTTACAGTTTCCTGGTTCTGGTACATCAGGTAACTTTGGATTTTATCCTCGTCCATGTGATTATTGTTTTGTAAAGCCTCTAGATTTGGCCACAGTTCTATAAAGGAACTGGTTTAGCAGGCAGTTAACTTGGTGTCTCAGTGTTCTCCGGAGAAATAAAACCATTACAAATTATTATTATATAGAAGATTTATTTTAAACAACTGGATCGCGCAATTGTGGGGCTGGCAAGGATGAAACCTGTAAGGACAGGCTAGAGGCTAGAAACTCAGACAGGACTAGAGGTACAATGTTAAGGCAGAATACTTTCTTCTCTAGGAAACCTCAGTTTTGCTCTTAAGGCCTTCAGCTGTTTAGATGAGGCCCACCACATGATCAAGAGTAGTTTCCTTTACTTGCGGTCAAGGTCTTCTAGATGTTAACTGTATCTACAAAATGCCTTCACAGGCATGAGTGTTTGATTAAGTAACTGCACACAGTAAGTTAACCATCGTGCTTAGTCTTACACTTGGTTAGTTTCACACAACATATCTGCACAATTACAGTGGACATGCGTCCTTCAAGCTTTAGGTACAGCTAGTCTTGATACGTCCCACACATGCAGGAGTTTATAAACAGAGTATGTCTCCGTCTCTTTTCTGAGGTTTCTTTCTGACTTTTTAGTAGCTATGATTACCCTGAACTCTGTTGTGGTGCTCTCCCCTTATCCAGTTTCATTTTCCACAGTTTTAGTGACCCACGGTCAACTACAGTCAGAAGCAGATAATCCTCCTTTGGATATATCATCAAATGTCAATAGTAACCTAATGCCAATCGCCATGCGTACATTCTTCACCTCACTCCATCCATTATGTAGGCGTTCTCTCATCTCATGTCATCACAAAAAAGATGAGTATACTCTAGTAAGACATTCTGAGAGAGGGAGACCACCAGAGTTATTCATATATAACTGACCTATTGTGTTATTAGTTATTGTTAATCTCTTACCATGTCTAATTTATAAATTAAACTTTATCATAGGTACGTACAGAAAAAAAGCATGGTATGTATAAGGTTCAGTACCATCTATGGTTTCACTGTCCCCTGGGGATCTTGGAACATAGGCCATGTGGATAAGGGGAAGGACTATATTTTGTTTTTCAGGCTGGAAAGATCGTGGGGTTTGTATCACAGGTGTGCTTACTCTATATAACATCACTTTGGCCTCTCCTCGGGTTCAAAGCTGTGAAAATGAAAAACACACCTCATGCTAATCCCTTTAAAAAATTGTTTTAAAAAAATTTCCCTATAGACTCTGCCCGCCAGTTTGTCACTTTCCAGTGCCTACAGATCAGTGTTCTCCTTTCTGTTTTTGTATTTAGTCCACAGTTTACAGTGTTATCTGGTAGCTAGAAAGGTAGCGCTGGAAGGAATTTTGTTGGCTATACTGAAAACGGAAAACCCACATATACTGTGAATATTAAATGAGACAGTGGAAGAAACGGCTTGGCACATTTGTGGCACATGAGTGACACATCAGTCTTAGCTATCATTAGTAGCGAACAGAGTGGCTGGTCTGGTAACTGTCTCCTAGTCATTCTGTGGCTTTAAAGGGTTAGGTGTTAGCAAGTCTCCAGATTCCTCAGGAGATAATCCCTTAGAAACAAGGCACCAAGTCAGTCAGGGTCATAGCCAAGGTCGTTTTCTAAGGCTGTTTGGAGTCTCCCAGGAATTTGTGCTAACTGGGTTAGCCTTGGTTAAGGCTGCCATCTCATCGTGAATATGAAACTGGTCCAAAACTTTATCAAAAGGTAGTAAGAGAAGACTGGGGCTTGTCAAGTGCTCCACGCTAGACTATCGGCCTGCGATTATAATGTAGGCTTTATAAGGGCAGGAATTTTTGCCTGTTTTTTTTGAGCGCTTGTACTCCAAGGGTACGGTCTGGGGCTTGGCACTCAGTAGGCACTCCATAAATGGAATTGAATGAATGTCGAATAAATAGGCAACACTTGCTCAAACCCCTACTTGATGAGTTTAAGATGCTTTTCTAAATGAAGATGTACTCAGAAAAAGAGAGCTGCATCTGCGGGTAGGACACATTGCCAGTGGCAGCAGAGAAAAGGCTGACAGTGCAGATAAATGCCCTTCTCCACAGAGCCTCCCTCAGACAACTCAGAGGAGTCACCTCCTATCTGGGCCTGTCCTAGGGCTGCAAACAGTAAGACTGAATGAATGGCCTGTGTGCAACCTCTATTTGAGGTTTTATCAACATCTTGAAACAGTTTGGGATCATTTGGGGTTTGGCACCACCAACAAGCATGGGCTTTGCCAAAGCCTCACTTCCTTTCATGTTTCAGCCCTAACACCCTTAAAACAATCTCAAGCCTGTTGACTCTACTTCTTCATTTTCACTTCTGTCATCAGAACATTCACTTTAAACATATCGCTGGCAATCAAAGGAATCGTCAACTCAGTCAGGGCAGCGAGTCAACCAGATCTGGATTACTTCCCTAACCACCGCACTGATCCCTCTGTCATTTTCACATCCCATCCGTCTGCCCCAGCTACAAGATTCTGCACAGAGCCAGCAGCATCCACTATGTTTTAAAGGAGACATTTAAAGAAAATATATATGGTCATTGGAAGTTATTGGGGAAATTCAGACTCCTATAGATCCATCTAAATAAAATCCCACCACCCAGGGATGAGCACAATAAATATAACTCCTTCCTGGTCATAGTTTTTCTTCTGTTGTGTATTTTTTTTTTTTTGCAGTTGATATCATGGTATAGCATAGTTTTGAATTTACCATTTTACTTACTATAAAGGGAAATTTCATGTTATTAAACATTACTCATTTATACAGTCATAATGCCTATGCTATATCCACTGAATTATTAAAGGTTTATTTTTTTAAAAAAAATTTAATGTTTTATTTATTTCTGAGAAAGAGAGAGAGACAGCATGAGTAGGGGAGGGTCAGAGAGAGAGGGAGTCACAGAATCAGAAGCAGGCTCCAGGCTCTGAGCTGCCAGCACATAGCCCTACATGGGGCTTAAACCCACAAACTGCAAGATCGTGACCGGAGCTGAAGTCAGAGGCTTAACTGATTGAGCCACCCAGGTGCCCCCATAAAAGATTTATTGAACAGACGTCTAACAGTGAAGGCAGAGCCCCTGGCCATAGTGATGGAACTTAGGCTGTCATGGAAAAGAGGCACAATGGGAAATCATTTTATTATTTGCAAGTGCAGAAAAGAAAACTAAGGTAGGAAAAGAGGCTAAGCATGCTGTCTGAGGGAAAGTCAGTCTGAGGAGATGACAATTAGTCCCAGGTTCGACTTAAGTGTGTCTCTATAATAGTCCATGAAACAAATGAACGGTAATCTACATGGGCACACACCTGACATTAAACATTCAGCTTATTGAACATATACCACTATTAAAACATCGCTACTGAACCCTTTGAGATCCATAAGTATTTTGAGCTGAGTGTGACTCATGTAAAATAAAGCTGCCAGGAAGAACTGAGCTAAATGGAAGAGGAAAAGAGGAAGGAAGAGAGGAAGTCAGAGGAAACAGGAAGGGAGAGAGGAGAAAGGAGCGGATAAGAGAGGGAAGCTGATGTGCATGTGTGTGCGTGAATGTGTGCATGCATGCATATGTCTGATGTGACCATACGTATGTCCATACATAACACCTGATAAGGGAATGGAAAGATGATGTTTTCCTGAAGGAGTGGAAGAATAAGCAGGAATTCCAGTTTTATTGGCCAAGACAGGACTAATGTAAAAGAGTGCAGCTCTCTTATGGCAGTGTAACATTTCTCTCTGGCCAATGGTCTCTTCTCCCTGTGCTCCTGGAATCCGCAATGTTGCTCACCTGGCTGACCATGGTCCATAACATTGCTTCTCAGTACAACAACGAATCCTTGTCAAGTATAATCCCTTCTTAGATCTCCTTATAACTTTATCTGCACCAAGCACAGTGACTACAAGGGGGTTTAAAAAATCTATTTTCTGAATGAATAGATGTCTTAAGAATGATAACATAGGGGCACTTGGGTGATTCAGTTGGTTGAGTATCCCAATCCCGCTCAGGTCATGATCTTGCAGTTGGTGAGTTCAAGCCCCACGTGGGGCTCTTTGCTGTCAGTCAGCTCAGAGCTCACTTCAGATCCTCTTCCCCCTCTCTGCCCCTCCCCCGCTTGGCACTGTCTCAAAAAATAAAAACAAAATGAGGAAAGGAATGATACTTAATGTGGTCTATGCTGTATTATTATTGTTATTTACATGACCC
>NW_027530529.1:2617098-2623867 GCF_008692635.1 Crocuta crocuta | reverse complement strand
CCCCCCCCGCACCCTCCCTCCCCCCCCCCATAATGCTGTCAGGTCCCTGAGACGCAACTCTTCATCTCCTATGTTTTTCCTATCCCGTGCAATAAAGACTGCTCCTTGTTGAGGGAGAAAGGAAAAAAGGAGTTTGAGATAAGACGTGGGTAAGCCAGGGAAAGCAATTACACAAAGGCCAGTACAGTAGAGACTAGGAATTCCACAGGAACAAGGAAAAGAAAAAAACAAGCCCCCCAAAAAAAAAAAAAAGAAAAAGAAAAGGTGAAGGAAGAGGAGGAGGCCTGCATAGGAGAGAAGAAGCATGAACACCACACTCACAATGCACAAACTCCAGCCTTGAGCCAGACTGTCAAGTCTATTCCATCATCTTATGCTTTTAAACAAACCCTCATTGCAATCAGGTGGCCACAACTCCCTGGGGTCACCAGAGCAGCGGACATCAGAAGGTGTATCTGATCAGCTTCGTCTGCTGCCTGGCTCAGCATGGTCAAGGCAGCAGGCTGTGTTGCTTGCGGCTCAGCCGCTGCACCATGCTGCACATCCTGCATCCGTCCTGTATGCTGACAGCCTACTCTTTTCTGTGTTCTGTGCCCACGGTCGCCATGCAGTGAAGTGCTATCATGTATGGCTGGCATGTGCGCCTTAAATCTTCTGGGCGGATGGGTAACTTCCTGGAAGGGGACTTTAGACATGTGATGTAAACTAGCTGATGTAGGCCACATGCAAAATTTGTGAGAGCTTCTCGTAAACTGCTTCTGATGTTTTGTATCAGTTTTTCCTTCAACTTTTCTCCCAGAGAAGCAATTCCACGGACTAATCTCTAGCATGGACTTCACAGTGAAATTGACCTGGGTTTGATTTTGCAGCTCATTTGCTCTGTGCTTCCAGGCTAATTACATAACCTCTCTGTGCCTTCTTTTCTTTTTTTCTATATTTTTGTAAAATGGGGATATAAATGTCATATAACATTATATTAGTTTCAAGTTTATAACATAATGATTCAATATATGTATATATTGCTAAATGATTACCACAATAGGTCTAGTTAACATCCATCACCACACATAGTTATAAATGTGTGTGTGTGTGTGATGAGAACATTTAAGATCTATTCTTTTAGCTGATTTCAAATATACAATATAGTATTATTAATCATAGTCACTATGCTGTACATCACATCCCCAGGACTTACTTCCTCACTGGAAGTTTGTAACTTTTTGATCACACTCATGCATCCTCCCCACCCCTCGCCTCTGGCAACCATCAATCTGTTCTCTAGTTCTATGAGTTCAGTGTTTTTGTTTTATTTTGTTTATAATTCCACATAAAAGTGACATCATATGGTATTTGTCTTTCTCTGTCTAACTTCTTTCACTTAGCATAATCCCCTCAAGGTCCATCCGTGTCGACACAAATGGTAAGGTTTCCTCTTTTTTTATGGCTGACTCTTATCTGTTGGGTGTGTGTGTATGTATACATCTTCTTTATTCATCTGTCGGTGGGCACTTACATTGTTTCCATGTGTTGGCTATCATCACTAATGCTACAGTGGATGTGAGATGCATATATCTTCCCAAATTAGTGTTTTCACTTCCTATGAATAAATACCTAGAATTGGAATTGCTAGATCATATGGTAGTTCTATTTGTAATTTTCGAGGAACCTCCATACTATTTTCTATAGGGGCTGCACCAACCTACATTTCCAATGATTCACAAGAGTTCCCTTTTCTCCAAATGCTTACCAATGCTTGCTATTTTCTTAAAAAATTTTGTATTTGAGAGAGAGAGAGCATGAACTGGGGAGAGGGATGGAGAAGGGGAAGAGAGAGTGAGAGAGAGAGAGGAGAATCTTTAGCAGTTTCCACAGTCAATACAGAGCCCAATGCAGGGCTCCATCCCATGACCTGAGCCAAAATCAAGAGTCAGACACTCAACCGACTGAGCCACCCAGAGCCCCATATTTTCTGCCTTTTTATTCTAACCATTCAAATGGGTGTGAGGTGATATCTCATTGTGGTTTGGATTTGCCTTTCTCTGCTGACGTAGAACACCTTTCCATGTATCTGTCAACCATCTCTAAGTTTCTGTTTAAAAGTAGCTGTTTAGTTTCCCTCCCCATTTTTAGTCCATTTAAAATTTTCTTTGCTGTTGAGTTGTATGAGCTCTTTATGTATTCTGGATGTTAAACCTCTGTGCCTTATTTTCCTCATTTTGAGATGAAGAATAAAAATGCCCCGCCCTGTGGTGAAATACAAGATGAAAATTATGAAACTCCTAACATACTCATAATAAGCACTCAATAAATAGTGGAAATTATCGTGGCCACTGTTGCTGTTTTTGTTGTTACTTTTACAATCCTTATGTCCTTTGCACTGGACCCAGATAGGCCTTGGCATTCTCCTTTTATAGATCATAAATTCCTTAATTAAGTTCCTTAATCCTGCCAGGAGCTTCTATCATCATCTTGCTCACTCTTCAAAATAATTCTGGGAGGGGCTGAGAGGAAGATAGAAGTTCTTGATTTTGAGGGAGACAGAAAGTCTTCCTGGGAGAGGTGAAGGAAGAGTTTGATTCTGTGGCAAGGCAAAGTGAGAAGAAGAGCTTAGCAAAGAGTGGCTGCTGAGGCACCCCCCTTCAAGATCTCCATGCAGAGCTGCCCAGGAATGAAGCTCACCTACTCCGCTCCATCCAGGCAGGTCCAGCACGTGTGCTGAGGGGTTCAGTGCCCTTATACCTATGGCATACTTAACACTTGTGATGTTTGTACTCAAGGCCACTGATGATCACAGCTGCATTCAAGGGACTGTAAAGATCCATGTGAAGCAAGGTGACCTCGGGTTTGTGGGCAATAGGGGGCATCAGTAACGTTTTGGGTGGAAACTCCGCTAATCACAAGCTACAGCACTATGTCTTTACAGTTCAGAGCAAGCATTCTCTAAGTGAGCTTTCACCCTGGAATCAGCAACTCTCATATGGTCTAAGTTGTGGGTCTCTTAGTAATGCTATAATGCTATTTCATACACACACACACACACACACACACACACACACACACACACACAAGCATGCATGCATGCATGTGCATGCAGGATCAAGCCATGTCATCAAGTGACTTTTTAACATCTGACTCTCTCTTATCACCCCAACTTAAATCCTTTGTTTCCCTTTCAAAGGGATGGAGGTGTCAAGTGAAAAATCCATGTATTTCTTTTTTTAAATGTTTTTTATTTACTTCTGAGAGAGAGAGAGACCGCATGAGCAAGGGAGAGTCTGAGAGAGAGGGAGACACAGAATCTGAAGCAGGCTCCAGGCTCCAAGCTAGTTGTCAACACAGAGCCTGAGCAGGGCTTGAACCCACGAAACGTGAGATCATGACCTGAGCCGAAGTCGGACGCTTAACTGAGCCACCCAGGCGCCCCGAAGGTCCATGTATTTCTAAGTTAGATCACAACTTGAGCAATTCAACCAAACTTTGCTCTGGCTGGGACAGTTGACCCTTGAACAATGCAAGGGTTAGGCCTGTTGATCCCCTGTGCAGTCGAAAACATACATATAACTTCTGATCCTCCCCAAATTTAACTACCAGGAGCCCACTATTGACCCAAAGCCTGACCAATAGCAAACAGTTGATTAAAGCATATTTTGTATGTCACTTGTGTTATATTCTTACAAGACAGTGACCTATAGAAAAGAAAATGTTATTAAGAAAATCATAAGGAAGAGAAAATACAATTGCAATACTGTAGTGTATTTTTTAATGTTTATTTATTTATTTTGAGAAAGAAAAAGAGAGAGAGAGCAGGGGAGTGGCAGAGAGAAAGGGAGACCAAATCGCAAGCACTCTCTGCATTTTCAGCGCATCAGGTGCAGGGCTTGAACCCACAAACCGTGAGATCATGACCTGAGCCAAAATCATGAGTCTGACACTTAACTGACTGAGCCACCGAGGCGACCCTACCATATTGTACTCTATTGATCGAAAAAAAAAATCCTCCTATAAGTGGACCCATACAGATCCACTTGTTCAAGGGTCAGCTATAGTCTGATTTCTGCTTATGTAAGCAGAATTCTTTTGCAAGTTTGTGAAGGGTCATGTATGGCAACTCACAAAGGCATGCTGGGGTGAGGGGGAAGGAGACTGTCCTCAAATAGTTGTTTTAAATTAAATGAACTGTGTTTATTTATCAAAAGGTTTTTTTATCTTTTTTTAATACTGAAAAACGTGGAAATATTTTTGTCACACAGGGCAAAGCAAGAGCTGATATTTGTGTGTCCTCTGGGCTTGCCAATCTGGTTGTTCACAGTTTTATAACCAAATGAGGATGGTAGAAGCAAATGAAAACAAGTTCCATGGAAAACATGAGGCTGCACATGGGCAAAAAAATCTTATACTATGCCAAATGATGGTTGGGAGTAATAATGATTAATATAGTTACCTTATTTTTAATCTAATATTACACATGGCATAAGATTTTTAAATCTAATGAGGGTAGAATACAATGGAAAGGAACCGTTTCTCTCTCCACCTGCTTTCCAAGCCCGCTGCCCAGAGAAAACCATTTTTAATTGTTTCATTTTTAGCTCTTTGACAATTACCTCTATGCTTTTACTTTGTGAGTCCTCTGCTGCAGACTGTATCTTAGCTCCTTCCTTTACAAGAAGAATTTAGTGCCTTGTATCATTTCCTTCTTGTCCTGCCTCTGACCTCATCCTGGGAGGTTTTATTGTTACATTTTTCTGCTCCGTTGTAGTTCTATAAGTAGTTTTTATTTTACCTTTATAACTACAAATATCAAACTTAAACTTCAGTTTCTTTCTTTCTTTTTTTTCTGATGAAAGTGAAACATTTTATTTTTTTAATTGAAGTATCATTAACATTTGGTGTTATGAGTTCCAAGTGTAGAGTAAAATGATTCAACAATTCTTTACATTACTCAGTGTTCCTCACGATAAGAGTAGTCACACCTGTCACCAAGCAACATTATTACCATCTTAGTGACTCAATTTCTTCCACTGTCACTATAGGTGGTATCAGTGGGTTTGCCCCTCTGCAAAGCACCAGCCCTCTCTACTTGCCTCAGCCTCTCCTTCTGACTTTAGTCAGTGATGCCATTATCCTTATGTCGTCAAGGTTTTAGTGTTCCTAACTAAAATTCAAGAAACCCAGTTAAATTTGAATTTAAGACAAACAAAGACTTAGTACCACTAAAATAGATGTGTCTTCCATATGATTAAGTCCACTGATTTCACCTTGCTGAAGAAAAATCTCCTATCCAACGGGGATAACAAGCGCACATGCCCAACTAGAGGTAGACATTTTATTCTTCTTTTCTTCTGTCCCACTACTTCCTTCTTTACCCAGAATATTTGGTTTCTCCAACCACCTTGGTGGTCTAAAGAGCCTGAATCAAAGCCCAGAAAGGAAGGTGATGTGAACAGCTGCAGGCGTTTCTCACCTTACAATGTGAACCTTACAATGCCGTGGACCTTACAATGCTATAGTCAGTAGAATGCATCAGTGCAGAAGCCTTTAACACTTGATAGACTGGAGTTCAGATCCCAGCCCCCCACTTACTGCTCTGTGACCTTGGGCAGATCCCTAAACCTGCTGCACCTCAGGCCTGATAAAGCCTGCTTTGCAGTCATTAATAAGATGAACTAACACAATATATGTGGTGCCCTGAGCATTGCGCATGCTGAAGCACAGCAGGTGCTCCATAAATGGGAGCTGCGGTTTTTACCCAGAGGATAAATCCAATGACTAGCCCCGTGTTTAGCACATGCATAGGAAAGAGAGAGACATTAGAAAGTTAGCAGACAACCTTCTCAGTGCCCCGTTTTCCTGAGACCCTCCCAGTCTTGCTCACACGTCATTGTTTCTGGTGTCTTTACACATTTATTCCTTCAACTATGTGCATTTCAAATTCCAGTAGGTGCTGGAGTGCTCAGCACATCTTAGTTTTGTCTTTTAAATTTTTGTTTAAGAAACTCATTCATCTTTGGCTTTCTCCATGTTTTTTTTCCCCTCTAAATATGTGCTAGGTCATCTGAATGGAAGAAGGAGTATCCAGCCTTTGCAGGGGGCATTGGGCTGTCCGGCTGCAGGAAATCTGGGGGATGGGGCATCATGGCCTCTCTGGGGTGGTTGCAGCAGCCTTCTGGTATATTTCCTTGCCTTCTGTCTCTGAGCTTCTGGCCCAACCTCTCATGGTCCCGTATTGCTCACCCCTTTAAAAATTGATCTTCTTCATCCTCTTGCATTGCCTGCTAGAGTAGGACACCTTCTGGATCAAAGACAGAATATAGATATAGTTTTTAATTCAATAAATGCCTAGCAGAGTACTAGGATCACAGTAGGTATCCAGATGCATAGTTGAAGTGAAAGAATGAACAAATGAATGAATGTGAATGAATGAATGAACCAATGAATGAGTGCATATGTAAAGGTTGTGGAAGGTCCGACCAAATAGCCAATACATCATAGTGACACTTCACATGAGCCAAAGTCAATCATTAAATGTCCCCAAGCAAAAGAAACAAGAACACTGTTTCATGTCATAATAAGTAGAGCATGTCAGAACTACAAAGTGATCTGTCTTCTCGACTAAAAAACTTTTCTTTTTTTTTATGAAGAATTTTCAGAGCTGTCAGAAAGGTGACCCTCCTGATAGGTAATGAGAGAGCAGTGGCATAGTGTTCAAGGCGTCAGGCTCTGAGGTACTGGGAGCCGGAGGACTGAGGGGTCCTTCAAAGTCTCAGTGTCC